>NC_136417.1:108594598-109194598 GCF_052625555.1 Lactuca saligna
TGACATAATCAGATTAGACCTCCATTGTATCCAACTGTCTCTTTCCATCCTATGTGAACCAGACCAATACATAATCTAGCTTTGATGGATTTTCTCCACACATAGCTTGATGGACTTCTCCATTCCCCTGAACTTAACTTATAAATCATAACTCCCCTAATTTCGCTCCTTTTTTCATGCATTGGACCAAGTACAGGAATCATGACAATTTTGGGATCATCCGTAACAGGACAAACCCCAAAACCAAAAGCTGTTTGATCATGCACATGATATGTCACAGGCACAGCAGTACCAATTGATTTTCTGATTGAAGGATTCCAAAGTAGAACCATCCGCTTTTCAAAGTTAGAATGAGATCTCTCTATAGCGTAATAATAGCCATCCATGCACAACAACCCATTACAGCTACCAACTAATCATGGCCTTTTAAGTAGTTTAACGGAGAGGGGAAGAGTCGGAACAAACCTCTGTTGGGGGAAAGTGTCATCGTCGACAATAGAAACATATCACGCCTCCTCTCCCACCACATACTTAATAAGCAGTTGTTGAAACTGATCTTTGCCAACGGTGTGAGCAGTAATAAAATAAGCGCTCTCGATTAAACACCTCCATGCTTTGCAAACAGATCTAAACTAAGGGGGTGTTTGGCTTAGCTTTTCAGGGGGCAAAAGTTCTTTTTGGAAAAGTCACAAAAATTCAGGTTTTCCTGACTTTTCCAAAAAGTTCATTTTTTACTTGTATCCAAATCCAAAAGTAGCTTTTAAAGTGCACTTACCAAACATCTTTTGCTTTTTATCTTTTCCTAAAAGATCTTTTGGCTTCTAAAAAGCTAAGCCAAACACCCCCTAAATCAGTGATTTCACAGGAAGCCTTTGAGGATTTCCTCTTGAATATGGAAAGGAATTTGGCCCGACATTTTGATGTTGGGTGCCTATGGGTTATGACATATGAATATTTAGGGTTTTTTTAAAACGAGGATTGGGTACGTCTTTATAGAGGTGGCAAAAATTGACACGACACGAAATCCGATACGAACCCGACACGAAATAAACGGGTTTGAGTAAGATATTTCAACCCGTTAAAATAAACGGGTTGACACGACACGACACGAAAATTAAACGGGTAAGGTTAGGGTTGAGAATTTCAACTCGAATATGACTCGAAAATCACTCGTTTATTTATATGCATATTTTTTGAATTATTTAAATAAACTAGAAAGATATAAAACCAAAACCATAAGTAAAAGAAAACCTTCGAATTAAGTCGTTTTGTAATATTGAAATGACTTAGCCGTCTAGATCAAGACTTAATTTCAGTTTTTTCATTCTCTCTCAAACTACCCACTCTCTTTCACAACTCTCACATCCTCGCGACATTTTCATCCGCCTCCCTAACTTCCACTCTTTTAATTTTGTCATTTGAACTTGCTATGACTTCATCTATTCTGCCTCCAAACTATTAGTTTTTTCTCTCCGACTACCAAACTCCTACTCTTTCAACTATTAGTTTAACCTCACATGACACGACATATTTCAAGGTATACCTCTAACCTGAAACCCGACACGAACTTGATACGAAAATAAACGGGTTGACACAACACGACACGTTAATTAAATGGGTCGGGTTAGGGTCAAGCACTTTCAACCCGTTTAGTGTTTCGAAACGACACGAACCCCACACGACAGGACACGATTGCCACCTCTACGTCTTTATAAGATTTTCTCAATCAAATTTGATAATAACAACCGGGTTATTTATCTATAGAGCAAATTACACGAATGGTCCTTTAGGTTTTGTTTTTTTTTCTCTAAAGTAGTCCGTACGGTACTTTTTCCCCTCAAATAGTACCTATGGACGATAAGTTGCACGCATTTGGTCCCCGAGTTGGATGTCCGTCCATTCCAACATTAAGTTGCCCCCATGTGACTTGCACAGGAGGGTATTTATGTCATTTTACCCTAAAGACCTTTTCTAAACATTTAACTAAATAGCTTTAACCATTAAGGTGGTGGGGTTTAGTTTCATACATTCACTTTAACGCTCTATCTCTTTCCCCAAGAAAACCTTTTGATCATCCGCTCTTCTTCAATCATGAGTACTTATCGTCGTCCGGCAACATAGTACAACTAATTCAAGGGTGTGTCGAGGAAAATAGTGCTCACATTGTGGTCGATACATCCATGCTTCACCCAACAACCACTACAAATAAAATGGTATATAGTGGCATATATTTTTAATGGCATATGTTTGATATGCCATTATATCATGTTTTTAGTGGTACTTTTTATATGCCACTAAAAAGATTAGTATATTTAATGGCACTTAATATTTTTATAATAAGTCACTAATATTGACTAATATTAATAATTATCAATTTTATATCGATACTAACTGTCATTTGCTTAACATGATAGGTTTTGGTTAAATATCCTTAGCCTTAACGTTTCTTAGATAGGATATTAAAACACTAACTCCCACTCCCGCTAATTGGAACACACCATCACCATCCGCTCTTGGTCAAAGCCGGATCATCACGTCGTCATCGCTCCACGTCATCGTTGGCGTACGTTGCTACTTCCGCCGTCTTCGTTGTTGTCGTTGTCGCTAAGGCTACATCCTCAATCTATGTCGATGTCTCTTCCCCCTACATGTATTTAATGCCTTGATTTTTTTCATCTACATCTCCTGATTTCTATTCCTACGTTTACTGTATGTTGTATAGAAGCATCATATATTTAGGAAGCAGCTTTTCACAAATATGTTGCACGATTAACAGGTTTTGCATCTAATTTTTTTATTCATCATTTAATTGGATTTGTACGCTTCAATTATGTATACGTTTGGAGTAGATGATGTTAAATTGAAGTGGATTTTTCAATGTTTAGGTATTCACTGTTCAGGATTATCTGCTAATCGGAGGCTCCCTGTTTCTGTGGTGCATAACATGCAACAAAGCAATGTTATTTGATCACATGTTAGTCCTCTTTTCTTACTTAGTAATTCCTCTCATATGGTTTTCTTACTTGTTTATGTGTATATGCTCACTTTGTTGCATTTTTTACTTTGTATTTTCGTGTAAATTCATGTGTATATTCCCCAATTCACAGATCTTTTTCCTCTCGTATGAAGAAATATGTGAGTATAAACAAAACACAAGAATAAGATAATTTAATCTGCCTAAATGAATATTTAATTACATAATTACTTGATTTTTTCATAGAGAATATGATTTTGTAATAAGAATAATTACAATACATCCATTTGACCTGCATCAACCATGGAAAATGATCAAAATGATCAAAATGATGTTGCCAAAATAGATTAGGACTATCATGGAAAATGATCAAAATGATCAAAATGATGTTGCCAAAATAGATTAGGACTATCATTAGAAAGCTTGTAGCCTATTCTGTCACACCCCCGAACCAGACGGCGGAAACGTCCGGGGGCTGTTGTGACTCAATTGAATACCATAACATTGTATATATATGAAACGTAACAACATTCGTCACCATGCATTAATATAGTACAACCAGTAAAGTTTACATGAAGTACATTGTTTAAACATTACATTCCCAAAAATAAATTGTTCGTTTCGTACATAAATAAACTGCAAGCCATCACTGAATATGATTTCCTTTGATTCACTGGTTCCCTGAGAATACAAGTATTTTGAAAAAACGTCAACATATGAAATGTTGGTGAGTTCATAAGTAGTGTTTGAAATCCAATGTTTTGTATTGTTTGAAAACCACCAGAAAATCCGATATTTTCTGAAAATAGTATAGTCAAAAAGGTGTGAAGATCCATAGGTATGCTTGTTTGTTTCTATACTTGTAAAAATTGTTCATTAAAATTGTATGCATTCCGAATCCGTATGTATTGAAAAACCCTAGGAAAACCCGATGTTTTCCTAATTCTTTGAATTACATGAATTTACATTGAAACCATTGCAACGCGTGAAGTTATCAATACCAGGCGATGTTGGATTATTTTTTAGCATGATTATTTGCTACAAACACGCGTTGCACAAACGACTAGTCTATAGCAATACTAACGATCCCGTAGGCGTCGTCCGTACTAATCACGTTATCCAACCGCCCTGACTACGTGTAGTCCCACATCCGAAGAGAAAGAGGACACGAAGGCCTCGATGACTCCATTAGCCGGTTGGGGATAAAAAGGTACGAGGGGTCCCAGACCCGCCTCGCATAAAAAGGTAGACTCTACTAGCAATACCAAAGGACCCTTGGGGACCAGTAGTATACAAGCCATTGAAAGTCTTTTTACATTGTGTCGGATCGGTAAAACCCAACACTTCGTAAGATAGAGGTCTTCGGGCCTTAAGATCAGGTCGTTAGGCTAGCTAGGCTCAACAAACAAGATTTTACACTTTTGGGGCCCAAAGATGGTGCGTAGACGTCTGTGCACACTCGCATGTATATTGAATTCCCAAATGTTAATAGTATGAATCGTAGTGTCGTAGTGCCATAGTGTCGTCGTGTTAGTAGTTTCGGATTTTTATTGGTTCGAGACCGAACCAATTCGTTTAACAACGACTTTTGGTGTTGTAATGTGTTGTATTTCATCGATAGTCGCGGTGCCATCATTTGATCAAATTTCATGTATTGAATTAGCCTTGAAAGTTTTCTATTTTCAACCCCTCATTGTTTGTAAAATTTACTTTTTCAACCCTTTATTTAAATACTTTCCGGTTTGGTCCTTAAATCAATTTTCTTGACATTTTAACACCAAAAATTATTGAAATTATTATTTTTCAGCATATTTTTCATAGAAAACAGCTTAAGTCCCTGAAATTTCAGTTTTCTCGGTTATAACCCTTCTTTTTCGCAATTTTGACAATTTTGGCCCAAATTGTAAAATTTTGCAACTTTGGTCCTTTTTAAATTTAAAAAGCATTTTAAACCTTTGAAAAGGACTTGGAACACTTATAGTCCACTGTTTTACAGAAAAACACAGCTTTGGCCCTCCAAAACAGAAAATTTCGCATAATGGGCCTCATTGGGCCGAAAATGTCATTTTTTAGCCCATTAAGCTTGAAATTTATGTTTTTAATTCTCTAAATGAGTATATTTCCAGAAATGGTTTTATTGAAACTGTTTTGACACACCTTATCCATCAGAATTCGTGATATGTCAATTTGGGCCCTTTATTTTGTATTTTTCACATTTTAGGTCCAAAAATTGTGTTTTTAGCCCAAAGAAATTATTACTAAACCACTTAGCTATTTTTCTAGAAACACTTAGTATGTAGAAATATAGTAGGGGCTAAAATCATTTAACATAAGGTATATCTCGGTTTTGAGGGGTTTTATGGCTAAATCTAACATTATAACTTACAAAAGCACACATATAAGCATGGAAATCATACAAAGCATACAAAACACATATAGATCTACACTTTCACTTGTATTCCCCCCCCCCCCCAAAAAAAAAACTCATAAAAACAGAAAATAGGGGGTATGAAGCTCACCTTGTTTGAAGCTTTCGGTTTTTGAGGAAAAGAGAGAAGAAAATGAAGTGATTTTTCGGCCTTAGCACCTTTCCTTGGTAGATCTCGAGTTTGATGTGCTTCTAGGATGTAAGATCACGATTTTTGCATGGATTATGAAGAGATTTTGATAAACAAAGACTCTAAGTAATAGATCCAAACATAACCTTACCTTAGATGAAGAGTTTGTGGAAATATCCTCTTGAAAGCTTCCTAAATCTCGAGATTTTTGAGTGGAGAGGGAGGATATGTTCTTGAGTGTTCTTGAGAGAGTTTGAGAGATATTTTTGTATGTGTGTGTGTGTTTCGGCCGTAAGTGAGGGAGAGGGAAGAAGGAATGAACTTTGAGGTGATGTATGCATGGGTATATGAGATATAATGCATGGATAACCATGAGGTAATAGTGAGGTGTCACTTGAAAGTCAACTCTCTTCATCTCCTCTTGGGTTTGGGCCTTGGGCCGAGAGTTTTGAATGGAAAAGGAAAAATTTGGGCTTTTTGCCCCTAAGCCCAATATTAGAGTTTGTTTGGGTGTGTTTTAACCTAAAAGAATGTGATATGACTTTTACATTTTTGTTGGACTAGTTTAGGTTATTCATGGATCAAAGCTTTTAATTCATTTCATTCTAGGCCAAATATGGCCCAAAATGTTGAAATTAATTAATGTGAGTCCAATTAGAGCCCAATTAGGGTTCTAAGCCCATGATAGTCTAATTGGAAGCTTATTGGTCCATTTGGATCCAATAAGGAAGTCCTAGTCCAAAATGGACTTAAACAAGGACTTCTAGGGTCTCCAATTGTTTGATGACTATTTGTAGTACTTGTATGATGCCTTTGATTGGAGTTTTTGATGTCATAATAGTAGGTGTCAATCATGTTCTTAAGCTTTGGATTCACATTAACTTGAGTGTATAGATTACATAACACAAAATTTCCAGTTGTGACATCATCCCCCCGTTAGAGGGAATTTCATCCCGAAATTCTGTTTGAAAGCTAGATTTGAGAATGCTAGAATAGGTGAGGGTACTTTTGCTTCATTTGGTCTTCGCGTTCCCAAGTGAATTCTGGCCCACGCTTTGCGTTCCACCGTACCTTCACGATCGGGATGCGGCTCTGTTTAGTACGCTTCACCTCCCTGTCCATGATTTCGATTGGTTCTTCGACGAACAGGAGATTCTCATTGATTTCGATTTCGTCAAGAGGAATGACAAGGGTTTCGTCTGATAGGCACTTCTTTAGGTTAGAGACATGAAACACGGGGTGTACACCGTTTAGCTCCGCGGGTAGTTGTAGTCTGTAGGCTACCGGACCTATTCGGGCGACGATTTCGAAAGGTCCAATGTATCGCGGGTTCAGCTTTCCCCGTTTTCCGAAACGTATAACCCCTTTCCAGGGTGAGACTTTCAACAATACTCGATCACCGACCTGGAATTCTAAGGGCTTTCGCCGTCTATCGGCGTAGCTCTTTTGTCGGTCACGCGATGCTTGTAATCGAGCTCTGATCTGAACGATCTTTTCTGTAGTTTCGCGAATGATCTCCGGTCCTGTTAGTGCCCTGTCCGACGTATGCGTTTTTGCTAGCTGGGTGTCACCTACTTCAGCCCAACATAACGGTGATCTACATTTAAGCCCGTATAGTGCTTCGAAAGGAGCCACCTTGATGCTCGAATGGTAACTATTGTTATATGAAAACTCGATCAACGGTAGGTGGGTATCCCAAGACTTTCCAAAGTCTATCACACATGCACGAAGCATGTCTTCAAGAGTTTGAATGGTTCGTTCACTTTGACCGTCCGTTTGTGGGTGATATGCGGTGCTCATATCGAGATGAGTTCCCATTGCCTTGTGGAGTGATTGCCAAAAGCGCGATGTGAACCTACTGTCCCTATCCGAGATGATAGATTTTGGCACTCCATGGAGTCTTACGATTTCTCATAGGTACAAACGCGTCAGTCTCTCCATCTTGTAGGATTCTTTGATTGGTAGGAAATGGGCAGATTTCGTCAGTCGGTCGATTATTACCCATATGGTGTCCAGTCCGTCCGACGTCTTGGGCAGCTTGGTCACGAAATCCATAGAAATCCCCTCCCATTTCCACTCAGGGATTGTCGGTTGCTGTAACAATCCTGAAGGTTTCTGGTACTCCACCTTTACTTTGGCGCACGTAAGGCACTTACCCACATAGGTTGCGATTTCCGCCTTCATGTTAGGCCACCAATAGTGTTGTTTAATGTCCAAATACATCTTGTCCGAACCGGGATGAATGGAGTATCGTGTCTTGTGGGCTTCCTTCATGACAACATCTCTAAACCCTCCAAATTTAGGGACCCAAATACGGTTCATGAAATAGTATACTCCATTCTCCTTTGCCTCCAGGTTCTTTTCCATTCCGCGCAATACTTCGCTTGCTCTATTTTCCGTCTTCATGGCCTCTGACTGGACTACTACAATTTGAGTGGCCAGGTGCGATTGAATGGTTATCGAGAGAGTTTTCGTACAACGATTAGAGTACTCCTTCTGACTTAATGCATCAGCTACCACATTGGCCTTGCCTGGGTGGTACTTAATCTCACACTCATAATCGTTTAGCAATTCAACCCATCTTCGTTGCCTCATGTTCAACTCCTTTTGGTTTAAGATGTGTTGGAGGCTCTTGTGGTCCGTGAAGATGGTGCACTTTGTACCGTACAGGTAGTGCCTCCAAATTTTTAGAGCAAAGACCACGGCTCCCAGTTCTAGGTGATGGGTCGTGTAGTTTACTTCGTGCATCTTTAGTTGGCGGGACGCATATGCTATCACTCTTCCACGTTGCATGAGAACGCAACCTAAGCCCTGATTCGACGCGTCACAGTAGACTACAAAATCTTCCGTCCCTTCAGGTAGAGATAGTACAGGAGCGCTACAGAGAGCTTGCTTCAAGGTTCGAAACGCAATCTCTTGTCGGTCTGTCCACTTGAATGGCACACCCTTTTGCGTAAGCAAGGTAAGCGGCTTGGCGATCTTATAGAAGTTTTGGATGAATCTCCTATAGTAGCCTGCTAGGCCTAAGAACTGACGAATTTCTGTGGGCGTAGTCGGAGTTGCCCATCCTTCCACAGATTTGACCTTAGAGGGGTCCACATGAATTCCGTCTTGGCTAACCATGTGGCCTAGGAAATTCACACTCCGGAGCCAGAACTCGCACTTGGAGAGTTTGGCGTAAAGCTTTTCCGATCGCAGAGTGTCTAGAATTTGTCGGCGATGTTGGCCATGCTCCTCTTTGCTTCGAGAATAGACGAGGATGTCATCGATAAATACAATGACGAAGTTGTCAAGGAACGGTCGATAGATTCGATTCATTAGGTCCATAAATGCGGCAGGTGCATTTGTTAGACCGAAGGGCATTACGACGAATTCATAATGTCTGTAGCGGGTTCGGAAAGCGGTTTTAGGAATATCCTCTTCTCGGACTTTGAGTTGGTGGTATCTGGACCGTAGATCTATTTTAGAAAAATAACTCGCTCCTTGGAGCTGGTCGAATAGATCATCAATTCGTGGGAGTGGGTAGCGGTTTTTAACAGTGAGTTTATTTAACTCTCTGTAATCGATGCACATTCTGAAAGATCCGTCCTTCTTTTTGACAAAGAGCACCGGAGCTCCCCATAGCGAGTAGCTAGGTCGGATAAATCCCTTGTCTAGAAGCTCACTGAGTTGGCTGGACAATTCCTGCATTTCAGCAGGAGCCAACCGATATGGTGATTTAGCGAGAGGGGTCGATCCTGGAACAAGGTCGATTCGGAACTCAACCTATCTCTCTGGGGGTACTCCTGGAAGATCTTCAGGAAACACGTCCGGGAATTCACACGCTACCGGAATATCTTGGATGTTAGTTTCTTCTTTGGTCTTGTCCACTATGCGAGCCAAGAATGCCAAATTGTTCTTTCGCATATGTTTTTGTGCTTTGATGCACGAGATAAGACGAAGATTCGTACTGGGATTGTCTCCGTAAATTACTAGGGTTTCGTGATTCGGGAGACGAAGGCGAACGGCCTTCTCGTGGCACATAATCTCAGCATGGTGGGGGCTTAACCAATCCATGCCGATAATCGCATCGAAACTCCTAATTGATACTGGCATTAGGTCTATTCGAAAAACGTGCTGGTTAAGGGTTAGGGTACATCCGATGTAGATCTCCCCAGTGGATTCGGTTTTCCCATTGGCCATTTCCACCGTATAGGTTTCATTTAGCTTCTGGGGTTGTTGCTTTAATAAATGTTTAAACTTCTCGCTCACGAAACTTCGCTCCGCTCCGATATCAAATAAGATGCATGCATAAGTGTGGTTTAGGAGGAACGTACCGGTCACAACTGTGGGGTCCTGAACTGCATCACTCTGACCCATAGTCAGCATTCTTCCTGCTCCTCTGTTTCCTGAGTTGTTGTTAGGGCAATCTCGGCGGAAATGCCCCGTCCTTCCACACCCGAAGTAGGTGTGGCTAGGCCCTGCATTATTTCCGTCGGCATTGGTGTTGTTGTTATTGCGGTAGTTGTTGTTGTTGTTGTTCTGGTTGTTTCCCTGACTCTGGTTCTGAGGAGGGTATGTCCTGCAGAACCTTGCAGTGTGTCCCCTTCGGTTGCAACTGGTGCAATGGAGTTCCCTGCATTCGCCGTGATGATGGAGGCCGCACTTATTGCATTTGGGAAGATTACCGGAGTAGGGTCTTGAAACATTTGAAGCAGCTGAGGCTGGAGCATGTGGTGTGGCTGGAACCGGTGCGGTGACAGCGTTAACTGCCACTGTTTGCTGCTTTTTAGAGGTCTCGGGGCCCTGACGCCCCTTCCTCTTGTGGTTCTTCCCTCTCCTGCCATCACCCTCCTTTTTCTTCTCAGCCTCCACTGGCTTATCTCCCTTCTTGTTGTTATGGTCATACAACCTTTTTGCCAATCTTTTCGCACTATCAAATGTTTCGGGGTTTGCAGCTATCACATTCCCTTGAATTGGTGATGTGAGTCCCCAGATGAATCGCTCAATCTTCTTTCCTTCCGAGGTGATCATACCCGGGTACAACAGAGATAGTTCGCTAAATCTCGATATGTAGGCATCGATATTCGCGTTCTGCACAGTGAGGTTCCATAGCTCTTGCTCCATCTTCTGTATTTCGCCTCGTGGGCAGTACTCAGCCATTAACATTTCTTTCATCTCCGTCCACGGCATAGAGTTGGCTACAGGGAGCGTCATGGATTCTACATGTCCGTTGCACCAGGTGAGCGCTTGATCCACAAAAGTGCAGGCCGCGAACTTCACCTTCATGTGCTCAGGGCAGTCGCATATCTCGAATACCGACTCCATCTTTTCGATCCATCGCTTCAGAGTGATCACCCCTCCAATGCCATTAAAAGTTCGTGGTTTGGCGTTTGTGAAGTCCTTGTAGGTACATGTCTTGGTGGGTCCTTGATTCATTCCGTTGTTCGAACTTCCGGCTCCTTGCCCGTTGACTCCTCCATTGTTCCCTTGATGAATTTGCGCAATCGTTGCTGTGACTGCTGCGGATACAGCTGCCTGGAATGCGGCTGAGTCAACTTCAGGTGGGGTTGGTCCTGGGTTTCCGCGAGTAGGTCGGGGAGGCATCTTTCTGTCACAAAACGGAAAGATGTTGAGGGTATGTTGTTTCTGTGAGGTCGTGATCCTACTGACTAGGTGCATGGTACGAACTTAAACACTACTACCATTGACCAATCAATCATAATTTCTCAACACATAGCAATTTGTAATATCGTAACAAAACACGTAAAAATTTATTAATATTATCCGCATTTGATACATGAAAATTTTGCTCGTAAGAGCATACATGAGTGATACTAGTTCGACAGCATGACGGCTCTATGAGTAGTGTAGTCACTTAAACATAGAGTCTGTGACATCCCCAAAATCACGGCCAGAAAAGACCGATTTTGTTTATGCTTTATAAAAATCAGAGTACTTTATTTTATAAAAAGGTTGCGGAATTTGTTCCCAGAAAAACATGGTAAATACGCTATTAAAACATTTTCGAAGAAACGTATTTAGTTCATTTTAAAACGTTTGGGATGTCATCGTTAATACAGGAACATAAGCATAAACAGAACTTACAATTATTCACACTAGTGGTCTACATCTCTTTAAATCTCTCAGTGTAATGTCACTTCATATCAACACCTGTGATATAAATAAACTGAGTGGGTCAGGTTGGGAAACCTGGTGAGCACATAGGGATTTCAATCCCACAATGTTATACCATATATATAGTTTAAAATTCACAAAATATACAATTTCACCATACATATATATAAACAACTCTTATCCCACCCCGTCGATCCTCGCAACGAGGCTATCCATACTCTCGGACCTAAGATTAGTCGTTTTACCTACTCCATACTCTCGGATCATAAATGAACGAATTTACCAAATCCATACTCTCGGACTAGGGACGAATGACTAATCCATACTCTCGGATTAAAGATGAATGATTATGCCTAATCCATACTCTCGGACTAGGGACAATAGCTAATCCATACTCTCGGATTAACGAATGATTATGCCTAATCCATATTCTTGGACTAGGGACAATGACTATGTCTAATCCATACTCCTGGATAAGTGACATATACTAACTTCTATTCTCTGAGTTTAACTCACTTGTACTCGTGAGAATATACTACCCAATATTCCTAATATTTAATTTAGGTCTACTCTTTATCCTAAATTATCAAATATAATCAGGTATGTTCTTTAACACGAATTTCAAGCAGCATCAATTAACTCGCACATAAACATATAATTAATATTTCAATCAATACTTGTATTAAAATCATGTTCATGAAAGGGACTATGCACTCACCTGAGAAGGTGGTGACTCGGTACTCGAACAGCGCTTCGTTTACTTTAAAATAATTTCCTTCGACGAAACCTAGTATTATCACCAATAGATTTTAGTCTATTATTCGCCGAGACTAATTAATAGTCTAGCTATTATTACTATTATATAAGCGTTAAAAAAAATACTTATATAACCCATAATAATAGCCCAAGTATTTATTATGTCCTTAATAACGTTAATATAATTAAATAAAAACTATATTAAAAATAGTGTAGGCGTAGCTCACTTACAGCGGGTTTTATAGAAAACCAGGCTTTGCTTGGAGCAGCGTTTCCGAGCCGAAAAGCTCTTCTTATCGGATCCGTCGAGCACTCCGGGGCTTCCGCCTCGTGCTAGGGAGGTTCCCTAGGCTTTTCGGGGGATTTCGGGGCTAGAGAGAGGTTCTAGAGAGAGAGTAAAGAGAAGAAAGAATGGGAAAGGTGTGAAGAAAATGAGGGTGGGAGAGGTGGTATTTATAGGGTGAAAATGGCTGAACTTGGTGCCACATGTCACCATCTAGTGGCAAGACTTGGGGAGAAAGCAATGGCCAAGATTGTGCCACATCACCCATTTTCGCACAACACACTTCCGACTTCTAAAATCCATAACTTTCACATACGACCTCTGTTTTTGACGTTCTTTATATCCACGCGTAGGTAAAAATAATATCTACAATTTTCATTTTGACTCCGTTGGCTAATTCTCGACCGATCTTAAATTTAACAGTACGAGGTGTTTAGACTGTTAAATGACCGCGAAGAATTCGTAACTCCTTCATACGGACTCCGTTTTCGTCTGTCTTTTTACCGTTGAGTTCCTATTAATGAGATCTTCAACTCTCATTTATTTCATGTAAGCCAAAAATCGCTCGAACTAAAATTCGAGTTTCGGGCTGTACACTGCTAAGCCAAATCTTAGAAAAATCATAACTTCCTCATACGAAGTCAGATTTGGTCGTTCTTTTTATCGACGCTCTTAGTTTAACATATTCTACGACTTTTGTTTAGATTGCTAAGCCTAAAAAGTCTTCTATCGTAAATTCACTATTTACGTCTTCCAGTGCCGTGCCGGTTTTGCCGTAAAACTTCGGCGGGCCATAACTTCTTCGTTATAACTTGGATTTCGGCGTTCTTTATATGTACGGAAACCTTGTGACATATTATAAAACTTGGTTAAGAATATTCATTCTAAATAATCTTTTGTTGAAAAGTCATTTTTGACCCCTATTGTCTCTAAATTGACTAGCCCGGATCTGCGGGCGTTACAATTATCTCCCCCTTAGGATGATTACGTCCCGGAATCATCAACGAAAAAAGGATCGTATAATGACTCCATACATCATCTCTTCATCCTAGGTAATAATTATAACTTCTTTATTCCTTCAAGTCTATCTCTTAGACTTATTGACTGTAAGCAGTACTTGATCGTGCAACTGCTCTCTACCTCATATTAGACTCCAAATTATGACCTATCATCATGTGATGTACGTTTAGACTCAGGTCTCTTAAATTCTAAAACAGACTAAGCCTTCCTTCATGTTCTAATGTGATATAATCATACTTTAACATGTAGCATTTCTAGCTACCAACGAGCGCGATACTTCTATTGATCGCTTTGATTTTTAATCGTTTGGTTTAAGTTGGATGCTATATCAAACTTGGTTCTCTGAACCACGTAACCTACTCATCGTAGTCGGACTCAAGGTGATATGACCACTAGGGTCGGGATAACAACAATCTTCTTAGTCATTACCGAAACAATGGTAACGACATACTTGAATAAAACGAAATCAATTACTGGCTTCTTGGTAACCTTGTGACTTTCCCTAATCCAAGTGTGAGTCATGTGCTTCCGGTAGTATAGGCCTCTACTACCATTCACACCTACTCATACTCGTCCCAAGTATTGTCCCGCAGTTTTTCCAAGTCACCATACAAGAAAACCATACAACAACTTAACACATCAGATAACAAAACAAAGGTTTTATATTATTTCTTGAAACTGTTACATAGGTGTTCAAGTTCACCCTAGACTATGCCTCTAACGGGCTACATCGTGAGGTACTATCTACACGATTACTCCATAACTCGATCCTCGGATGTCAAGCCTTCACTCTTGAATCCTTGCATTGTCATCTGCTTCGTCAAGGATCATTTGAAATGCTCTCGCCTTTGGCTTTGGTGGCACATTTGGCTTTGTAGCCCCTTCTCTCTTTGGGCAGTCTTGTTTGAAGTGTCCTTCTTTTCCACACTTAAAGCAGACTTCTCTCTTGGTTGTGCATTCGCTGGCGTAATGACCAGTCTTCCCACATTTAAAGCATGTCGTATATTTAGAGCATTTCCCGATGTGCTTCTTTCTACACTTGTCACACCATTGCATTCCTTCTTCAAACTTTGAGAATTTTCTCTTCTCGCTGGACCTTGAAGATCCTTCAAACTTTCTCTTGTCGCCAACCTCCATCTTGCTGGAGGCTCTTCCCTTGATCATATCTTCAACAGACTTGGCAGCCCAGATAGCTGCCTCTAGAGTAGGTGTTTGACGCACTGGCACCGCGTACTCCCATGGAAGTCCTTTTGCATACTTGTCGATTTTCGTCAGCTCATCCGGAACAAGACGCAAGGCGAACTCCATCTTCTCTGTGAAGTTGTTGGTATATTCATCGATTGACATGCTTCCCTTCTTCAGGGTTAGAAACTGGTTCTCTAGCTCAAGCAGGTTTTGAGCTGAGCAGTACTTTCGTTTGAATTGCACCAGAAATTCTGCCCATGTCAGTTGCAGAGGCTCATTAGGGCTCAGAGTCTTCCCCAAGGTATTCCACCAACGTACAGCGCCTCCTCGAAACTGACGCATTACAAATGTGGTTTGTAGCTTCCCTCTACAACCGCATATCATGAAGGCTAACTCCATCTCCGAGATCCAATCCATGACCCCGATCGGATCCTCCTTTCCAGTGAAAGTCGATGGCTTGCAAGTCAGAAAATCCTTGTACTTGCATCCATTCCTCTCGACCTCGTCATCTTGGTTGTTTTGTCGAACTATTGGTGGGTTGACTTGACCAACAGTCCCACTGTAGTTTCCTTCCTCAGTCTGCCCTTCGTTCAACTCAGGCTGTTCGATCTGAATAGTGGCTTCCTCACGATTTTGCTGGAGCAAACGTCTAGTTTCCTCCATTTGACGATCCAACATCGCTTGGATCATCGCTTGCACTCCGGCCATTGTGACTGACTCAGGGGCGGCTTCCATCACCGGTATTTGCTCAATCACTGGGGGTTGGTTTCTGTTCCCATTTGCATTCACGTTTCCGCTACGGGTTCTTGCCATCTTGATCTATACACCGAATAAGGTGAATCTAGATCTTTACTTAGGATTGACGGTTAAATCATCCTTATCACTCCGAAACGTTTATATGCTAGTTCTAATATCGTAGTCGTACGTTTAGAATCCTAAACACATAAGGTTTCCAGATCCGGTCGGCAACAGACCATAGATCCGAACAACTAACAGCATATCAGGCACAAGTATTTAGCACATAAAAGCATTTTAGGCATAATTCCTAAAATAAGCTAGTGCTCACACCTCACAATCATCGCTTAGCATTCTAAGTTTAAGTCTAGAAATAAATCCATATTCCTAGTTCGCTTAAACTAATGCTCTGATACCAACTGTGACATCCCCAAAATCACGGCCAGAAAAGACCGATTTTGTTTATGCTTTATAAAAATCAGAGTACTTTATTTTATAAAAAGGTTGCGGAATTTGTTCCCAGAAAAACATGGTAAATACGTTATTAAAACATTTTCGAAGAAACGTATTTAGTTCATTTTAAAACGTTTGGGATGTCATTGTTAATACAGGAACATAAGCATAAACAGAACTTACAATTATTCACACTAGTGGTCTACATCTCTTTAAATCTCTCAGTGTAATGTCACTTCATATCAACACCTGTGATATAAATAAACTGAGTGGGTCAGGTTGGGAAACCTGGTGAGCACATAGGGATTTCAATCCCACAATGTTATACCATATATATAGTTTAAAATTCACAAAATATACAATTTCACCATACATATATATAAACAACTCTTATCCCACCCCGTCGATCCTCGCAACGAGGCTATCCATACTCTCGGACCTAAGATTAGTCGTTTTACCTACTCCATACTCTCGGATCATAAATGAACGAATTTACCAAATCCATACTCTCGGACTAGGGACGAATGACTAATCCATACTCTCGGATTAAAGATGAATGATTATGCCTAATCCATACTCTCGGACTAGGGACAATAGCTAATCCATACTCTCGGATTAACGAATGATTATGCCTAATCCATATTCTTGGACTAGGGACAATGACTATGTCTAATCCATACTCCTGGATAAGTGACATATACTAACTTCTATTCTCTGAGTTTAACTCACTTGTACTCGTGAGAATATACTACCCAATATTCCTCATATTTAATTTAGGTCTACTCTTTATCCTAAATTATCAGATATAATCAGGTATGTTCTTTAACACGAATTTCAAGCAGCATCAATTAACTCGCACATAAACATATAATTAATATTTCAATCAATACTTGTATTAAAATCATGTTCATGAAAGGGACTATGCACTCACCTGAGAAGGTGGTGACTCGGTACTCGGACAGCGCTTCGTTTACTTTAAAATAATTTCCTTTGACGAAACCTAGTATTATCACCAATAGATTTTAGTCTATTATTCGCCGAGACTAATTAATAGTCTAGCTATTATTACTATTATATAAGCGTTAAAAAAAATACTTATATAACCCATAATAATAGCCCATGTATTTATTATATGTCCTTAATAACGTTAATATAATTAAATAAAAACTATATTAAAAATAGTGTAGGCGTAGCTCACTTACAGCGGGTTTTATAGAAAACCAGGCTTTGCTTGGAGCAGCGTTTCCGAGCCGAAAAGCTCTTCTTATTGGATCCGTCGAGCACTCCGGGGCTTCCGCCTCGTGCTAGGGAGGTTCCCTAGGCTTTTCGGGGGATTTCGGGGCTAGAGAGAGGTTCTAGAGAGAGAGTAAAGAGAAGAAAGAATGGGAAAGGTGTGAAGAAAATGAGGGTGGGAGAGGTGGTATTTATAGGGTGAAAATGGCTGAACTGTTGGGTTTTGGTCATAAGACATCCTATGTGCTCATACAAACCCTAATGCTTGGATCTAGGTTTCTCTATTGTACATGCTTTGAATCCAAGACTATAAACCCTAATTCTAGCATACATATAATCATATTAACATGAGAATAAGTTTATAGTGTTACCTTGATTGTTATGTAGCAATAACAATCCCAAATCTCCTTGTATTGACTTTGGAAGGCTTAGAGTCACAAGTGTCACTCCTCTAATGGCTCACAAACACCATAAGCAAGTGGAGAAGGTATAAGGAGAGAGGTGAGAGGTTAGAATTCGTATCTAGGACCTCTTGGGAAGGGATACACGAATTCATGACCCTAGGGGTGTTTATATAGGTGTAGAGATAGGGTTTCAGTCATTATCCTTATCTAGTTGATTATCCATTAAGCAACCAATAAGATAATCCTTGAATCCTTATCATACTCGAATTCTAAGGCTTTCCAACCTTAAATTCTTCCACCATATAAATAAGATAATCCTTACCTTATTTTGTAACTATCACATAATTACAAATCAGCCCCTCTAGTTTAATTAATTACATTTGATCACAAAACTAATTCTTAATTAATTATTGACCAATATTAATTAAACAAATATGATTTCTCCTTTAATATATTATCCTTATAACATATTAATAAATCATATTATCCTCTCTCTCTTTTTTCATTTCTCCAATCAAGTTGCTTTTGTGAAGGCAACCCAAAAGGACCATGCACCATCGGGTCAAGTACATACCAAAATAGTTATGGACTTAGACACTAATCCAACATGAACTTGGTGCCACATGTCACCATCTAGTGGCAAGACTTGGGGAGAAAGCAATGGCTAAGATTGTGCCACATCACCCATTTTCGCACAACACACTTCCGACTTCTAAAATCCATAACTTTCACATACGACCTCTGTTTTTGACGTTCTTTATATCCACGCGTAGGTAAAAATAATATCTACAACTTTCATTTTGACTCCGTCGGCTAATTCTCGACCGATCTTAAATTTAACAGTACGAGGCGTTTAGACTGTTAAATGACCGCGAAGAATTCGTAACTCCTTCATACGGACTCCGTTTTCGTCTGTCTTTTTACCGTTGAGTTCCTATTAATGAGATCTTCAACTCTCATTTATTTCACGTAAGCCAAAAATCGCTCGAACTAAAATTCGAGTTTCGGGCTGTACACTGCTAAGCCAAATCTTAGAAAAATCATAACTTCCTCATACGAAGTCAGATTTGGGCGTTCTTTTTATCGACGCTCTTAGTTTAACATATTCTATGACTTTTGTTTAGATTGCTAAGCCTAAAAAGTCTTCTATCGTAAATTCACTATTTACGTCTTCCAGTGCCGTGCCGGTTTTGCCGTAAAACTTCGGCGGGCCATAACTTCTTCGTTATAACTCGGATTTCGGCGTTCTTTATATGTACGGAAACCTTGTGACATATTATAAAACTTGGTTAAGAATATTCATTCTAAATAATCTTTTGTTGAAAAGTCATTTTTGACCCCTATTGCCTCTAAATTGACCAGCCCGGATCTGCGGGCGTTACAGAGTCGGAGTACATTGCATATTTCCTAACGACCTACTAAGATAAGTCTATCCCTAACCGCGATGAGCTGCGTCTGGAGGTGGTGCCGAGGATGTGGATGCTCCCTGAAGACGAGCCACCAAGCGTTCTGCATCCCGAAGTCGAGACTCCCACCGAACCTGCCTCATGTGAAACTCTCGAAGGACGTCACGCGTCTCCTGCTCCGCACGCTCGACCCTAGTCCTCAACTGGCGCACCTGATCAGCAGTGTCCTGGGCAAGGTCGCCCGTATTCCGTAACCGTTTCACCATGACTGGAAGGGCTCGATCAGCCGGTCCTCCGTCTCTCAGGTCAAAGAACTCGCGTGACATGCCGTACGGGGGTCGCTGTCCCTACTGTCTGCTCCATCTCCAAAGATCAACACCCCAGGGCGGTGTAGGACCAGTGGGACCTACACGATAGGCAGGCACCCTGATCGGGTAAGGGGGTTGATGACTTCGGACTCCGCATCCGAATCACCCCCTTCACTATCATCAGCATCCTCCTCGAGGCTTCCTTCATCTTCCTCTGATTCAGCAGGCTCGCCATCAACTTCGGCCTCTGGTTCCCCATCAGATTCCTCTTCGGGGTCTTCCTCGGGCTCCTCCTCAGGCTCTTCCTCGGGCTCCTCCTCTAGCCATTCGTTGTTCCCCTGGTTAGGGAAGTAGGGGTCTCCAGGGTGATGAAAACCAGCCATGCGGTCTGCGAGAGTGCGTAATTATGCTAACGTTATTCCTAGGATGCTACAATTATCGCATAGATCAAGTAGGCGTTCTCTTTTCGGTGGTAGGGGTATAGTTTTAGATTCCCTAGCTATCCTGATCTCATCAGGACGTGTGTTAGTTATACTTTGGAGAGAGTGTAGTTGATCAGGCTACATCTACTCCTTGGTACCACTAAGAACAGTCCTGAATTAACCGAGACACTAGTATTATTTTTGTTTGGTTCGGCGTTATGTTCCTATTCCTAATGCAAGCAAGGGTGTTTTATTTACTTGTTTTGTTCAGAGTTATGTTAGTCCCTCTTTTTGGTTTATAGTTGCATATCAATGTGTGGCTAGATATGCTAGTTCACTATAAACAAAGCTCTGATACCAACCTGTCACACCCCCAAACCAGACGGCGGAAACGTCCGGGGGCTGTTGTGACTCAATTGAATACCATAACATTGTATATATATGAAACGTAACAACATTCGTCACCATGCATTAATATAGTACAACCAGTAAAGTTTACATGAAGTACATTGTTTAAACATTACATTCCCAAAAATAAATTGTTCGTTTCGTACATAAATAAACTGCAAGCCATCACTGAATATGATTTCCTTTGATTCACTGGTTCCCTGAGAATACAAGTATTTTGAAAAAACGTCAACATATGAAATGTTGGTGAGTTCATAAGTAGTGTTTGAAATCCAATGTTTTGTATTGTTTGAAAACCACCAGAAAATCCGATATTTTCTGAAAATAGTATAGTCAAAAAGGTGTGAAGATCCATAGGTATGCTTGTTTGTTTCTATACTTGTAAAAATTGTTCATTAAAATTGTATGCATTCCGAATCCGTATGTATTGAAAAACCCTAGGAAAACCCGATGTTTTCCTAATTCTTTGAATTACATGAATTTACATTGAAACCATTGCAACGCGTGAAGTTATCAATACCAGGCGACGTTGGATTATTTTTTAGCATGATTATTTGCTACAAACGCGCGTTACACAAAGGACTAGTCTATAGCAATACTAACGATCCCGTAGGCGTCGTCCGTACTAATCACGTTATCCAACCGCCCTGACTACGTGTAGTCCCACATCCGAAGAGAAAGAGGACACGAAGGCCTCGATGACTCCATTAGCCGGTTGGGGATAAAAAGGTACGAGGGGTCCCAGACCCGCCTCGCATAAAAAGGTAGATTCTACTAGCAATACCAAAGGACCCTTGGGGACCAGTAGTATACAAGCCATTGAAAGTCTTTTTACGTTGTGTCGGATCGGTAAAACCCAACACTTCGTAAGATAGAGGTCTTCGGGCCTTAAGATCAGGTCGTTGGGCTAGCTAGGCTCAACAAACAAGATTTTACACTTTTGGGGCCCAAAGATGGTGCGTAGACGTCTGTGCACACTCGCATGTATATTGAATTCCCAAACGTTATTAGTATGAATCGTAGTGTCGTAGTGTCATAGTGTCGTCGTGTTAGTAGTTTCGGATTTTTATTGGTTCGAGACCGAACCAATTCGTTTAACAACGACTTTTGGTGTTGTAATGTGTTGTATTTCATCAATAGTCGCGGTGCCATCATTTGATCAAATTGCATGTATTGAATTAGCCTTGAAAGTTTTCTGTTTTCAGCCCCTCATTGTTTGTAAAATTTACTTTTTCAACCCTTTATTTAAATACTTTCCGGTTTGGTCCTTAAATCAATTTTCTTGACATTTTAACACCAAAAATTATTGAAATTAATATTTTTCAGCATATTTTTCATAGAAAACAGCTTAAGTCCCTGAAATTTCAGTTTTCTCGGTTATAACCCTTCTTTTTCGCAATTTTGACAATTTTGGCCCAAATTGTAAAAGTTTGCAACTTTGGTCCTTTTTAAATTTAAAAAGCATTTTAAACCTTTGAAAAGGACTTGGAACACTTATAGTCCACTGTTTTACAGAAAAACACAGTTTTGGCCCTCCAAAACAGAAAATTTCGCATAATGGGCCTCATTGGGCCGAAAATGTCATTTTTTAGCCCATTAAGCTTGAAATTTATGTTTTTAATTCTCTAAATGAGTATATTTCCAGAAATGGTTTTATTCAAACTGTTTTGACACACCTTATCCATCAGAATTCGTGATATGTCAATTTGGGCCCTTAATTTTGTATTTTTCACATTTTAGGTCCAAAAATTGTGTTTTTAGCCCAAAGAAATTATTACTAAACCACTTAGCTATTTTTCTAGAAACACTTAGTATGTAGAAATATAGTAGAGGCTAAAATCATTTAACATAAGGTATATCTCGGTTTTGAGGGGTTTTATGGCTAAATCTAACATTATAACTCACAAAAGCACACATATAAGCATGGAAATCATACAAAGCATACAAAACACATATAGATCTACACTTTCACTTGTATTCCCCCCCCCCCCCCCCCCCAAAAAAAAAAAAAACTCATAAAAACAAAAAATAGGGGTATGAAGCTCACCTTGTTTGAAGCTTTCGGTTTTTGAGGAAAAGAGAGAAGAAAATGAAGTGATTTTTCGGCCTTAGCACCTTTCCTTGGTAGATCTTGAGTTTGATGTGCTTCTAGGATGTAAGATCACGATTTTTGCATGGATTATGAAGAGATTTTGATAAACAAAGACTCTAAGTAATAGATCCAAACATAACCTTACCTTAGATGAAGAGTTTGTGGAAATATCCTCTTGAAAGCTTCCTAAATCTCGAGATTTTTGAGTGGAGAGGGAGGATATGTTCTTGACTGTTCTTGAGAGAGTTTGAGAGATATTTGTGTATGTGTGTGTGTGTTTCGGTCGTGAGTGAGGGAGAGGGAAGAAGGAATGAACTTTGAGGTGATGTATGCATGGGTATATGAGATATAATGCATGGATAACCATGAGGTAATAGTGAGGTGTCACTTGAAAGTCAACTCTCTTCATCTCCTCTTGGGTTTGGGCCTTGGGCCGAGAGTTTTGAATGGAAAAGGAAAAATTTGGGCTTTTTGCCCCTAAGCCCAATATTAGAGTTTGTTTGGGTGTGTTTTAACCTAAAAGAATGTGATATGACTTTTACATTTTTGTTGGACTAGTTTAGGTTATTCATGGATCAAAGCTTTTAATTCATTTCATTCTAGGCCCAATATGGCCCAAAATGTTGAAATTAATTAATGTGAGTCCAATTAGAGCCCAATTAGGGTTCTAAGCCCATGATAGTCTAATTGGAAGCTTATTGGTCCATTTGGATCCAATAAGGAAGTCCTAGTCCAAAATGGACTTAAACAAGGACTTCTAGGGTCTCCAATTGTTTGATGACTATTTGTAGTACTTGTATGATGCCTTTGATTGGAGTTTTTGATGTCATAATAGTAGGTGTCAATCATGTTATTAAGTTTTGGATTCACATTAACTTGAGTGTATAGATTACATAACACAAAAATTCCAGTTGTGACATATTCATTGTTATTATATAAAATGTTGATTTAAAAACGGTATTTTAAAACTTCTAAAACTTTGTCATATTCACTTATAGGTAGGTACACTAATAAAAGAAGTAACATAATTAAGGATTTCCAAAATCTTAATCTAAGAACAAAAGATGATCATGCTTCCATATTGCATTTAATGTTTGACCATTTTAAAACCAAGAATCAAAATAATAAGACTTGACATATGTGATTTGTCAATAATCTTTTACTACCATCTTAGGATCAAAAATCAAGATTTAAGATTCAAGAATCACAAAATCGAAATCAAGATTTTAAAATTTAATATAAAAATCAACATATTCTTGCCCTTTTTGATATATATATATATATATATATATATATATATATATATATATATATATATATATATATATATATATATATATATATATAACAATGTATTTTTTAAAATGAAATTTGTGTTTTTAAGTGAGAAGAATGTTACCTGTGAAACCATACCCACTCTTACACAAACAATTGATATTTTTCATGTGAGTACTATCCTTTTAGATTGTTAAACTGTAAATTTAGTCCTTGTGGTATTCAAAAAACTTTTGATGTGGTCCAAAAACTTTCTCACTTGCATGGAAGGTCCAAAATCAAAACATTTCCGTGATTTTGGTCCCAAAAAATTTGAAAAGATGATTATGCCCTTTTATTTTCTTTCTTGTATTTTTTTTAATTATTTTAATACTATTCTAATTAAAAAATAAAGAAAAAAGAAAAAAAATATCCCACACCCTACCCACCGTCCCTCTCTCTCTCTCTCTCTCTCTATCTATCTCTCTCTCCCCACAAAACCCATCTTCATCATTCTGATTTTTCAGAAAAACGGAATATCACCACTACCATCTGATGAAGGTTTAAACCAGATTGATACACTCTCTCACTTTCTCTCTCTTCCTTATTCATACACATACATATAAGGCTGAACAAGATGAATATATGGGTACTAGATGAAGATGAAGAAATCAGGGGAAATATAAACATGAAGATATTGTGTTCATCTCATAGCTAATACACAAATGCCAAAATTCAGGGGAAAGAAATAGATTTCTTGCCTTCAAACATGAACAGACACATACACTCTAGAAATTGATATTTTGCCTTTAGATCTCGTTTCGTCTTCAGATCTCGGTTGTGGAGACGGATTTTAATTAGAGTTAGACATAGATCCGACGACATCATCGTTTGAAACCCTAACATTCTTCGAAATGGCAGCGATGGTTGATTGCTAGTGTTTTCAGCGATTGATTCCAGATCTTGAACAAAAACCATTATCGACAGCTTGAAGCATAAACGCAAACGAGAAGGGCAGCAGCATCAGGTTTCGACTGAGGATCTAGAGATCTTTCTGGTGAAGACGGACACCCTTTCATCCCTTTCTCCCTCTGTTAAAATCGAAGACCTAACTTTACACCTCTTCTACTTAAATCGAGAAGTTTTTTCAAAATGTTGATTATCTTAAGAAATCAACAACCCTTTCATTCATCTATTCATACAAGATCTGGAGAGAGAGAGAGAGAGAGAGAGAGAGAGAGAGAGAGAGAGAGAGAGAGAAAGAGAGTATCAGTAGGGGTGGGGGTGGGCCCAATTCTTTTATTTTTAATTTTTGATTAATATGTTATTAAAGAAAATATAAAAAAATACAAAAAAGAAAACAAAAAGGGCATAATCATCTTTTCAAGTTTTTTTGGACCAAAGTCAAAGAAATGTTTTGATTTTGGACCATCCATGCAACCCCGAAAGTTTTTGGACCCCATCCAAAGTTTTTTGAATACCACAGGGACTAAATTTGCAGTTTTGTCTTCTCTAAATTATAACTGCTTACATTTATTATGATAACCATTTTTTATTATAATATTAATAGGAATGGTTTAACCCTATTATTGATGCAAAGTAGGCTTGATTTTATTTCATCAATTGTGTATGGTTAATGAAAAATGAAACATATATTAATAAATTTCTTTTAATTTAAAAAAGTGTATAATCAAATACATATTTTCTTTCATCTCACTTTAACAAAAAGAAAATTTGGAGTCAAGATTTTGCATGGATACTTTGTGCGATGTTGACTATAGAATAAGGACATTATTATTATTATTATTATTATTATTATTATTATTATTATTATTATTATTATTATTATTATTATTATTGTTATTATATATATATATATATATATATATATATATATATATATATATATATATATATATATATATATATATATATATATATATATATATATATATATCTTTTGTGCTTGTGAATCATTAATAACGTAATAAATTACAAGAAGTGTCCCCAATATCTCAGAAATTTTTGAATTTTTGGATCGGAACTTTCAATCTTGCATTTTTGGTCCTAATTGGATAGTTTCATTTTGATTTTGGGATTAGACAATGTTCAAGTTCACCCATTAAGCTGTGTGTTGCATACAAGGGTAGTTTGGTTATTTTTCTTCAAATATTTATTAAAGAGGTGGTCGCACCACCCTTAACTCACTTTAGTAATAATATAAAGAGAAATGACCATGCTATCATGGTGTGCGACATGGCTTTGATGAGTGAAATTGAATTTGTTCCAAAGAAAGTCTCAAAATTTAAAGGAAACCATCTAGTTAAGACCAAAATTACAAGTTGAAGTCCCAAACTTAATATTTTTGTCACCAAACTCATGGACCAATCTTGTATTTTACTCAAAGCATAATTGTATATAATTCAATCTGACTTTTTATTTTTAATGTACAACTAACAGGTTTACATTGAGCTTCTTGGTGATTTGTCATGGTAAACAACAAATGAAGAAGTTGAATTGGACTTCAAAGCTATAAAAGATAGGTTTGATAGTCACCAATATGGCTTAAAAAGTTAAATAAAAGATTATGGAACATCTAGCAGTTTGCAAGGTTGGATAAACTTATATTAATTTTTCTCATAGGTAGTGTTTGTTATCATGAAATTGTGGAATGAATGGAATGGATTATTCCAACGGAATGAAAAGAAATATGCTGTTTTTTTTTCGTTTGATGGAATGAAACTTTTTATTTTCTATGTGTTCTATATGATTATTTATTTTATTTTATATTACAGATAAAAATTGTGTAGATGTAAATAGCCTAAATCATAGAATTTCATGTGTACTGCATAACTTTTTTTGTATTGTGGCAAATAAAAGTGTCACTAAAAGTAACAAGAGTTTTATAATTAGTTGATCAACATTTAATGGCACAAAATATGTGCCACAAAAAACTTTTTTTTTTATTGCGATAAATAAAAACGTGTCACTAAAGGCCTAAAAATTGCAGCGGCAAAAGCAAAAAGTGTCACTAAAGGGTTTTAGTGGGAGAGTTTCTAGTGGCACTTGTTATGTATGACGCCGATTCAATAAGAAGCCTTTAGTGACATTATTTTGGGGTTTTAGTGACACTTTTTGTATGTCACTAAATGACATATTTTTTGTAGTGCACCCGAGCTACGTAAAGAATATGTTAAACACATACCTTGTAATGCTAGGTTTAACGAAATGTTGTACACATGTAATTTTGCTTTCCTCCATCAGGTTCTATTTCAAGCTTTTGCACATTCAAGATAAATCATGGGGGTTCGTTCACAAATATGGTATCTGGAAGGTCGTACATAGATGGGCTTGTGGATCACATTGATTCTGTGGACATGGATGTGTTTTCAATCCACGAGTTAGCTAATATGATGGCAGTTTTAGGGTACAATGATGGAGGTATAATGTTTTACCATTTCAAGATCCTAGAGATAGACTTGGATAGTGGATTGTTACTATGTGGCACCGATCAGGAAGTCATTCAGCTGGCAAGGTATGTGTCTAATCATAAGGAAATTAATTTGTACATTGAGCATGGGAATACTAAAGTAGTCCCTTACTTTAAGTGCCCGTTCAAGGTTCGTATTGAGGAAGTTGAAGGGGATAATTCTCCTGAAATGAAAAGGGTTAAAATGAAAAGGAAATCAGTTGGGTCTTGTAGTAAAAAGTTGGATTTGAATGAGCCTAGTGATTTGTCAAAGTTGATTGTACCCTATGAACATGTGATAAAAAAAACACTCAACTCATCGAGAGAGTGATCCCTTTAGGGGGTACAGTTTGAGGATAACCAAGGTAAAAAAGTTGTTGACACAGGGGATGATCACCAAACAAAAGGGGATGTTGATCCAGTGGATGATAATCAGGTAACGGGTGATGTAGATGCAAAATATAGTGGGGGGAAAATATACATGATGTTAAGTTTTTTAAGGATGAATACAGTGGAAGTAAGGAAAGTATTAGTGAGGTGCTAGGAGTGAGGGTAATAGGATAGATGATGATAGTGAGGATGAAGACTTCTTTGTGGATTTAGAAAATATTTTAGATGATGTGGATGTTGATATGAAAGATTTTCATATACATGTTGATGAAGATGTTGAGCGGGTTCAAAAAACGACCAAAGAAGCAAGTGGTAGTGGTGTTAACTTTACTGAAGGTGAAGATTTGGAGGTCATAGACCCAAAATCATTTGATTCACCTATTGTAGGTGAAGATAACAATAGAGAGAGGATCTTGCGAGACATACGAAAAGCAGAACCTTGTTCTGAGGGTGTAGTTCATCCAAAGGCTTTCACATTGGGACTGTAAGTCCCAAAACAATGAATCTAACAGTAATCAAACAAACACCAATCAATCAAGTAAGAATGTAATAAAAGAACATAATCAATCCAAGCATGCACACATTTTATTAATTGAATAAACTTCTTATACACCTTGGGGACCGTACACTATAAAAACTCACTGATTCGCCAACAACCTGACATGATTCTGACACACCCTATACATAGGGGTAGATTGGGCGTAAACAGGGTTACGGCCGTAAACCTGTTTACGACCGTACACACACTTAAGACCGTAAACACAACAAAACAACTAAAACTGACCAAAAACCTAACATGAATTATACAAAAGATTGCCTAGCCCAAACCACAAAATAATGCCCTTTCAATCTCCCCCTTGGTTTGAGGCTAGCATAAGCTCAGTCCTTTTCAATAACCAACACATCTGATCTCCCCCATTGCACCCAGCCACATGCTCTTGTTAATTATCTCAAAGATCATGCTGGTAAATTCTTTAGCAGCTGGCTCCAGAACTTCTTGCTCACAAATGATTTGATGACCTGCCAGCGTGTGAATGTCCCTCTCACCAAATTGAAAGAGATCCCTCTTATCAATTAGATGAAATGCACCATTTTTAAACTTGATGACTGCTGAGGCTGTTGCTTCATCATATACCCGGTATAGCATGTCACGCAAAGATCCATCACAAAAAAATTTAATGATAGGAATCTTTGTCAACTGCTTCGTAGGAGGCCACATGACGTTTTTTATTGCCTTCTTGGTGATTGGGTCAAACACATGTTTAGCAGTCTTCAGAAATGATTTAGCAGTCTTCATACCATCAAATCCTCTCCTCACCTGATTTTCCAGAAAGAGTTTGAAAGCTGTTGCCTGAGCATTATTAGAGGGATTGTAGAACGGAGCAGTAGACAACTCTGTCAGATCCACCTTGGTGAGCGAAGAGAAGTCATTTTTATATTTGTAGTACTCCACTATGTTGCTATTTCTCTTGACCAGCCAGTAATTGATTTTATCGTGATAACCCCACATACGGACTCCCGGCCTATATCCATACTTATGCTGGAACTTTTTCTTTTCAAGGTCGATCACAGTTAGTTGAGGATGATCACCAGTTCACCACGAACGTTCTGATCAACATTTTTCATAAACAGCAGTCCTCCCCTTTTCTGAGATGTAACTATTCTCCCTCCTCGCTTGATAGTGATTCGGGGTGGAGCTTGAGCCAGTTCCGTCTCAAAACGGTTAATGACCGTTGTGGTTCTAACTGGCCTGTTGTCGATCTGTTCAAAGGTTGGAGTAGTGGCTGGAGCAGTTGTAAAAGCTTGAGAAACACTTAGGCCTTCATCTGCTGATTGAAACTTATCTCTAAATTCAATGATAAGTCTATTCTTTATATCAAAGTAGCCAACTGAAAGAGCACCAAGGTTGATTTGAAGATCAGAAATTTGTTTGGACTTTTAAGTGTTTTCTTGTTGAAGTGCGGAATTACCCCCAAAAAGAGAGTCAACATCTTCAGGATCTTCATCATCATTTTCAACATCCCCACTTTTGCTATAATCACTCTGAACGTGCACAGAAGTCAACTCATGTTCCTCGGCCACAATTGCTACCGAAGGAACCCTGTTCTCTTCATGATCTGACACTGTGATCACATAATCATCAACATTCATACGGTCAGATGACTCATGAGAAGCAGAGGCTTCACTAGATTCTACGAACATGCTAAATTTTACCAAATGGCACTTTCCCTCAAAGGTATATTTACCCTTACGGTTCTGTTTGATCAACCCAATAGTATTTGGACCAAGAGACTTGATGTCCAATGGCTCACCATCTTTAGGAATCTTCGGGAATTGCTCGTTAATGATGATTTGAAGAAACCTCGGCTACATCAGAAATTTATCTCTAGTCTTTCCAGTAATGATCACAACCAGCTTATCCAGAATGAACCTTGAGAAGTTAAAATCAATTCCAGCAGCAATAGCTCTTGTATTTCTTAATGAAATCTCATCAGCACCTGATCTTCTCCCTGAAATGCAACTCACAAAAACATGAGCTAAAAACCTCCAATATGGTGGTAATAGCTTCTTCAAGGTAGGAGTTCATAACCCATTATGCTCAAGAGTTCTTGAGTTTTTTTCACTTCTATTTCAGTAGGAAAGCTGGATTGGTTGTCAATCTTCAGAACATCTCTGATTATTTGCTCTGTGACGATAATCTTGCATCCTTTTACGAGAGCTTCAATGAATACAAAAGCATTATCTCATTTCTTAACTGTTGCAGATTTCCAAAATTCTTTTATTAGACCTTGATAAATTTCTGGATTTAGGATCAGGGTTGTAGCTAAGCAGCACTCCTTCAAGCCAAGAATCATGGACTTAAATTCACTATGGGCAGCAGGAGGTTCAGCCAATAGGATTGTCATATTGTGACTTTCTACGAATTTGGGTACTGCCATTTTAGTCTGCATGAACGGAATCAAGTGAGAAAATAACAATAATACAGATATTTGTGCAACAATGTGATTTTGACTTTAATATAATTTGTTTTTTAAATCAAAATTGAGTTTTTGGCTGAAAAGGGGGTTTACGGCCATAAACACCAAAAACCCATTTTTTTTATTTCTAATTCGATTAAAAGTCGTTTTCTTGAAGGATTACTTTTGTGAGGGTCAGAATGCACATACTTATAGGTTCAAACAATCAATTTCAAGAATAGTCATGAAATATCTTACGATGAACAGTGATTTTTTGAGAGCAAATGGATGTTTACAGCTATAAAAAGGTAAGTGTTTCGAAAAAAGAGTTCACAGCCGTATACCTAGGTATTTATACCTGGACCAATGCTCATGGGCTGCCTACTTCAATTTCAAGTCCAATACCACAAAAATGTTTAAAAATAATACATTTTGAGGATCTTAAAAATAAAATAAAACAAAATAAAATCTAAAAATTTTAAATTAAAATAAAAATAATTTTAATTTTTAATTTTTAGCAAAATAAAAATAAAAATAATGAATTAACACTAATTTCTTTTACCAAAACTGATAGTACATTGAATTTGGGATCAAAGTTCTTAGATAGCCTGAATTCGTTTATCAGTACCTTCTTCTTCATGAATAGATATGGCCGATCTCTGATATTGTGGTCCACTTAAACACGAAAATTTTGTGACAAGATTAGGACATACTGCAAGTCAATGTGTAACACCCCGTTTATTTAATAAATAATTAGACAAATTAATAAATGAATAATAGCCCTAAAAGTAGAATAGTGTGGCAAGGAGCTAGTTTTAGGGAATAAAATTTATAATAGAGAGTTTTGGGTTTTAATATGTAATTCCCAGATTAGTTTGTGAAGAATTTTGATGGTTGAAGGCTGTTAATAAATTACAGATTTAATTTGAGAAGGATTTTAGAAGTGAGGGTATGTTTGGTAATTATTAGGACTTATTATGAAATGGAATTCATAAGGTGGGTATAAATGGTAAACGATGGACTTAGATTGAATAGGTTCTTGGGGGCGGGGGCTAAAAGGTAACTTTTAGGGCTTAATTTAAAGAAGAAATAATGAGGGGCTATATGTGACAAAAGTGAATGGAAGTTTATGTGAGAGTGGGATATACCCGGTGACCTTCCTTCCCGTCACCTTATTACTCCCAAACCCTAACCCTAGTGGGGAATCAGCCGCCACTCAATCTCGTTTTTTCGACCAGATGAAGCCTCAAACGCCGACGCCTGTCGTCTCACCATCAACATGCCATCATGGTCTTGTTGTCGGTGAAGACACACTCCCATTATTCCATTGCAACCGATGTAGGAGTTGAGGACCGCCAAGACGAGGGTCGACGAAGACATGGGATGCAAAGCTTGATTCATCGCGGTGAACGAGATAGATTGGTCGGACTGCAACCAACCTTCGACCAACGATGTTTAGCGCTACTGAGGAAGTCTCTGAGGCTCGGAGCGACGATGATCGGTCGTTGCTTTCAGTTCTTTGCCTCCCTTTCTTCTTCTACTCCCAGCTCTTGCTGTCGGCGTCATATGGAGTCGGAAAACCCCTGCGAACCTCCGCTGCCAGTGTGGATGAAGCACCTTGCGCCAGTCGACATGTTAAGCGAGGTTGAAGTGTTGTTGGGCAGTGGATCAAGAGGAAACGCCACCACCACCGTGAGGTGGTAGCTATCAAAGTAAAGTTACCGCCATCTCGTGCCTTCACTACCATGTACGCCACCAGGTGGGTGGCAGTGTTGCTGTTTTGGGCAAAGAGTGCTTGTGCGTGTTCATTGCAGTGTAGTGGGGGTTTGGTTTAGCTGGATTTCTCGGGAAAAGCCACCACCACCGTGAGGTGGTGGCTTCCGCCTTGTACCGTTGCCGACCACCACTAGAGTGGTTGTGTGTGTTAGTGTAGTGTGTGTGTTTATTTGAGATTTTATTTAAAATTGTAAAATTGGATCCACCCTCCGTGTCAGGTGGCGGTGTGTCTTGTTGGATAGTGACTAGTTTGGGATGTTTGGACAAGGGACTAAAACCCTAATGGTCCTTGTAAGCCCTAATGGGCCTAATAAAGCTTAATGGACCTAAAAGCCCAAGCATGTGACTAATAGGATTAGTGAAACCCAAAAGGGTCTAGAAGAATCATAATGGGCCCAATGAACCCTAATTGGTCAAAGGAACTAGCTAATGGGCTTAATGGGCTAGTATTTGGGTTGGAAAAACCGTAATGCCAATAAAACCCTAATTTGGGGAATTAATCAGGACACATGGGAATTATTAAATAATTTGAGATATTATATAATAATCATTGGCAAAAATTAATCTAAGCAATATTGGACTTAATGGATTAAGTCCTTAGTGGATTAAGTCCTTAATGGGTTAACTAAGAAACACTTAACCCTAATCATCATTTTATGTGAAAACCCTAATTTTACTTGGGTTTATTATTGGGCCTTGATGATTGGATTATTAATGGACCATCCAAGATCAAGCAAATTGATTAAAATAATTAATAGGCTTTAAGGTAAGGCCCATATGAGGAGTTGGGCCCAATTTGGAAGACTGGGCCATAGATGGGTCATTGTTTGGGCCTTTATGATTATATGATATTGGGCCATTAGAATGTTGGATATTGGACTGGACCATGGTAGGGCCTTATGGTAAGACCTTATAATGGTTTAGGCCTAATTTGGAAAATTAGGCCATATGTTGGGCTTTGATTCATAGTTGACTTTGGGCCTATGGATTGGGCCTTGGGCTTGAATAAAGCCAACCTTGGGGTAATGTAGTAATTATCCAAGTATGTATTTATGGTTTTGTGTTGGGACCCAATTATTAATTGGGTGTCATTTTGGTGTGGACAGTTTGGGAATCTATCATCCAGCAGTTAGGGTTGAGTCTGCGGGACTTCAGCAATATGGGGTTATGTCTACGGGACTTCAGCAATGTGGGGTGAGTTTTCCTTCCAGTAGGAACGGTTCTACGGCCACAATGCCGACCCATTTAGATAGCAGTAGTTCCGAACCGCGGTCTGATGCAGTAGTTCAGTATGCTTGATGTCTTTGTGATACAAGCATGTTATGTGTTAGGTGTTTCGAACTATGGTCCGATGCAGTATGCAGTATATAGGCTTATTTTAAATTCTAGGATTATGTTATGCTATGTTTAGTCAGTTTCGGACATCGGTTCGATGCAGTGGGCGAGGCCATAGTCAGTTCCAGACTTCGATCCGATGCAGTTCTGGACTTTGGTCCGATGCAGTGGGTGAGGCCCTAGTCAGTTCCGGACTCCAGTCCAATGCAGTTCCGGAATTCAGTTTGATGCAGTGGGCATGGCCCTAGTCAGTTCCGGACTCCAGTCCGATGCAGTGGGCAAGACACTAGTTAGTTTCGAACTTCGGTTTGATGTAGTGGGCAAGGGCCAGTATGTTCTTTTTTTTGTTATTGCATGGTATGTGGGAGTTGGGAGAGCTCACTAAGCTTCGTGCTTACAGTTTCAGTTTTGGTTTCAGGTACTCAGTTTTCAAAAGAGGAGCTCGGGAAGATCGCAGTGCACACACCATCTGTTCAGCCTGGGATGTTTATACTCTGATATACATGACAGTTGTTATAGTATTCTGAGATACGTTGTTTATGATTTTTCTATGACATATGGTGGTTATGGTTTAAATTATTAAATTAAAATAAAATTTTAGCTTATATTTTTAGGATGTTAGTAGTTGGTATCAGAGCCTTGGTTTGAGGGATTTGGGCACACCCTCGGGTGTGTCTAAACTCAAACTAAGGAAATGGTATAGGGTTTTAAAAGGAAAAACATTTTCAAAAAGAATTTTGAAAAACAAACTTAAAAAGAAGAAAAGAGCTTTGGAAAGAGAAAAAGGGTGTGGTGCATGCGATCAACCGAGCTCAAGTAAATACTGCCAAATTACCAATACAAGTTTATGTTATGATTATCAGTTTCAGTAGAACAGCATGATAGAATAGGACTAAGGATCTAGGAATGATGCCTTATGTGCCTGTTATATGTGTTTCAGCTTTATGAGAGTTGTATGCTAGTATCGAGTAAATAGTAGTAGGATAACCTGTTAAGGTTATGCCTGATAGTATGAGCTTAGAATTGTATGCTACTACAGATTCTTGTTATGTGAATAGAATTTCTTGAGTTTGTTCCCTTTCTGTCTGAATGTTGCTTGCTTTGTGCTTTGTGGGACTCTGAGTAATGGGAGTTAGCTATTATGTGAATACATTAAAGTCACATGCAATCAGGGTTGAATAATCTTAGAGTATTGGATTTGACCTTATTGCATAGCTCTCGTCTGAGTCTTAACCGTTGTAGGGATGAGTCCCTTACTCGAAGGATTAATTATCCGAGCCTCATTGCATGTGATACTATTCAAGTGATAGCTAATTAGCATTACGAAGAGGCCTTCGGCAGCTGAGGACTGGTTGTAGTCAAAGGTTCCCTAGAGCAAGCCTAGGATGAGAGTAGCAGAGATCAGTAGTAGTAGAAGGGACTTGGTGGAGTCAAGGCAGTTCTTAAGGAAAGTATGGATTGATGTGGAAGGTAGTATAGGCCCGTACTACTGAAAGAAGAGGATCCGTACTCGAATCAAGGAAGGCCAAGATAATACCAGACAACTTGTAGTGTGTGACATCCCTCGAGATTTGATGAGTATTGTGATGTTAGTGATGGTATATTCCCGAGTATAGTGATGCTACATGGTAGACCAGATGGTAGTTCTGGTGTCGGTGAGGGATTAGGCTCAGACTCTGTAGCCGGGCAGCTCGATGACCAGATGAGGGAGTTCATTCCATCTGAGAATATGTGCAGTATCATTGACTAGACTCATGTGATCCTAAGTATGATCAAGGAGGGCATTATAGAGATTTGTGATGAGAGGCCAAGTGCATTCTGCACTAAGGTTGCAGTCATGATAAGGACCCGTACGTTGATGTTTCGGGAATTTAGAGTTCGTGAAGCTTCAGATTGTCATGGGGGTTAGGGACCCCATTGTTACCATTAGATGGTTGGCAGATGTCGCCAACACTTTTTGTACCAGGCGTTGTCTGAAAAGGAGACAATATACGACTTACTTCCTACATCCTGTGGGACAGAGAACGAGATTGATAGGAAGAGGTTAGTAGTGAGTGGAGTGATGAAGCAGTTGATGCTATGTTATTGGCTGACTTTTAGACCAGATTCTGGGTAGAGTGTGCCCAGGCGATTGAGGCACAACAGTTTGCGTAAGATTTGTTAGATCTCCACCAGACGACTGAGACTATGGCAGAGATCACTGCCAAGCCTCGGGAAAGATCTTATATGGTACCACAGTTTGCAACATATGAGGAAATGAAGAAGGTATGTTATCAAAACGTACTGTAGAATGATAGGAGGGAGATCGTAAGTATCTCGGGGGTGCAAGACCCTGAATGATATGACTTATTGAGCTTGAGAACGAGATATGGAATTGGAGCATATTGGTAGAGGGAATCAGATCAGTTGCTTATATTGAGGGGTCTCAGGAGGAGACCCTAGATTTCGGATCAGCTTTTGAGGGACTATCAGGGTTAGATTCAGTACAACACATGCAGGAAACTGCACAATGGAGTCTTTCATTCCATGGGTTTGAGTAAGTGTAACCCTAAGTTATCCTCGGTTTGTGTCTGAATTATACTTTCAAGAGATGTCATATGCCAATTGCATGCCGAGAAGCATTAGCGAATAGTGATAGAGCATTTCCCAAATTACGGGATTGGGAGAGTACAACGTTATCTTGGTTTATTCCAATACTGAGGAGCAGCACGAGAAGAACCCGAGGGAGGTGCTATAGACTTTTAGGAGGGAGAGAATTTTTGCATGGTTCTCCAAATGTGAGTTCTGGTTGCGCGAGGTGCAATTCCTTAGGCACCCTGTCAACCAGAAGGGTGTACTAGTCGATCCGGCCAAGATAGAGGTCATGATGCAGTGGGAGATTCGGAGGTCTCCAAGTGAGATTCGGAGCTTCCTAGGTCTAGCGGGTTATTATCGAAGATTTATTCAGGTTCTTGGAGGTGATGTGATATTTTGGATTAGCTAGTGTTGAAACACTAGCAATGGTGAGCGTGGTTTCTAACATATTGGTCATGGGTGGTAAGAAAGATTGAGAATCCTTCCAGTATTGTGTGCTGTAAGACGTTAGTTGAATCAAAGTGGGGGAGAATCATCCAAGGATTCAAAAGTAGGAATAGTTTTGAAACTGGGATAAGTTTTGCATCCTTTTCAAGAAGGAAGACAACCCATGCGACTGTATGGTTTGAGGAAAGTGTGAGATGGAAGTTCGGAAAACTTGCCAATAAGGAGATCGCGTATCCGTAATGTTTGCCAACATGCCTTAGGGAATCAGGTCGGGAATTCCAGTCAGGACATGAGTTCAGCTGAGTGTGGTTCAAGCGCGTGTCGATCCAATATGGAGAGTGTTGTAAGTCTGCGGGTATAGTCGTAGCGTTCACTAGCATCCAGATAGTGTTATAGTGTTGTAAGTATGTGGGTGTAGCCGTAGCATTCACTAGCAGCCAGATAGTGATAGAGTGTTATAAGTGTATGGGTGTAGCCATAACATTCACTAGGTTGGTAGATAGCATGAGTACATTGTTAGGACACGGAAGGAACAGTAGTACCCACTAGTTCGGGTGTAGCAGTGAGAATATGGAAATCCACAGATTGGATTTTGGAATTACCTAGACAGATTAGACCTAGTTAAGCCAGTGATAAGACTGTAGAAGCGCCACTATAGCTATGAGAGCAAGGAAGCAAAGGACTGCTTAAGCTCATTCGTGACATAAGGCTACTAATGGTCATGTAGCAATCACTTTTAGCCTTGGGTTTGGTGACGTCAGGATTCGAAACATGGACCTGATCGGTTATATCAGGAGGTTGTTAGAGCCACAGTGGCAAGATAACTAGTGGTAATTATTAACAGAAGAGGATTTCATTCGAAAGTCGTGTGAGGCGACTAAGTGGGAGTCCTTTGGCTCCACAGCCGGGTGGAACCCGGTATTTCAGATGACTGACGAATGAATTGAGACCAGGAGGGTCTCAATAGACTTTGGAAAGCAGCCATGCTGAAGCATGTTGTTTCAGGCAGTTTAGTGTTTCAGGCAGTTCAGTGTTCAGGCAGTTCAGTGTTTCAGGAATTCAGTGTTTCAGGCAGTTCAGTGTTCAGGCAGTTCAGTGTTTCAGGTAGTCAGTGTTTCAGGTAGTTCAGTGTTTTAGGCAGTTCAGTGTTTTCAGGCAGATCAGTGTTTCAGGCAGTTTAGTATTTTCAGGCAGATCAGTGATTCAGACAGTTTTGGGTCTCCAACAGTAATGGTATTTGAGGACCTCATGTATGATAAACATAACAGATAGCTGAGTAATACTAAGTCACCTACAGCAGGGTTCAACTATAATGATTCAGTATGAGTGGCCTATCAAGGATTCAGATCATCTCGAGACAGCAGATTTCAGATGGAGTAGATGTTATCTTGTTGTGAGGAATTTATGAAGATTGGTCATGGCTACCCTGGGAAGGCTAGTGCGTGCCCAGGATGGTGACTGTGTTACTAGAGTTGTTTGGCGTGACAAGAATGGTAAGGAATGATTTCGAGGACGAAATCTAATTTAAGTGGGGGAGAGTTGTAAGGAGCTAGTTTTGGGGGTTAAAAGTTATAATAGAGAGTTTTGGGGTTTAAAATATAATTCTCGGATTAATTTGTGAAGAATTTTGATGGTTGAAGGCTGTCAGTAAATTACAGATTTAATTTAAGAAGGATTTTAGAAGTGGGGGTATGTTTGGTAATTATTAGGACTTATTATGAAATGGAATTCATAAGGCAGCGGGTATGTTTGGTAATTTAAGAAGGATTTTACTTTGGTTTATTATTGGGACTTGATGATTGGATTACTAATGGACCATCCAAGATAAACTAAATTGATTAGAATAATTAATGGGCTTTAAGGTAAGGCCCATATGAGGAGTTGGGCCCAATTTGGAAGACTGGGCCATAGATGGCTCATTCTTTAGGCCTTTATGATTATATGATATTGGGCCATTAGAATGTTGGATATTGGACTGGACCAAATGGTTGGGCCTTATGGTAAGACCTTATAACGGTTTAGGCCCAATTTGGAAAATTGGGCCATATGTTGGGCTTTGATTCATAGTTGACTTTGGGCCTATGGATTTGGGCCTTGGGCTTGAATAAAGCCAACCTTGGGGTAATGTAGTAATCATCCATGTGTGTATATATGGTTATGTGTTGGGACCCAATTATTAATTGGGTGTTATTTTGGTGTTGACAGTTTGGGAATCTGTCATCCAGTAGTTACGGTTGAGTCTGCGGGACTTCAGCAATGTGGGGTTATGTCTACGGGATTTCAGCAGTGTGAGGTGAGTTTTCCTTCCAGTAGAAACGGTTCTACGGTGACAATGCCAACATATTTAGATATCAGTAGTTCTGGACTGCAGTCCGACGCAGTAGTTCAGTATGCTTGATGTCTTTGTGATACAAGCATGTTATGTGTTATGTGTTCCGGACTATGGTGTGATGCAGTATGCAGTATATATGCTTGTGTTAAATGCGATGATTATGTTATGCTATGTTCAGTCAGTTCCGAACATCGGTCCGATGCAATGGGCGAGGCCCTAGTCAGTTCCGGACTTCGGTCCGATGCAGTGGGCGAGGCCATAGTCAGTTCCTGACTCCGGTTTGATGCAGTTCTGGATTTCGGTCCGATGCAGTGGGCAAGGCCCTAGTCAGTCCCGGATTCCGGTCCGATGCAGTTCCGGATTTCGGTCGGATGCAGCGGGCAAGGCCCTAGTTAGTTTTGGACTTCGGTCTGATACAGTGGGCAAGGCCCAGTATGTTCTTTATTTGTTATTGCAAGGTATGTGGTAGTTGGGGGAGCTCACTAAGCTTCGTGATTACAGTTTCAGTTTTGGTTTCAGGTACTCAGTTTTCAAAAGAGGAGCTCAAGAAGATTGCAGTGCACACACCATCTGTTCAGCCTGGGATGTTTACACTCTAATATACATGACAGTTGTTATAGTATTCTGAGATACGTTGTTTATGATTTTTCTATGACGTATGGTGTTTCTGGTTTTTATTATTAAATTAAAACGAAATTTTTGGCTTGTATTTTTGGGATGTTACAGGCTGGACATTGTGACTTTGCAATTCTAACCAAATTCCAAATGACCATTCATTTGACGATGACCAAGGATATTGTTGTCCACCTAAGTTAAGCAGCAAGATCTACAGATAACCTATTTATTGATTGATTTTAGATGTATTAGAACATGTTTCCCGCTACTTGATATACCCCAACAATCAAGAACTTACGAGACACTCCTTACTTTAGGTGAGCACACAATTATTATGGGAGAAGATAGATTGAGAGTGCATATGTTTTACATCCAGGTCAGATCTTTCGATCACGCAAAGGATGAAACATATGTCTAACCAGAGTCAGAGGAATTGAGAAGTAGGATGGTGCATATGCTGTGTACCAGGTCGAATTATGAGTCACGCAAAGGAGACAGCATATGCCTAACAGATAGAAAGAATAACATAGAGAGATATGTATAGAGACAGAGTTGCATATGTTGCAATCTAGGTCGGATCTTCTGATCACACAGGGAGGCAACATATGTCTAACAGAAAGAAAGCAAGAAAATAATCTTCTGCAGACTTATTTTATTGGAATTTCCCCGGCCATCCCGTCAATATTGGTATTCAGGACAGAGTCCATACATCAAGGAAAAGTTAAGCTAAGATTCTAGATACACCTTATTTAATTTAATCTGTAGATTACCATGTATATCTCCCTACTTAACCTATCCAAACGTCATATTTCCAGGCTAAGTGGATCTGTCTAGGTCAAGATCTGTCAAGTCATTTGATCTTAATTTCATCTACGGCTAATCAAGTCCAGATTCAAATTTTCGTGCCTACCAGCACATCGAACACAGAGCCTAGACAATTCAACCTTGATGCCTTACATCGATTCAGACTACCTGTTATCACAAAGATTATATCACTTCCCAACACAACATCAAGAAAAGGAAGACACACAATATTTTTGGGTTTGTCAAGTTTTTTTGAAAGAAAAAAAAAACAGAAATATATATGCATATATATATATATATATATATATATATATATATATATATGATAATTTTTAATTTTTTGTTTTGGTTTTGTTTATTTCTCCCTAAATTTGTGCATGGGAGAGAATGAAAACTGAATGCACAAATTTAAAATGACCTAAAAACAAAAATTAGTCCTCAAAACGTATCATTTTCAAAAATACAACAAGCGCATAGAATCGAGCTTTGTTAAAAGGTTTTCTGAACAAATCTGTCACATTATTAGCAGTAGGAACTTGTTCCAACCGGATGAGCGAGCGCTCATCACAATCTCTGATAAAATTGTAACATACACATTTTGAAATCGTGTTTTGTAATGAATAAAATTGTGAAATATTATGTAAAATTGAGTGTTGAGTTCTAACAGATGGTTTTTACTAGAAATGAAGTAAAACTATGTTTAGAATCACTCAGAAAATATTGGAAGTTTAATGAGATTCCAATTAAAACCAAATAGTGAAATTTAGCGAAAATATAAAATTTTATTATTTTATGTTGTATAGAATCTCGTTAGAAACTTGTAGGCGAAAACCTCGTCGAAATCCGAGTTATAACGAAGAAGTTATGTCCAACCGAAGATCCGCGACAAAACCGGCACGGCACCGAATGATGTAAAAAGTGAGTTTTTTGATAAACTACTTTTTAGCCTTATTAATCTAAATGAAAGTAGTAGTATTCGTTAAACCGAGAAATTTGATAAAAAGAACGTCAAAATCTGACTTCGTATGAGGAAGTTATGATTTTTCGAAGTTTCAACTTAGCAGTAGACAGCTAAAAACTCGAATTTTAGATCGAGCGATGTTTTACCGATACATCCTAAATGAGAATCGAAGGTCTCGTCATTTGTAGTACAACGGTAAAAAGTCTGACGAAAACGGATGTCGGATGAAGAAGTTATGAATTTTTAACGTATTTTCCTGTCCCGGTCTGTTAAAAATAATAATATTAAAAATAAATTCAAAATTAGCCGACGAAGTCTAAATGAAAGTTGTAGAGCGTAATTTTAGCTACGTGTACATATAAAGAACGTCAAAAACAGAGCTCGTATGTGAAAGTTATGGATTTCAGAAGTTCGGGGCCCGAAAACCAAAGAAATTCGCATGAATAGTGTTTGGACACGTCACTCGCGCGACGCATCAGCGTCACCGGAGACGGGGCCCAAACCGAGACCGACGCGTGTCACCTACCGATTCGACCGAAGTGCAAACCAATCAGCCTCCGACGCGCCTCGCTGCGGTGTCTGAATCTCGCCCCTCCACGTCTCGCTTACCCGCCTCGCAGCCGAGCCTCGTAGCAGGCCTCGTGGCCTTCGCTTCTCGCGCCACCTGCCCCTCGCTGCTGACGCCACCGAGCTACTTCGTTGCTTGCTTCCCTCCCAAACCGACTTCAGCCTCTGCCCTATATAAAGGGGGTTGCGAGACCTTCCGACTAACTTTGGAAATTCGCCACTTTTAGCCCCTCTTTCCATATTTTCTTCATTTTGACTTTCCCCGAAGCCCCGATATCAATTTTAGCACCCGAAACACGTCCCGAGACCCCCGAGAAGCCCGAAAATTTTATCTTTTCGGTTTTGAAGCCCTACCTTCGCAGAGCCCGGTTTTCAATTAAGCTCCCGGTTTTCAACATAGAAAGACATATTTAAAGCCGAAGTGTTGTCCGAATTACTATTTTAACCCCCGGTTAACTTAAGGTGAGTTCAATATATAAGAACAATTGTATGTTATGTGTCATATGTGCTATGTGCTTTTCAGTATTATTATTCTGAGTTATTTTCTCGTGTTATTCGATATGTTTATAGCAATTGTAATACCTTTGACCATGTGATCAGTGAAAGGACTTAGATTCACATTGGTACTGGTACGTAGCCTCTGGCCATGTAGAGCATGTCTCCGTAAGAGAATGATTTCTATTCTATGGTATTGGCAAATGGTTAGACAGGATTATAAGCCTGAAATCTAACAAGATGTTAATCAGAAATTGCATGTCTTCTATCCCATTTGGGCCAAAGCTTTATTGATGTATATCAAGAATTGAAAAGTATATCTTTGAATAAAGTCTTTGATTGATATGAATGCTTGTCACATGATCTCACATACATCTTGTTGTTCCTCTTTGCTTTTGCCACATTGAAGTATATATATATATATATATATATATATATATATATATATATATATATATATATATATATATATATAGCATAACATTATATTGTATCTGTTTTTGAACTCACTAAGTGTCACCGCTTACCCTATCAATGTTTAACAATTGCAGGTGATAAGTAACTAGTATGTTTACATACTATTGAAAGATATAGAATAGTTTGTAATAGTACTTTTGTACTACAGTTTATGTTTGTATAAATTACAATATCCTGGGTAGTTATGTAATATATATATATATATATATATATATATATATATATATATATATATATATATATATATATAACACTTTGTAATAGAAGGTTTGTATCCAATAGTTTGTAATTCCCTTTATCAATGTAAAATATTCCTTTTATGAATATGCAAATAGCATGTTTTGGAGTAATGATATTGTGAAATATGAAAGTTTGGGTCTTTCAAAAATACAAAAGTTGGGGTCTTTAAAAAATGCACTTTGATGTCAGTGTGCTTGGTTTTTGAGTGTTGGATAGGATTTTTAGCAATTTATATAGCAGCCTCATTGTCACAAAAGATAGTGGTTTCTAGAAAATTCAAACCGTAATCCAGGAGTTGTGTATGCAGATAACTTGAGAACAATAAAATGAAGCAGCAATGTATTCCGCCTCTACTGTTGAGGTTGAGACGGTATGCTGTTTCTTGCACTACCATGATACCAGTCCGTCACCGAGAAATTGACAACATTCAGAAGTTGATTTCCTGTCAAGCTCACAGCCTCCATAATTACTGTTAGCAAAAGCATATAAATCAAATTCAGAATTTTTCGGATTCCAACGACCCAATTTTGGGCTGCCTTTGAGGTACCAAAAGATTCTTTTGACAACAATAAGATGAGAAAGTTTTGGATTAGCCTGATATCGTGCACATTGACAAACCACAAACATGATGTCTGGCCGGCTTGCGGTTAAATACATCAGCGATCCGATCATTGATATGTAGTCGGTCTGATCTACATATTCGCATTCAATATCTGGAGTCAGCAGTGGTCTCTCAACCATTGGTGTCAGTGCAGGTTTTTCATCTCGAAACCCGAACTTCTCTAGCATATCTTCAACATACTTTGCTTGATGTAGCAGGATCCCGATTGATTCTTGTTTGACCTGAAGCCCCAAAAACATTGTCATCTCCCCCAAGGAACTCATCTCAAACGTCTTCTTCATAACGTTTACGAACTCTTTGCATAGTTTTGAACTCGTCGACCCGAAGATGATATCATCGATATAGAATTGAAAAAGAATTTCATCAAAACCAACATGCTTAATGAACAAGGTTTGATCAATTGTTCCTCGCGAATAGCCATGTTCAAGCAAATGCTTTATAAGAGTAGCATACCACACCCTTGGAGCTTGGTGGAAACCATATAAAGCTTTGTCCAACTTTGGACGTGATTCGGAAAATTTGAATTGACAAACCCAGGAGGTTGATCAAAGTAGATCTCTTCTTTCACAGCACCATACAAGAAGGCAGTCTTAATATCCATCTGGTAAATCGTGAAGTTCTTGTAGGAAGCATATGCAAGGAAGATACGAATAGCCTCCAGGCGAGCTACCAGAGCAAAAACTTCGGTGTAGTAAAGACCCTCAATCTGATGAAATCCACGAACAACTAATCGGGCCTTATTCCGCACAATAACCCCTGAATCAACTTGCTTGTTACGATATACCCAGCGCGTGTCGAGAGACTTGTTTCCCTTAGGTAATTCAGCCAAATTCAAAACCCAAATCCTCTCAAACTGATTTAATTCTTCATGCATAGCATCCACCCAGCTGGGCTCACTCAAAGCCATTTGAATGTTCTTTGGCTCTATTTGAGATATGAAGCAGGAGTAGAGACATGTATTCACATCTCCGCTTCGACTTCGTGTTCTTACACCATCACCCAGTTGGCCAATGACATTTTCAATTGGATGATCTCGTTGAATTCTTGAAGGTAGCTCCTGGCTAATGTCGTTGATCAAGACAGGAAGATTGTGAATATTTACAAATCCATCATCTGCTAATTGATCCACCTTATAAGGTCTAGGATCGGAAGAGGAACTCGCCACGAACTCGTTAGCAATCAGATCTGGAAAGAGAAGTTTCATAAATGTTTGAGTATCAGTGAAAGCTTCTCTAGACATAACCTCTCTTTCATAAGGAGTAAGGGGATTAGAATCAGCATCTAGATTATTTTCTTTTTCTCTGTGAATCAGACGAATTACTAGGAATAGGTGAATCCACTAAAAGAGTTTTAGAAGACACCACCGGTGGTCTGTAAATAACTTCTTCGTCGGTGGTCTGTAAATAACTTCTTCGTCCATATCTTCAATCACAGTCTTTGAGCCAGAACAGGAACCAGATAGATTATCTGAAAACACATTGAATGACTTGAACAGAGATGTATAATCAAACAACCAATCTGGACCTACTCTAGCATCCGTCTCATTCTCCTCTAACCAGTGCACGTCAAAGGATTCCACAGTTTTCTTTGTCATCTTGTTATAGACCCTATACGCAGTGTGAGCAGCATACCCCACGAAATAACAATCATCAACTTTGGCATTGAATTTTGTGTTGGAATCCAGATGAAAGAGGATGTAAGGACAACCAAATACGCGAAAATGACTAATAGATGGTTTGTGACCGTATAGAATTTTGTATGGCGTCTTCATCTAAGCTTTGTTGATTAGTACACGATTTTGGACATAACATGACATATTAATCGCCTCGGCCCAAAAGAAAACTGGAAGTTTGGAGTCACATAACATGGTCCTTGCAGCGTATTTTAACGTTCGATTTCGCTGCTCAGGAATACCATTTTATTATGGTGTGTGAGCAGCACTGAATTGACGCACAATCCCTTTTTACGCACAAAAATGATCAAGGACAGCATTTTTGAACTCTGTCCTGTTGTCAGTTCTGAGCACCTTCACCTGTTGGATGGTTTGGTTCTCTATCGTTACAATGAACTTTTTAATCAAATTAGCGACCCTAACTTTGTTGGATAGAAATAAAACCCACGTGAATCGCGAAAAGTCATCGATCACAACTAGACAATAAGAATTTTTGTTGATGTTGAGAACGTTGACTGGTCCAAATAAGTCCATGTGCAACAATTGGAGCACCTGGCTGATTGAATTAACCTGTTTGGGTAGATGCGGCTTTCTGTGATGTTTTCTTTGAGTGCATTCCACACATTTTTCGAATGTGATGAAGTCTTTTACAGGAAGCCCACACACTATTTCATTCTTAGCAAATCAATTCAAGTTCTTTGCGTTGGCATGTTCGAGTCTACGATGCCACAACATAGCATTTTGCTCTGCAACCTTTGAGAAGAGGCAAGTGACTTGTTCAGGAAGATTATTATTCATGTCAATAATGTATGCATTACCATCCCGTTTTGATTTAACAAGGATCCAATCATCCGGGATAACAATGCCTGGTTTTAGAATCATACATTCTTTATCTGTGAAATGTGTTGAATAGCCCTTATCACAGATCTGCGACACACTTAACAAGTTTTTCTTTGACTCTGGTGCATAATTGACATTCTCGAAACTCAACACCCCATTGGACACAGTTCCTTTTTGAGTGATTTTTCAGCCTCCTCCTCTTCCAAACGAAACATAACCCCCATTAAGATTTTGAATGTTGTGCAATTCGGAGATGTCTCCTGTCATGTGCCTGGAACAACCGTTTTCGACATACCAGGGTTTGGCGACATTCCTCAGTAGCTATTCCTACACAATGAGAGAGATTTATTTAAATTTGGGAACCCAGGTCATTATAGTCCTAGGTATATCCTTAATGTTCATAGATTTATCCTTTTGTTTTTGCAATTTTACATCAGATACATTTTTAGAGGAAGACGATGATTGGACAATTACAGATCTGGGCGCTCATTTCTAGTTAGGTTTTAAAAAGTTCATAGGTGAATTAGAAACAGTTTTCTTCTTCTTTAAGCGCTTAGATTTTTGGCTTAAAGAAGTCGAAAATCCAGACTCGTCCTTTGATGAAATTGACCTTGGCTTACCCATGGTCGATTTCGGCAAAGCATTTGCAGGAACTTTATAGAAAACATGTTTATTCGGTTTAGGATTTACCCTTTTCTAGTATTGTTAATTTTCCAATCATCTTCACAAAGACGAGATCTCGAGGACTTTCTAGTTAAAGACCTTCCTTGAGACTCATTATCTTTCCTTGTTGAAAAATGCACAAACATTCGGTTGGAAAATTTTCGAGCGATATAACCGACAGTACCACAATTAAAACAAATTTGATTATTTTCAGAAGGTTTGGTATTGCCTGTAACATTTTTCATGCTCTTATTGACCTTCCGATTATTTCCACAACAACAGATGCATAATTCAAGTAGTGTGACAAATGTGGATGAAGTAGAAGTGCTAGTGATAGATTCAGACTCAACAGAATTCACAGAAATAACACCACAATGATCAGAAGTTTTAAAGTTTGACACCACATTATCACCAATCAAAGTATCAGTCTTAATATCTAAAACAGTTTCATCATCTTTTGAAAAAGGAACTCCAAACTTCGATACATAATTATTATCAGTTTCAGTTCTTCCATTTCCCTGCTTTTCCTAGCTTACTGACGAATCTGCATCGGAAGTAGAAACGTTAGTATCTAAATTCCTAACACTACATTATGTTGCTTGCTCAGCAGTTGACTTACGATAAACCATAAATGGTTCACGATCAATCGCAGCTTGAGTCAATTGAGAAGCAGTATAATTGTGATTGAAGGGGGGGAGGGACACTCTCATAACCTATTCGTACCTGTTTCTAGTCCTTCCATCTCATTTGGTGTTCAATTATAGATGCAACCTTTTCAACAGAGAAATCGTATTTTTTAAAATAAAAATCAGCATTTACAAAACGTGTTTTCAATGTCTCGAGTTCAGCAGTCACCGCATCAAAGTCCATTTTAAGATATCTATAGTGAACACACTTGTCGCCATAATCAGATTACAATTTCTTATAGTCATTTGTTTTGGCCTCTAATTGGGCTTTTAAAGGTTTTTGGCCTTTTCTTAACTGGTATCCCTCATATTTAAGTTCCTTAATTTCTCTTTGCATTAATTCAGCCTGTTCACATAAAAAAATTATAGTTTTAATGCACTCAGGAGAACAAGAAACTTCACTGACCTCATGTTTTTCAGACTATGGTCTGTTCTGAACCATGAATGAAAACTGAAGGTTCATCATCTCCTCTTCTGGATCTATCTCAGCTTCTCCATGGACACAGTCATTGATTTGAGCAAGATGTGCATTCTCAAGTTCTGAGATGTTTAGGGCTTGTATTTGATCATCCCAATCAAATAACTGCGCAACCATAGCAAGATTCACAGTTTGATTGCTAGTTGAAGCTCCCTTGTTGTTGTCGGCTGACACTATCGTTCTTTCGTGATTTTCTCTTCGTTTTGGCTTTGGGCAGTCTCTGGCAAAATGACCAGGTTCATGACAGTTGTAACAATGGAGCTTAGAATTGTTGAAACCCACTTTCTTCTCTGCATTCATACCCCAGTTATTCTTGCACATCTTCTTGGAGAACTGTTTTGCACGGAATACCACCATAACAGTTTGCCAGGTGATATCCATTTCCTCCATGTCTTCAGGGTGAATCCGATCCAAGTCAGCAAAAGACGACTGAGGTGGTAGTTCACTTGCCACAAAAGCATTATAATAGTTAACCAACCCAGTTACGAGGGTCAAGTTCTCTTCATTTTCCTTGGAAACCGAAACTTGAGTAGGAGCTGGAACATTTGTCTTTGAAGAAGCAACTTGGAGATATGGTTGTGGAGCAGCAAACGAAGGTTGAGCAGCTAAGGATGACTGAGAGTGAGCATATGATGACTGAGGAGTAGTAAAGGGTGGCACTTGAGGATTGGAAAAGGATGAGAAGGCATTGTTTGACTGAATTCCAAGATTTGTAGAAGAATAAGACTTGATGTGATTGATCTCTCTTTGTTTATCATCAAGATCACATGCTTTAATGATGGCCATAATTTTAGCTAAGCTAAGTCGATTGAGATCCTTAGTTTTCTTGATGACAACTACATTCATATCCCAAGTTTTTGGCAGAGAGTTGAGTAGCTTCTTGTTCACCTCAGACCATGACACGAACACACGAACTGAGATCATTTCAGTGGTAAGTGTGATGAAGCGTTGAAGATGAGCTTCCAGAGTTTCTCCCAAGATGTGATTAAACATGTTGAATTTTTACCTTAATGAGTCTTGACGACTCTGTTTCATATCCTCATTTCCATCATATACCTCTATCAAGGCCTCCCACAGAGCTTTAGCAGATTTGTACTCTCGAAAACCCTGGGCAATTTCAGGAGAAAGAGCCATAGTAAGGGTATCAAGTGCTCTTTCCTGCTGTTCAATTTTGTCAAACTCTTCATCTGTGTATTCTTCAATAGCTTTATCCACAATTGTTTTGTCCGGAAGTCTGGTGGTGATCCTGATGGGGCCTTTCAAAATACATCTCCAAATTTTGAAGTCTTTCATTTTAATGTATTTCTCCATACGATATTTCCATTCAGGAAACCCTTCAACAGACAGTAGACGGGGTATGCGAGTGGTAGTGCTCATGACAGAGTCAAGCTCATGATGAGAGTTTTGCAAATCCAATTTTTTAATTTTTTGATTAATTAAATCAAATTATGAAATTTAAGAACCGAATACGGTCAAGGGTTTACAGTCAAGAGTTTACGGCCAAAAGATTACGGTCGTAAGCTTAAATACGGTTGGGAGTTTACGGCTGGACACACAGTTTACGGCCGGACACACAGTTTATGGCCAAACACTCGGTTTACGGTCGTACACTCAATTTACGGTTCAAGTAGTTCACAGTCAATAATGATACCGAAAACTTCTAAAACGCAAGTTTTTCAACAAATTGAATTCCTTTAGCAATGGAAACATATAATCATGCCTTGAGTGTTTAGGAAATCGATTAACCAAAAGCACAATTGAGGTTTGTTTTGACACCAGTTGGCTCTAATACCAATTGTAAGTCCCAAAACAATGAATCCAGCAGTAATCAAACAAACACCAATTAATCAAGTAAGAATGTAGTAGAAGAACAGAATCAATCCAAGCATGCACACGTTTTATTAATCGAATAAACGTCTGATACACCTTGGGGACCATACACTATAAAGACTCACTGATTCGCCAACAACCTGACACGATTCTAACATACCCTATATATAGGGCTAGATTGTCCGTAAAAAGGTTTACGGCCGTAAACGGGTTTACGGCCGTACACACACTTAAGATCGTAAACATAACAAAACAACTAAAACTGACCAAAAACATAACATGACTTATACAAATGATTGCCTAGCCCAAACCACAAAAAAAAAATGCCCTTTCAGGGATAGAAGTTAAAAACAAAGTTAGATGTGAAAGACTATATAAACAAACATGCAGTAGAAACCAAAAGGGATTTACATTTTGAAAAAAAATGACAAAACAAGGATTAGGGCTAAGTGTAGAGGAGTCGTCCCATATATGAGTGGTAGGCCATGGACAAAGTCAAGGACTGGATTCAAGGACAAAATAGTAAATATGAAAGAGGGTATATGTCCTTAGGTTATACTAGTGTCTAGACCTAAAGAAACAGATGACTGGGTGGTGAACACCTTAGTTAATAAACATCAATGTGTGCAATCAAGAACCATTAAAGCTTCCAACTACAAATTCATTGCAACAAACATAGTGAAGCAAATTAAGAGTAATCCAACCATTTTAGTCAATGCACTTCAAGAAGATCTCATAAAGAAATTCGAGATTAACATGTCAAGAATGAAGTTACATCGAGCAAAGGCATTGGCTCAGAAGCATCTTTTTGGGGATTTTCAAAAACAATATGCTATCTTGAGGGACTATGGACTAGAGTTGATGGAAATAAACCCAGGTACAAATGTCAAGATCGATTGTCACACTACGCTAAATATAAATTCTAATACAAGGACGTTTTGGAGAACTTACATTTATTTAGGAGCATTGAAGGAAGGATTTAAGGCTAATCTAACTTACATTTGTTTAGGAGCATTCCATCGGTAATCCGTTGCAAAAGGTATTTTCGTCGGTGATGCGTTACTAATTACCGACGGAAAAATATGTCGCTAAAGAGTATTAGCGACAGATTACCAACGGTTTTGACCGCTAGTAATGCTCTTTTTTGTAGTAGTGGTGATTAAGTCGTTTTTGGTAAAATGGCAAATTGTATGGGTTGAGATAGATGGTCTTCCCTTGTGTGTATGTACATTTAATGCATTTAAAAAAAGTGGCAACTTTATAGGGTAAGGTGTTATTCCATGATAAGGAAGAAGACAAATGGTTTGTTTGAAGTTAGTATTGCAGACATGCTAGTGATAAAGAAGGGGTGCACTAGATAGATAGGTGAACAAGGAAGGAATGGTCATTCTAATCTATAAGAATGATCAAAATTTGATCTTCACATTACGACCAATCTAGCATCTTATATGACAAATTTATCCACTTAAATGCATTCTAACGATGTAATGAGAACACAGAAAAAAACAGTTTAGTAATCTATTAAATACAATTAAAAGTTTAGTAACATATTGAATACAATTAAAAGGTAAGTGACCTTAAGAGCAAATTGTGTATTATTGATTCTCTTTTTATGATATTAACATTGGGGTAAGTGTTTAGACCTCCAAACCTGTACCTGTTTACTTACAAGAATAGGTCCGGTTATGAATTCCTTTGATACTGCAAATGTCCAGTTTTTTTACTAGTTCGGTCAAACCAATTAGGATATTGGAACGATTTTGACCGAAATTTTAAAAGCCTCGGTACATTGTAATATGTGAATTTTTTAATAGATGAATTATCTCATTCGTTTGAAGTCAGATTGACATGAGTTCTTTTTTCAGCATGTAATTTAGAGTTTGTATTTGAGTTTAGGCTGTGATTTTATCCTTTATTTTGTTACATATTTAATAAGTTACAGTCCCTTAAAGTCGGGATATCAAAGTTGAATGTTTTTCAGTTTTTCAACTTTTATTTGTATTTTATAATTTGTGAAATTTTGAAGAGATGCATATCTCATTCATTTAAAAACGGAATGACATGAGATTTTTTGAACATAGAGTTTAATCTTTGTACTTGAGCTGGGGCTGTAATTTCTTCATTTTTTGTTCTACATTCAATGAGTTACAATGTCCCAAAGTCGGGATATCAAAGCTGAAAGATTCTCAACTTTTAATATAGGTGAATATATACTTTCTAATTTTGCTCCAATCAACTCGCCTTTTTTACTTGTTTGATAGGTTACACCATGCTGATGTGGCATCCACATTGATGCTATTGCCATGTCAGCACCACGTTGGTAAAAATGTGGTGAGTGGCTTGATTGGCACTAAATTAGAAATGGAATAGTTGGTTGCCATCTTCATGACCTTATCCTTAAATTTTACAGTATAATTTTTACAGAAATGCCCTTTTCGTCCTTGTCTTATTCTGGTGAGTCTCTCTACTTTATCTACTACCTTCAATATTTCATTATCTTTTTAGAATGGTAAATACAATAGAGCACAATAAACAAATCAAAGAAAAGTCAGTTACCTTTTTCTTGCATTTAACCTGAAAACTAATGTTGGTATATTATTATACATGATAAATATCCTTTCTGATATATAAACTTAATAACAACACACATTCACTTTTTATTCATTCAACCAAAATAGGTTGGCATTATTAGCAAAAGTTGATAGAGTCCATTTCACGGGTTCACTCTAACTACAGCCATAACCGAATGGAGCAATGTGTTATATTCAGTAATCTACACAGCAATTCCCATAATTGTGATTGTAATTCTTGATAAAGACCTAGGAAGGGCTCATTGAGTCATTTTCACAAACACTTTGAGTGCATAAACCGATACACCAACTAAAATCCGTTTGTTTCTACAGGAATTCAGCCAACTAATACTCTTCTTATTCTCTTGCTTCAGGTAAATCGTCCCATTACAGTTTCAAATTATTCAGCTCCCCAATCCGTCAAACAAGATCTCGTTGATTTCAGAGGATACTTGAGGACCGGGTAAGACAAAAATATTGTTTATTCAGGTGGATGGGTAGGCGTCAAGTGTGATCAAGGTCAAGTCATCGCTATATAGCTTCCATGGAAGGGACTACGAGGCATAAAGATGCGCTCAGGAAGAAATAATACAAGTAGGAAGAACGGCAATCCTTATTTAATCACATTAATTATAACTAAAATTGTTTAATCTATTATTTAGAAAGAGTATTTTAGTAATAACATATTTTATTTGAATTTTAGATAAGTTTCAAATATTTAATTAGTTTATTTTTAATTAAAACTAGTATTTAAGTCGCTCCGCACGTTGTGCAGGAGAATTCGTTTTCAAATAATTAAAACGAAAACTATATAAAAAAAATTAACGGATCAAAACTTAACTTTGATGTGCGGATTAATTCCTTTGCAATTCATATATATACAATGTGATTCACGAATGTCAAGAGTCCACATGTAACACGAAGATGATTAAAGTATCTAAAATAGACCACAAAAGTATCAAGATAAAGTTGAGAGGCCGATGAATATAAAGTTGAAAGTATATCTTAAGAAAATTAATAAAAACTAAAACTATAAAATGAAATTATGCGACTTGCAAAAATGTAACTTTGATGCGTGGGATAATTCCTTTGCAATTTATGAATAGATTGTAATTTACAAGCGTTAACAATCAACATATATCATGGTAAAGATTATACCAACACAAAAGTATGAAAATAAAGTTTCGAACCGAAAAATTATGTATGGAGAAGACGGATGAAAATAATACTGAAAAATATATCTTAACGAAATTAATAAAAAAATATAGACAAAAATAATGTAAGTGACCAAAACCATAATTTTAAAATATAGTAAAAATATACTAAGGGACATAAGTCGTAACTTATAAATACCACTAATTTTATTTTATAACTAGGCGAATGCTCACGCGTTGTGCAGAAACACTTATATAGTTGAAATCTTTACAAATATATGATTTTTTAAATATAGCAATAACATTGTTGTTATATTTGATATAATAATTAATTTGTATATACTAAATTGATATAATATATTGATTATTTTGAATCATATGATAATGTTTACATTTATTATAACTTCATAATCTCAATCGTTTGAATGACTTCTACCCGTGAGTTACACATGAATAAAATTAAATATAATATATGATTTGAGGTCATTTATAGTTGTTTTTATTGTTAATTAATTTTTTTAAAATTTATTTGTTTGATGTTTTAATTTCTATGATTATAAATATTTAAAACATCAAACATTGTTTTTTATTTTAAAGCTAACAATATAATCATTTATATAGAGTTGTTTTTAACTATTGTTATTCTAAGTTATTTTAAGCTACTTATTTGAAAACTTTTAACGATTATAAAAATATATTTAAGAAATATTTTAGTTAAACTAAGATTACAATTTAGTTTTTCCTTTTATTACTACAATTTATCACTTTTAACTATTTACAAAATATTCTTTAGTTTTTTTAAATGGAACTGAAATTTATATTTGAGTTGACATTGTAATGCGCAGAAACACTTATATAGTTGAAGTCTTTACAAATATATATATATATATATATATATATATATATATATATATATATATATATATATATATATATATATATATATATATATATAACACTAACGTTGTTGTTAAATTTGATATAATAATTTGTATATTAATTTGATATAATATATTGATTATTTTGAATTATATGATAATATATGCATTTATTATAACGTCATAATCTCAATCGTTTGAATGATTTCTACTCGCGAGTTACACATCAATAAAATTAAATATTATATATAGTTTAATATTATTTATAGTTGTTGTCATTTTTAACTAATTTTTTAAAATTTATTTGCTTAATGTTTTAATTTCTATCATTATAATTATTTAAAACATCAAACATTATTTTTTGTTTTTAAAGGTAACAATATAATCATTTATATAGAGTTATTTTTAAATATTGTTATTATAAGTTATTTTAAGCTACTTATTTGAAAATTTTTAACGATTATATAAATATATTTAGGAAATATTTTAGTTAAACTGATATTACAATTTGGTTTTTATATTTATCACTATAATTTATCACTTTTAACTATTTACAAAATATTATTTGGTTTTTTTAGTGCAACTGAAATTTATATTTAAGTTGACACTGTAATGTTATATTTAAATTAACAATTTAAGTATTTTGTCCAAATTGTTCAAAACTTGTAGCTTTAAACTGAGAATGGTTTACATGCAACAACATTTTATATCTAATAAATTAAGTATAATATGTTAGAATTTAAAGAAATAACTTTATAAATAGAAGTAAATATATTATTTTAAAATTGAAATTTAGTCTATTTATGATTACACTTTAGGTTTGATATTTATTTAACCTTATTAACCAACTTACAATCATTATTAGAAAGACACTACAATTTATCACTTTTAACTATTTATAAAATAATCGTTGGGTTGTTTAATTAAATAAAATTTATATTTAAGTTGAGCCTATAATGTTATATTTTAATTAATAATTTAAGTATTTTATACAAATTCTTCAAAAATTATACCTTTAAAATGATAATGGTTTACATCCAACAATATATTAAAACTAATAAATTAAGTATGATATGTTAAAAGTTAAAAAACATAATTTTATAAGAAGAATTAAAAATATTATTTTAATATTGAAATTTAGTTTATATATGATTACCCTTTAAATTTGATATTTATTTAACCTAATTACCAAATTATAATTATTATTATAAAGAAATTAAAAAGTCATGGGAGTTTCAAATGAATGTGGTGAAAGGAAAAAAGAATGAGGGTTTCAAATGCATGAGATTTAAGAAAAAGCGCTAGCTTTATAAGTATGTATGATTACCAAGATGAAAAAAGTTAAACTAAAATTACTTTAGGGTAAAAAAGGTAAATATCAAGATTTGCTATTGTTAGGAATAAAATCTAAAGACTTATTTTAGAGCTTCTGCCTTGTTATGTCTAGGGATGTCAAAAACCCCCGTGGGACCCGATCCCGTACGAGACTAAATTTTTAAAAAGAACCGAGAGCGGGAGCGGGAGCGGAGGGAGAATTAAACCCCGCTTATTTTCGGGACCGGGGTCGGGAGTTGGTATTTCCGTCCCTTACTCCCGTAGGGGCCCCGGTTGTACAATTATTGAAAAACTATATATTAAATATAAAATACATATACAAAATATATTTTCTAATTTTAGGTTTAGGTTAGGTTTCACTTTCCCATTTCCAATTAATGGATACTGAAGAGGTAGTGAATTAATCATATATTTTTGGATATGTAAGTATTTTATATTTGTAATATTGGATTTAACATATTTTATATTTTTAATATTGTTGAATTGTCGTTTTGTAATGTTGGATTTGTAATGTTAGATTTTTACTTTTTTAGTTTCTAAAAGATTATGTTTTAAACTTTTAAAGTTATTAAAAATAGGCTTTTTAGCCTAAACCAAAGTAGTTGTTTAGCAAAAAAAACCCGAATTTTAAGCCTATAAACCGGGGGAACCAGGGGAGCGGGGGCGGGACCGGGGGAGATGGAGGTAACAAGGGGCGGGACCGGGGGCTATGTAAACGGGGGACCTGGGGCAGGACCGGGAGTGGGGGCAACAACTGATTTCGGGGGCGGGAACGGGTGCAGCTATTTCCGCTCTCATTTGGTCCCATTGACATCCCTATGTCTATATAATAACTTACTCTCAATATAGTTATTTGTGCTTTGGAAATAGTCAAAACCAAATGAATAGTATAACGCACGGAGAAAACCAAACTTCCAAACTAATATACATATAATTTGATTTTGGATATATATATATATATATATATATATATATATATATATATATATATATATATATATATATATATATATATATATATATATATATATATATATATATAGAGTCAAGATCAAATAAGAAGGAAATTTTTTGTAGGAAGGTAAGAAGTTTTTTTTCTACATATTTTTTTCACGAACAAACAAAATGAATCATTAGATGATTCATTTGTAAGATGATTCACAAGAAAAATTCTCAAAAAAAACATCTCGATGATTCATTTATATAATGATTTTGTTGTTATTCACTAAAATTATCATAAAAGTGATTTTTTTCTTAATTTACTTAAAAATGAATCATAAAGATGTTTTTTTGAGAATTTTTTCTTGTGAATCATCTTACAAATGAATCATCTAGTGATTCATTTTTTTTGTTCGTCAAAAAAATATGTAGAAAAAAACTTCTTACCTTCCTACCAAAAAAAATTTCTTACCGGATCTATATCCTATATATATATATATATATATATATATATATATATATATATATATATATATATATATTACTAGTTTATAACACGTAGGAACTATGGTTAAAAAAATTAGTTAAACTTTTATAATAAAAATTTATAATTATTAATCTATTATTTTAAATAAATTATTAATTAAGAGATATATCAAAATTTTAAAGTTATTATAACTTCAAATTTAACATATAATTAAAAAAATATAAATTTGAATTTTAAAATGAGTTGCCTAATATATCAAATGATATAATATTAATGAGGAGTTGTATTAAAGTGACACTTGGCAAAATGAGTTTAAAACTATTCATTTATTAGAATAGGTATATATATATATATATATATATATATATATATATATATATATATATATATATATATATATATATATATAAAGTTTTAGAATGACAGAATACCTAATTTAAAATTTTATAAGGATATTGACTAAATACTTAAACTATAGAAGGATATATATGAAAAAGTAAATTACACGGATAGTCCTTTAGCTTTATAGTTTTTAATTGATACGGTTTGTACGAAACTTTTTTCTATGAGATGATCGGTACAGAGCAAACCTTACACACAAATGATCATTATGACTAACTTTGTTAAAATATGTATTAAGTATATGTGAAAAGATGAAAATACCCTTTGTTTTTATTTTTTTATATTCATTTTAATATGTTATTAATATGAAATAAAAAATGGGAACCTCTCTCTCTTCGTCTCTCTCTCTCTCTCTCTCTCTCTCTCTCTCTCTCTCTCTCTCTCGTTATACCACTCCTAGTCTCTACCCTCACATTTCTCCCCTTCTTGTTTTTCTTCACCACCGACCAAGGAAATGGCTGCTAACCACCGAAACTGCCCCTTCCTTCCTCTTTCTGTCGCAACCCAGCTCCACAAACACCCCCTACGGCTGTTGTTGTCCCCTCGATCTCTACAGCCCTACCGAAAGGCTTGGTCGCTGGAAAAATGAACCAGAAGAAAGGAGGTTGTTGCCTCTGATATTGCCCTCTCCACCTTCTTCTTCATTCGAGTAGCATCACCCCCAAACACCCTATGTTTCCGCTCTTCTAGATCCCTGACACCCTTTCTCCTTGCGTTATATTTTCAAACAAAGAAAGAAGAACTGATGAGGGAGTTGTCAGAGCAGCCCCTCGTCAGCACCGTTTGTCGATGCGAAAACCACTGGCTGCCACATTTCCCTCTTTTTAGTCTAATCGACAGAACCACCCGTGACCATTCCTTCCATTTTCTCAGTGGCACCTTTACCCTTTGATCCAGCTGCTTCCTTTTCCCCTCGATCGGTGGTCGTCGACAATGAGAAAAGAACCATAAAGCTTTGTTAGAGGTTGTCTGCCCCTCCTCGCGATTTTCTTAACCACCGGAGCTTCTCGATCACTGCTTTCCATTCGTGTTTCTTTTTCTACTTCTCCGATTAGAAAATAAACGGGGAGCATTTCCACATCATTTGTGTTGTTGGATCTCTAGTAGATCTACCATTGATGCCAAAGCTAAGGGTAGAGAGAGAGAGAGGGAGAGAGAGAGACAGACAGAGAGATAGAGAGAGAGAGAGAGAGAGAGAGGACCATTTGTGTACAAAGAACAAAAGGTATTTTCTTCATTTATAGTTACATAACAAAATATGTGAACAGTACTAGTCATAAGGGCCTATTGTTTGTAAGGTTTGCTCCTTAAAGGACCATTCGTGTAATTTATTCTATATGAAATTTTTCCTAATATATTGTTTCAACAACTTGTACCATACACAACTAATGTTGTAGCAATCCAACGTGTATAGAACCGGAAAAACCAGAATCAGAACAGGAACCGGTATCGGTATGCCTCACAAACCTTTCAAACACCTCTTATAACCTTCGCCAGGATCATTGTTGGAGGTGAATGCATGAAAACATATATTTTCATGATGTTATCCCATGTAATCCTTGAAGCAAGTGATTTACATGCTTGCGTGTAACGTTTATTTATGGGTGAAACAAAGCTATAAATTGTCTTATTGTGTCTTATTGAGTCTGATACGATCTAATTCATGTCAAAACTTTGTATTAGCTAGTTTCCCGCTGCTATTTTTTATTGTTAGCTAAAATTTGCTGGAAAAAAAAAAAACAAAAAGGAACTATTTCACAAGAATTAAACATTTATTGGATTGTTGGATTTTATAATAATTTGATGAGATTGTGTTAGATTTTAGATGATATTTCCATGACTATATGGATATATTCACATGCACCATTAGAGGCGGACCTGGTAGGTGTACCGGTGTGACACCGGCAACACCTACTTTTTCTATCTGTAGTGGGGAAATTTTCAATTTTTTGATTTTTTTATCTATTTTTCTACATCGACAACACCTATTTCAATCTCGGAAACACCTATTATATATTTTTGCATCCGCCCCTACTATCAGGCTACTATTTATACCGATGGTTGTGGCCGAAGAAGAATCGACTGAAGCAACACCAAATGAGGAAGAATTGTATGTTTGTTGTACCTGGTTTGGAGTTTTCAGGTGTGTGTGCTTTTTGAATGAAAGATTGGTATTTTACACTCTTAAGTAACTAGTAGCATATTTGTCAATCTATATATAAAGATTTTCAGTTGTAGCATCAAAAACTACAGTGTTCCCTTACATATAAGAGCATATTTATCCTTTTTACCCAGGGCATGGGAAGCCAATGGACCAGCCATGCATGTAAGATATAAAACGATTGTCATTTTTTCCGCAAAGAATGCCAACGTCACACATCAACATATAAAATAAGCTATATTAGGTAACAATTATATTTTTTGAAAAAAAACGGTGGACTTGTGGTATCTTATGTTTTGATAGTAACTTTTTAATTCATGGATATCTTTTTGAACATTTTAAGTAGTTTGTCACCATTTTTTTATGACATCCACCTTACTTTTTATTCTATGGATTTGTTACCCTTTTTTACCACATTCACCATACTTTTTACAAATTAGTTGCTTTATCAACCACATGCAGATACTTGTATCAATTGAGCACATTCATAATATCTATCACATAACTAATCAATGTCTTAAGAAATCTTATTTGCATTTGTAGCAATTAAACATTAGAGTTTGTTATTCATAAATCATAATTAATAGTAGGAGAACTATGAGGGTCATTAGGGTGAGAAAGTAGATGAGAGTCTTCACGGCTGCTATGATTCCTAGCCTTCGGAAAACATTCAAAATAACAAAACATAAATAGATTTTTGCATACACATTAAGCAACTCGATACCTACAAATTTGGAAAACACGTATGGTTTTTAATATGTCAGTAATTAATTTTTTAAAACAACATAAAAATTCTAATTAACTCCTAAATTACATCATAATCTCCTCTCAAACGAGACTTGACCCTCTTAGCCATTTGGATTGATGGTCGCGATGTCACCAACAACAGATACTATGTTGTTAGGACTCTAGTTAATGATCATTTAAATGGTCAATAAATCTACCCTGAACAAACATGTTTTCTAATTAATGCTTTCATTCACCCTTATAGCAAAAATAATAATAATAATAATAATAATAATAATAATAATAATAATAATAAATAATAAAAAATAGAAAAAGAATCCCTTAAATATTAAAAAGTAATATTAGGGGTTTTTTTATTATTTACTCAGATATGGTCATTGTCAAGAAAGAAAAATCCGTTTCTATGAATTCGTACATAAAACTTTTTAATCAAGGAGAAGAGAATTAAAAGACATTACCTGCAATGACGAGAAACACAAAAAATGTGTAGAGAATCAAGAACTTCATGACGAGAAACACAAACAATGTGTAGAGAATCAAAAACATCAACATGTTGATGTTCAGATGATAGATTATAGGGAGTGAGGGGTAGCTATATAGGACACGATATGAGATGTATTTAATTATAATAGCATTTATTGTTGAAGTTAATAAGATAGGTAACAAACCAAAAGTCAAACATTAAATTTTGCATGCCCATGGTTTTATAAAATAATAATTTAAACTCAAAGTAATAAAACTTTGGATATAGAATTGTCAGTGTACATTTATGTTATTATTGTATCTTCAGAGAGTCGTTTTTGTAAATATTCATAATTAGAGCCATTTTATGTATTTTATACTAATTAGCTACAAAACCTTTATCTTGATCCGATAAACCTACCATCTACATCCCTACTTCAGTCTAACCAAAAACAAATCTAAAGTTTAGTTAAGTAATCCTCAAACAAATCAACACCAATTAACATTGTATAGAGAAACAACTACAAGATCCTCTATTACCTCCCATGAAAGGGATTGCAAAAGTATAGGAAATTTCAAACTTCTGCTAGATATCAACAAACAGTTAAAAGATCCAAACGCAAATAACAAAACATTTCTTGACATGATTGTTTATGGATCCCAAAATTAGCAAGAACAATCTTTTCAAATTTGAATATATCGTTCACAAGAGATCTAGTATCATACTGATGGAGTTGTTCCAAATGCTATTTATTTTAACTAACAAGTCATGCCATTTCTAAGCTTTTGATTCCAAGCTCTTACTAGATGAAATTTTGGAGGTACCACCCAGAAAAGACGACTATAATTTAACCAAATCCTACATGTAATTACAACATCCACAGCCAAAGCTATCAAAATGATGAACACGCGTAATCAAATGAGAAAGTGGCCAAAACTAATTGCATCTGAAATTGAATGTAAATTTTGATCACTAACCTCATTTAAGACAACTAAATGCACAACTAGAACAAAAAGAGTGTTTAGCTAGGCCGAGCTTTCCTTCCTGGGAATCTTACCACTGAAACCAAGTGACAAAAGTTTTACTCATCAACATTGTAGGCATTAAAAGTACAAAAAAAAATCCTTCATAGATTTTGTAGCTCCAAACAAAACCAATTACACTTGGGCGGTTAAGTAAAAAACATTTTACAATGAGAAATAAAATATCCTTCTACTTTTTCTTCCTACCATCTTCCTTGTCATATTTAATAGAATTACTAAATTTTTTATTACACTTGTCATCATTTAAAAGTCGTAAAAAGATGAGTAGAAAGAAAAAGTAGGAGAATATTTAATTCCTCTTAAAAAAACTATTAATAAACCCTAATAATGATGACGTCGACATTGATTGCCATTCCACGGTTACGATTTGGGAGGGGTTATATTAGGTCTTTGGGTTCCCGTTTTCTTCTACTTAATTTGTTGTTTAATTGGGAAACTTATGTATTGAAAATACGATACGATGACTGCTAATGAGTCAAAATGACACTTTGTCGAGAAAAAGAAACAGGATGTAATCAATCATGCAAATAAACAGGTTGTAATCAATCATGTAAATAGTCCGAGTTCCGGATGATTAGGGTAAGTGTTTCAGCCTAAATATTATGCATTAGAGAAACTTTCTATAAAGTATTACATCCCTATTTTCCCAAGTTTGTGGACTTAAAATACCTTTCATATGACTTGTTAAAATTATAGTAAAGTTACTGATATCTACATTCCATCATAAGTTATCCAAGCTTGGGAAGCGTTTTGCTTTTGTTCGTTTTCTTCATGTGGATAACATGCATGAATCGATAGCAAAATTTCCTCCATCTGGATTGGAAATGAACATTTGTTTGCTCAATCGGAAGGTACTGTCATGGAGAGAATTCCAATCCAATGTTGATATGGGGAGCGTTTTGCTTTTGTTTTCTTTCTTTATGTGGATAACAAGCATTAAATCGAAAGGAAAATATATTCAATTTGAATTGTAAATTGGCATTTGTTTGCTCAATGGGAAGGTACTCTCCTGGATAGAATTCCAATCCAATGTTTATTTGGGGAGTAAGAAAAGTTTAGTTGTTGTGGTTACCAAAAAGAATGATGGAAAAATGTATTATGTGAATATGGTTTTCCATATTCAAAAAGGGTGGTACCAAAACCCGATAGAGAAGTTAAATGAGTCAATTTAGTTGATTTAGTTGATTCAGACTTTGTAACTAGTCTGGATTCAACTTGTGTGGTATTAGAAGATGTTTGTGCTATTAGGGGTATTGGAAATATTTTTCATTTATTTATAAACGAAGGATTCAAAGTTATGGAGATCGATTATATTGATAGCACATGGGTATATCTTGAATTTTGATCAAGGATGTGTTGTTCGAATTTTAAGCAAAGTGGAGATCGATTATAAGGCCGGTGATTAAGTCATTTGTGGACAAATACTAAATGGTCTGGGCTGAGATAGATGGTCTTCCATTGTCTAGACATTTAATGTATTTATAAAAAAAAAAAAAAAAAAAAAAAAAAAAAAAAAAAGTCGCATCCTTATAGTCAGAAGTGTTATTCCATGAAAAGGAATAAGACAATGACATTGCTATATGGAGAGTGTGTATTATGTCCTCATGCTTTGAATTCATTTTAGATCATGTAGTCGTCATGGTAGAAGGAATGAATTATATGGTTAGTATTGGGAGCTATATATTTGGGCCCTAAATATTAAAAAGGGAATGGATGAATATGAGGATCAAAATGAAGACGAATCAAGTGATGTAGAGTCTTCAGAGGGAGATAATGCTAATGGTGTTGATTCATTTGGCGATGAGGAGGAGGTGAATGGTCTGTTTGTTGCCAACTATTGCAGACATGCTAGTGATAAAGAACAGATGTACTAGAGAAGTAGGTGCACAAGGAAGGAATGGTCATTTTAAGAACCGAAAAAACCAGAATCAAAACCAGAACTAGTATTGGCATGCTCACAAACTTTTTAAACACCTCTTATAACCTTCGTGAGAATCATTGTTGGAGGTGAATGCATGAAAACACATATTTTCATTATGTTATCACATGTAAGCCTTGAAGCAAGTGATTTGCATGCTTGTGTGTAACGTTTATTTATGGATGAAACAAAGTTATAAACTATCTTATTGAGTTTGATCTGATCTAATTCATGTCAAACACAATGAATGTCATTCTATTCTATCAATCATGTCCTACATAAAAAAAATAAGGCCTACAAGATATAAGGAAATCATCAAAAAACCATGATGCTAAAAGTATAAGAATTATTACAATTACAGCCCAAACATATTTTATAAAAACCGTGCTCTCGATTTTCAACAAAATTATGTCCTTTAGCTACTCAAGAGAATGAAATCTTTTTCAATACACAAACAAAAACCATAGTTATGGCAAAACCCTGTAATCTAACATCTTTAAATTCAAAACCATCCAAATTAATTTATTAAAAAAACACGACCACATCCTAAAAATGTATGACTTATGCTTTGTCTATCCCATATTTTGTCTAATCCTGATTATTCGTTTTGGTGTTGCTAACCAGAAACTGCACTCGTCGCTGGTTGTAGGATCCACCTAACAAAAACAACAAACACGATCACAAGGTTATTCATGTTTTTGTACATAGACCAAATATTTTTTATTGTGATCTATTTAAAACTTTGTATTAGCTAGTTTCCCACTGGTGTTTTTTTTATTGTTAGATGAAATTTGTTGAAAAAAAAACAAAAAGGGAACTATTTCCCAACAACTAAAAATTTATTGGATTATTAAATTTTATTACAATTTAATAAGATTGTGCTAGGTTTTTGTTGACATTTCCATGATTACATGGATATATCCATGTGCACCATCACACTACTATTTGTACCAATGTTGGTGGTTGAAGAAGAATCAACTGAAGCAACACCAAATCTACTATAATAAATGAAAAAAATTTTTTGCCACATGTCACACTTTTATTCAATTTGTTAAATGTCATTTTTAGTTATTTTGAATTATTATTTTTTCCACATGTCATTTTTATTAATTTTCGTACTTTGTTAAATTTCACATAATATTATAATATAAATATAGTAGTTACAATAAATGTACTAATAAATTGATATCAATTTCATTAATGAATTTACATTTTAATTTCAAAATTCTCAAATTAAAGTTCATTAGTTTCTTTTGTATATTTATTTAAATTATTTGTTAAAATTTAAAAGTTAAAAAAAACATTTCAATTTTAATAATTCATTATTTTTCTCATTTTCTTTAAAATTCAAAGTTCTTAAATATTTAGACTTTCATATTTAACTTTTTTTTTAAATTAACCATTTTGATACATGGGTCTCACAACTAGTGAGGAAGAATTGTATGTTTTTTGTAAATAGTTTGTTCAGGCGTGTGGGTTTTTTGAAAGAAAGATTGTTATTTCACTCTCTTAAGTAACTAGGGGCATATTTATCAATCTATATAGATTTTCAATTCCCATACATATAAGGGCATATTTTAGTTTTTTTCAGGGCATGGGAAACCAATGGGCCATCCATGCACGTAAGATGTAAAACGATGTCGTTTTTTCCATAAAGAATGCCAACATCGTACATCAGTAGGTAAAATAAGCTATATTAGGTAACAATTATATTTTTTGAATAAAAGTTGTGGTGTCTTACGTTGTGATAGTAACTTTTAATTCGTGGTTATCTTTTCGAACATGAGGTAGTTTGTCACCATTTTTATTACGATATCTACCATACTTTTTATTCTATGGATTTGTTACCCTTTTTTACGACATCCACCATACTTTTTACAAATTAGTTGCTTTATCAAGCACATGCAGATAGTATATCAATTGAGCAAATCCATAATATCTATCACGTAACTAAGCAATGTCATAAGAACTCTTATGACCATTTTTGGCAATTAAACATTAGAGTTTGTTATTTGTAATTGATTGTAGGAGAACCTTGAGGGCCATTAGGATGAGAAAGTAGATGAGTGACTTCACGGCTACTATGATTACTAGCCTTCGGGAAATAGTCAAAATAATGACACATGAACGCACTTTCGAACACACTTTTGCACACACCATGGCTAACTCCATACCTACAAATTTGGAAAACATGTATAGTTTTTCATACATTAGTAATTAATTTTTTAAACAACATACAAATTCTAATTAACTCCTAAATTGCATCACAGTATCATACGAGACTTTCCCCCTCAACCATTTTGGATCAATGGTCATCATGTCAACAACAACAGGTACTATATTGTTAGGACTCTAGTTAATGATTATTTAATTGGTCAATAAATATACCAAGCTGAATAAGACGTTTTCTAATAAGTGCTTTCACACTTATAGCAACAAATTACCAAAAACAAGAAAAAAAAATAAAAAAAATCCATTAAATATTAGAAAGTAATATTAGGGGTTTTTATATTATTTACTTGGACATGGTCATTGTCAAGAAACAAAAATTCATTTCTACGAATTTTTACTTAAAACTTTTTTAATCAAGGAGAAGAGAATTGAAGACATTACATGCGATGACGAGAAACACAAGAAATGTGTAGAGAATCCAGGACTTCATCATGTTGATGTTCAGATGATAAACTATATGTAGTGAAGGGGTAGCTATATAGAACACAAGATCAAAGTTATTTAATTATAAATGCATTTATTGTTGGACTTAATAAGATATGTAACAAACTAAAAGTCAAACATTAAATTTTGCATGCCCATGGTTTTATAGAAATAATAATTTAAACTCAAAGTAATATAGCTTTAGATATAGAATTGTTTATGTACATTTATGTTATTTTTGTATCTTTAGAGAGTCAATTTTGTATATCTTCATAATTAGAGGTATTTTCTGCATTTTATACTAATTAGCTATGTTAATAGTTTTTTGTAACGTAATATAACATTTATACTTATCTTGATCAAAATATAGAAGGGAACTACACCAATCTAATAAAAACACCACTAGTTAGCATGAGCTCGTAACCCTCAATCCTTGTAACAACAACAATATGTTTATTTACCATGATTAGGTTGAGCTTCACCTCCCTACTTTCCCTTAGTCCTTGTATATCTGTATATCTAGCAAATATGAGTACAACTACCGCCACCATCACCACCACTGCCGCAATTGTCGCTGCCACCACCGACGCCGCCCCCACCTCCACCCTACCACCGCTACTGTTTTTAAAAATGAAAATCAATAGAAAAATACACATCTAAACACGTTTTATAATTTTTTAAAACTAAAAATGAAAAATGAATAAGTTTTAACTAAACGCGTTTGCTAAATTTTCCAATGAAAAATAAAATCTAGAAAAAGAAAATGAAAAAACGGGAAATGAAAACTTTTTTTTCGTAGTTAAAATGTTTTATAATTTTAGAGAGCGAGCAGATCTGAAGAGGTCTACATGTCTACAAGTTGGAGCATGCTCTCTTTCAGCTTTTGTTAAACTTGGATGGTCTTTTACGAACTCTGCTTTTTCTGAATCCAATTATATGTTTTTCTTTTGCAAATCTGATCTGTTTATTTTAATTAAAATTGTTTTGAGACGATATCCTAATTTTCTGATCAGGAAGATGTGTTTAATATAAAATCATTATAACTTTATTTTGTCTTGCAGATCTGTACAATTTAAATTCACTAGATCTGAATTTGTTGATTATAAATGTTCTTTTGTAGTTAAATTGTGAATTTGACTTATTTATTCTTGTATGTATTTAAAAAATATAGATTTTGATTAAAGAATTTGTTTTTGTTCAGGATGATTGTTTGAAGATGAAAGCTACCACGGATTTGATGGTTGATTTCAAATGAAAAGTGGATGGATGTAAAGAACAACTATGCCTGAACGAAACTTCACAAAAGAATTAAATGCGTTCGATTTTTTATTGTTTTTAAGGTTGTGATTTTTTAAGAGGTCTTTTTTCATTTATGTTTATAGTTGTGTTATATCCAGACTTACGTGTATATGATTATTAAAAACCAAATATTTATGGACAAAACAATGTTATTCTTCCTTGGTTTAAAATTTTGATATAATCGTGTTTGATTTTAAATAAAAACGAAACAAATGAAGCAATATGATTATTAAATATAGAAAGAATTTGTGTTAAAACTGTATGAAAATAGAGATTATTGTAATTAATACAAGAACAAGTTTGACTTTTCAAATTCAAATAGTTGGGAATTAACTTATTGATGATTTTTTTTTCCTTCAAAAATTAGTATTTATGTTTTGCACCTTAATAGTTATAATTTATATTGCTATTTTATATAAAACGTACTGCTATTTTTTAAATGTAAAGTTTATTTAATATAAGTAAAATATAACTAATAAAATAATTAAAATGTAAATGATTCTTCTATAAACGTATCTTTAATGGAGATGGTTTGGTATTAAGTTTTCAAGAAAATTGTTGTTTTTTTAATATACATATCGGTTCTGATTACATGATATGAGAAAAAAAATGATAATTAAATTAGTAAAATGATAGGATTTTGACAATGGAGATAAACGGTTGCAGTTAGATTTTTTTAGAAACAGCAATATATATAAAAATAAAATAAATAAAATAAATAAATAAATAAATAAATAAATAAAAAAAAAAAAAAACCCAATGCTTAAGCCATCCTTGGTTGCAGTTAGATGGATGGCTTTTATATATCATCTTTGTGTTTAAAAATAAAAAAAGGAGAAAATTGTAAATAACATTTTGTAATTGTGTAAACTATGAGTTGATTTGGGGAAGGAGTGGTTTCCTAGAACATGTTTCTATTGATTCAGCAAAAGGAAAGTTGTAAGGAATAAGAGATATCTCATTTTATTTGGTTATTTAGACAATCTAATAATTATTTCTATTTGAAAAGCACATTAACAATTACACGATGATTTCTAGTTACTTTTAATTAATTATTATATACTACTTATTTGTTATTTTTTTGTTAAATGATTATCTATTTAAAATTAATTTATATTATATAAACAATTGCTTTTATTTATAAATATTAAATAATACATATAAGAAAAAACGATTGAAAAAAGCACATTCGATTACAGTTTATATATATATATATATATATATATATATATATATATATATATATATATATATATATATATATATATATATATATATATATATATATATATATATATATATATATAACTGATGGTCAAATAAATTCATCAAAAAGGAATTTTATTGTTTATTAGAAAACATGCTAAGAAAAAGCGATGTGATTTTTTTTTTAAAAACATCCCTTGGAATATTTGTGTAAAATGACCAAAAGATTAATCAATTAAAAATAACACCTTTCAATTTTACTTTTAAACTAATATATTATTTATTAATTTTCTTTTACCAAACGATATTTATTCTATTTGAATTGTGCGCATACATGAAACAATAGTAACTGTAGACATACGCATGTATCGTTACTACATTTTCTGAATACTATTAGTTTCATTAAATATTTAATATCTTTTTATTTTTATTTCTTGGTTTATAGATATATTAAAATATAAAAAATATGAAAATATATAGATAAATCTTTTTTTACCACTTGTCAATTTCTTAAGAGTTTTGATACTTGTCATTTTGTAGTATTTTTAAAATAAATAATATCAACATGTCATTTTATTGATTTTTTCAAAATTTAAAATTAAAAGGCACATAATACTTATATATATATATATATATATATATATATATATATATATATATATATATATATATATATATATATATAAAGTATTCATTGTAATAAATATGACAGTAAATTGCAATGAATATGTTTTTCTTTCTTTTTTATTATTTCGAAGTTTTATTTTAAAAAATATTTAATATTACATTTTAATATTTAATATTTTTTTAATCAATCTATGTAATGCATGAGTTTAACACCTAGTTTACTCTAATAAATGAATGTTATTTTTTTGCCACATGTCACTATCATTCATTTTGTCAAATGTTATTTTATGCTTATTTTGAATTAATTTTTTTCCTCCATTTGTCATTTTATAAGTTTTTCTATTTTATTAAATTCAAATAATATTTTAATATAATAATTGCAATAAATTGATATCAATTTTATTAATGAACTTAATTTTTAATTTTAAATTTTCTAAATTGAAGTTTATTAGTTTCTTTTATTTTTTTATTTAAGGATTTTAGTCATTTTTGGTCACTTAACTTTTAGTTTTGTGCTTATTTGGTCACTTAACTATTTTTAAGTTTTAAAACATCATCAAATTTTTGACTTTGTGCTCATTTAGTCACTTAACTTTTGGTTTGGTCACATTTAGTCACTTAACTTTTAGATTTGTGCACATTTGGTCATCTAACTTTTAAAATTTTGCTCATTTAGTCACCAAACTTTTAAAGAAATTTAAAAGTTTAGTAATTAAATGAGCATAATTTTAAAAGTTAAGTGACTAAATGTGACCAAACTAAAAGTTAAGTGATTAAATAAGCACAAACGCAAAAGTTAGATGACCTTACAAAACTTAAAAAGAACTAAGTGATCAAATAAGCACAAAACCAAAAGTTAAGTGATCAAAAATGACCTAAACCCTTTATTTAAATTATTTGTTTAAACTTACAAGATAAAAAAAAAAAACATTTCAATTATAATATTTCATTAATTTTCTTATTTTCTTCAAAATTCAAAGTTTTCAAATATTTTAACATTTATATTTATTTATTTTTTAAATTAACCCATCTAATAAATAGATCTTCCAAAAAAATTTATCATTTAATAACCATAAATGCTATTAATATTATAAATATACCTATTTAATATTAAAAGTAGTTTGACTTTTGAATGGGATGTACGTGTACCAACAAGTCAAAGTAGAATCAATTGAATGATTTATCAAAATTTCAAAAGAAAACATTGTGTGTGGTGTCTTTATCTAAGTTGTGGGAACAAGACAATAAATGAGTTGTGGGAACAAGACAATAAAATGATTAACTCTCATAGGAAATTGGTGTCTTTATGTGTCCGAGTATCGGACACTTTTTTGTAGTATATTAATTTTTTAGTTTATATTTTAGGGATAATGACTTGAAAGGGTAACGAACTTTCGGTTTTTGTCACATTTAGTCACTAAACTTTTTTTCGTTATCTATTTGCCATTGAACTATTGAAACTGTTCACATTTTACCCTTATGACCGGCTGTTACCGGTCATAAGGGTAAAATGTGAACAGTTTCAATAGTTTAGTGGCAAATAAATAACAAAAAAAAGTTTAGTGACTAAATGTGAACAAAATCGAAAGTTCGTTTCCCTCTAAAAAGTTCAATGACTAAATGTGAACAAACTTCCTATTGTATTATGTTTTAGCAAAATTATTTATTTTTGTTTAATTGTAGCGACATTTGTTGATGAAGAAATCTATGAAATAAAAAAAACAAAATGTAACATCCGGATTTCCAGGTATCATCATTTAAGTATTTTTCTTTTGAATTAAGAAGAGAGACTCGACGAGTTGACGCCTCAACTCGTCGAGTAAGGTCGCGACTGATGACTCGGATTAATGAATGGACTCGACGAGTCGGTGAGGCGACTCGACGAGTCCGCGTTGTTGGCAGAAACCCTAAATCTTTGGGCCCGAGCCATATTTAAAGGCACTTATGGCCTTCAATTGCGACTACCTTTCCCATAAGTGAGAACCCTAGCGAGCTTGAGTGTGTAGAGTGAGAGGAAGAGCTATCTTGAGCTTTTTGGTGTGATAGATCTGGACCCTTCTAGGTTCAGAGAGCCGAGAATATGAAGTTTTAGTAGAGTAAACCTTGGGGTTCGAAGTTAGGAAGCATTTATGGGATTTTTATGGTATATATAGTTACTTTCATCTTACACTAGATATGAAGTATTTTATATAAATTACGTGTTATGTGTGCATATTATTTGAATACTTGCTGTCTATGCTGGATAAACGATTTTATACATGTTTTAAAAGATTTAAATGGTATATTTATTTTATATCTACAAATATGTTGCGGATGAAACATGGGTAGATGAAATAGTTGGTGTGTGATGAAATAAAATGATGAGAGATAAGTGATGATAGAAAGGTGGTGATAATTAGGTAAATAGATTATGATGAATATGTGATGTAGGATGAAAGGAGATACCATAACCTTAACCAGCAATGTGGCGATATAGTCATCTACCAGAGTATAGATGGCGACTACGGACTATTCTAGACAACCCAATGGAAACACCAGCAGACCCATAACCTGTAGGTGATGAATTACGAGTTCAGGCGATGTTGTAACTACGTATTCATGTGATGGTACTCTAACCCCTTACTATGAATTACGAGTTCAGACGATGTTGTAACTACATATTCATGGGATGTCACAAATTTCGCATGCCAAACCAATGGTCATAATTCACATCAGTGAGAATGATTCATTTTTTTGTAAAACCAAAATCAGATTGGAAATTTTGATTTTTTATTTTGGAAAATGTCAAACCATTGGTTTTTTATTTCGGTTTTGGTTTTTTTGTTTTTGTTTTAAATATATATTCAGGGTTTTGTTTTGTTTTTTTTTATTTCATAGATTTCTTCATCAACAAATGTTGCTACAATTTAACAAAAATAAATAATTTGCTAAAACATAATACAAGAGGAGGTTTGTTCACATTTAGTCATTGAACTTTTTAGAGGGAAACGAACTTTCGATTTTGTTCATATTTAGTCACTAAACTTTTTTTCGTTATCTATTTGCCATTGAACTATTGAAATTCTTCACATTTTACCCTTATAGCCGGTCATAAGGGTAAAATGTGAACAGTTTCAATAGTTCAATGGCAAATAGATAACGAAAAAAAGTTTAGTGACTAAATGTGACAAAAGTCGAAAGTTCGTTACCATTTCAAGTCATTATCCCTATATTTTATAGTAAAGAATCATAAAGGTGTTGGCTAAAAATACACCTTATTTTACCATTTAAATATATTTTTAACATTATTATTTCACTATGTTATGACAAATTTAGATATATTTTTAACATTATTATTTCACCTATGTTAGTCATTAATGAGATATGTACTTTCTTTACCTAACTATTAAAAGTTTTCATATATTATCTATAAATAAATTCATTAACAAAAATATTTATGTTATTGTCTTTTTTATGGTTAATAATCCTTGATTTAAGATAAGTGAAATGAAAAATCTTTTCAAATATTTATTATTTTATTTATATATTTTAAGAACGTAAACAAAAATAAATAATAGAATCCATTATCCGTATATATAAAAAGAACATCAAATTCTATGAAACCCATACTAATCTTTTCCCTGTTTTAGTCTACATAATTTTAAAGTTGGTTTTTAGTTATATAAATTATAATCGTTGATTTAAATAAATACGTAAAGTTATATCACCTTATAATTTGTATTAATTTTATTTATTTTTTAATCTAATGTTATTAATTTAATATAATTAGAATGAGAAATTTTCAAATTTGAAATTTAAAATGAAAAATCGATTATTAATTATGTAATTAAAATGAGAAATTTGAAATTTGAAATGATTAATTAATAGGTTGACAAGTGACATGATAGATGATATATAATATTAATAGGAGTTCTAATAATATAATACTTGTCAATTCTTTTAGTAGAATATAGAGATTGAGATATATAAAAGGAGTCCAAAAGTTTTAAAGACCAAAGTCTTAAAAACAAGCAGGTAACATGTCAACCTTAGATTTAATTTGGAGGGCTATCATTGTAAATAAGTTTAAGCCAATCAAAACCAAACATTTACCCATTAAAATAAATTGGTCGGTGGATCTTTTACTCAAAATACCGTTAGAATCGGAATATGTAGTACTGGACCGGGTCCTGGGTTTAAAGAATGGCTTTATCTAGATTCCGGGTAATTGGGTTTTCAGGTCTGGGTAAACCGAGTGTAAGAACCAGAACCATGTTAGGAACCAGAATCGGTTTTAGGGGCCGGAACCGGTTTTTATGAAAAGTTTAAAACATGCATATCTCATTTGTTTGAAGTTGGATTGGCATGAGGTTTTTTCCATAGTGTAGTTTATAGTTTGTACATAATTTTAGATTATAATTGTGACATCCCCAAAAATCACGGCCAGAAAAGACCGATTTCATTTATGCTTTTGAAATAATTTCAGAGTAAATCCTTTTGATTTAAAAGAGTTGCGGAATTTATTCCCAAAAACAAAATATGATAAAATAATATTTATCAAAGCATTTCATCAAGAGATGCATTTTCATTATATAATCAAAACTCGGGATGTCATGTTCCGATACAGACCATAAAGCATAAACGATAACATTACAAGTCATTCAACAAATATATACATATACATACTTGTAAACAAAAAAACTCGATGATTCATCCATCTTATGCCCTTGCGCCACTTCCTGTAATACAAATAAAACTGAGTGGTTATGTAACATCCCAAAAATACAGGCCAAAAATTTCATTTTTAAATACATCATGATAAAACCAACAGTGTAATAAAACATTCGTAATATCATGTCATGTCAAAACCAAAGTAGAACTAATCAAACATATTATCATAAAATAATATCAGAGGGTAATCCCAAAGATCTCATTTGCGGAAAACCATAGTGTGATGCGCTGCGATCAAGCCGGATCCTTTCCTTTAGACACGAAGTACTTGAAACCAAAATTGAAACTGTAAGCACGAAGCTTAGTGAGCTCCCCCAAACTACCACATACCATACAATAACATATAAACACATATTGGGCCTTGCCCACTGCATCGGGACGAAGCCTGGAAACTGCATCGGACCGAAGTCCGGAACTGACTGGGACCTTGTCCCCTGCATCGGACCGATATCCGGAACTAACTGCATCGGACCGAAGTCCAGAACTGACTGGGACCTTGTCCCCTGCATCGGATCGAAGTCCGGGACTAACTGCATCGGACCGAAGTCCGGAACTAACTGCATCGGACCGAAGTCCGGAACTGACTGGGCATAGCATAGCATAGCAAAAACACATATCAAATAGCATAACACACATGATCATAAACTCATATACTGCATACTACGTCAGGCCGTAGCCCATAACACTTAACACATAAATCCTGTCTGAGCCACGAAGGCATCAAACAAACTAACAACTGCATCAGACCAAAATCCGGAAACTACTGCTACTAAACGGGCCGGCATTGTGGCCTTAGACCCGTTCCTACTGGAAGGAAACTCACCTCACCCTGCTGAAGTCCCGCAGACACAATCCCACACTGCTGAAGTCCCGCAGACTCCACCCCAGCTGCTGGCTGACAGATTCCCGAACTGTCAACACCAAATAACACCCAATTAATAATTGGGTTCTAACACATAACTAAAAAATACATGCTTTGGATAATTACTACATTACCCCTAGCTTGGCTTTCCCAAGCCCAAGGCCCAATCCATAGGCCCAAAGTAAACTAGGGATCAAAGTCCATCATATAGCCCAATTGATCAGTCCAGTCCAACATGTATCATTCTAGGGCCCAATATCATACAACCATCTAGGCCCCAACTATGGCCCATCTATGGCCCAATTTTCCAAATTGGGCCCAATCCTTCATATGGGCCTTACCCTAACACCCAACTAATTACTCTAGTCCATTTGATTATTCTCGGATGGCCCAATACAAAGCCCAAGTGAAATTAGGGTTTCACATCAAATGATAACTAAGGTTAAGTGTTTCTTACTTAACCCACTAAGGACTTAACACACTAGGGACTTAATCAATTAAGGACTTAATCCATTAAGTCCATTATTGCTTAGATTAATTTCTGCCAAAGTTTATTATTTAATATTCCAAGTTATTACATAATTCTCGTGTGTCTCGATTAATTCCCCAAAATTAGGGTTTTGATGGCATTAAGGTTTCCAACCCAAATACTAGCCCATTTATTAATTTTTTTTTTTGGCCTTTTATGTCAATTAGGGCTTTATGGGCCTATTAATCCCACTAAAATATTATTAAGCCCATTAGGGTTTTATTGGGTCCAATAGAGTCCATTAAGCTTCATTAGGCCCATTAGAGCTCCTTTGAGCCCATTAGGGTTTCACTAAGCCCAAACGAATCAATCACAAGAGGCAAAGCGCACCGCCACCCGACACGGCGGTTGGTGGCGGCAGGAGGCGGCAGCCACCACCTCACGGTGGTGGTTATGGTTTCTTTCTCATTATTCCATTTTCTTTTACAATTTACAAGGAACTCACTAAAAACACACATACACTATACTAAATGAACACACACCCGCAACCCCCCTTGTGGTGGTCGGTGGTGGTACACGGTGGCAGCCACCAGCTCACGGTGGTGGTGGTGCCTTGAACCTAGAATTCCGGCCAAACACACACTAAGGAAATAAACACACACACGAAATTAACCCATACATCAGCATACACAACCGCTATGTCGGTCCTTGAGGTGGCAGCCACCATGGCCGACTGCCATGGTGGTTCTTTACAGCAACCATTCGACATCACCTACACACAAACATGATGGAACGGTGATTCACACGCCATGATAGCATACGAACCACACACACCCATATCTCCTGCTCGAAAAAGAATCCAACCACCCATCTGGTGGCTAAATGTGACGACACCGATTTGAGAAGGCGGCACCAGCAATGGCTAACGGCAGCGAACGAAGGTGGCGAAGGGCACTGACTTCGTCTTCTTCACAGAAGCATTGCAGCGGCGGAGACGATCACAGTCGAGCTCAACAATGCAAACGACGGTTGATGGCGTCGGTTCCAGCTTCATCGACGACTGCGCAAGGCAGCAGCAACGTGTACAACGGCAACTCGGTGGTTCACGCTACCGGTTCTTGTTCCCAACCTTGGGGGTCAGAGGTAGCAGCGACGCCGGAGATTGATGATGTGAATGGTGGCGGCTGGAGGGAGGTATAAGGTGGGGTGACGGCTGCACATGATCTCTAGGGTTTCTGTGTATAATCGGGTTTATATACCCGGTTCCTTACAAACTTACTCCCATGTTTACACATACAGTCCCTCCTTCTCTATTTTCTTTTAAAATAAATCCCAAATAATTACCATGGAGTCCCTAACTCCAAAAATTCTTTATAATAATTCGGAAATCATATTTTTAACCCCCCTAAACTTTCAATTATTTATCTTAGGCTTATGATTCGTTCATTAATTTATTTATTTATCTAATAAATAAACAGGGTTTTACAGGTTAGGCTTGGGAGCCTGGTGAGCATATAGGGTTGAAAACCCACAATAAATAAATTATATTTAATTTCACCAACCAACAATAACCTGATTACCCATTCCCGTTATCCTCACTTTACGTCCCTAAAACAACATCTATCTCAAGGGACCTAATCTAGGATTTTTCATCGGGACGGACATTACTGCTAAGGGGTTTCCTCAACAATAGATATCCTAAAGGCAACCATGAGGGGGATAGAATACACCGGTGAACACATCGTTCACAACACCTACAGGTTATGAACCTGCTAGCGCTCCACGAGACTGTCTAGAAGGAGTCTGTGGTCGTTATCCATACTCTGCTGAATAACTAGGTCAACAACAACAACATCGAGGCCTCTAATCTGTTTATTACACACCAACTATCTACCCATGTTATACCCAACATATTAGTAGATAAAGATATATATTTTTATACATAGTTTAAAAACCTGTATAGCATGCTTTAGTCAATACGTATTCCATATAACAGATGAGGCACACACACATAACACGTATTTCATATAGAATAAATCAGATCTATGAGATAGAAGAGAGTGAATATACACTCACACGTGTATCAACAAAATATATACATATAACACGTATTTTATATAAAATACTTCATAATATTGCGTTGGAAGAAGGTAACTACACACTCACTTGATCAGAAGATGATCGGACAGCACTACGACTTGTAGAAGTAGTATTCTTCGGTAGATCCGGAAGATCTTCACAAAAATCGGGATCCTCGCAGGCAGAGCTTCAGCTCGGGAATCACACTTCTCATGATCTTCGGGGCTTCGGGACTTGCTTCGTAGCTCGGTAATGATATCGGGGCTTCGGGATAATTCTTGCACGAAAAACGATGCAAAAACGTGAGAGAAAGAAGAGAAATGAGCAAAGGAATAAGGCAGCCTCGACCTCTTTTTATAGGGGGCTGAAACCCACATTACGCGGGGAGTAATCTTAGGTTACGTTGGGTGTAACCTGGATAAGCCCGGTGACTCCCCCCCTTGGATAATATCGAAAATTTATATTTAAATTTAATATCGAAAATATTTAATAAACTTCAAAAATTCATATCTCCTTCATACGAACTCCGTTTTCGATGTTCAATATATCCCCGTGTAGGTGAGACTACGCTCTACAACTTTTGTTTAGACACCGTCGGCTAATTTTGAATTTATCTTTATTATTTATTTTTAGTAGGCCGGGACAGGAAAACTTCGTTATAAAATCATAACTTCTTCATCTGACGTCCGTTTTCGCCTATCTTTTCATCGTTTCACTACAATTAACGAGATCTTCGATTCTCATTTAGATTGTTTCGGCTAAAAACCGCTCGATCTCAAATTGAGTATTCGAGCTACATAATGCTAAGTCGAAACTTCAAAAAAATCATAATTTCCTCATACGAAGTCCGATTTGGGCGCCCTTTTTATGCACGCTCTCGGTTTAATGAACTCTACAACTTTCGTTTAGATTACTAAGGCTAAATATCGCTCTAACGTAAATTTCACTTTTTACGTCGTTCAGAGTTGCCGGTTCTGTCACGAAACTTCGACAGGTCATAACTTCTTCGTTATAACTCAGATTTCGACATTCTTTATATATTCAGAAACCTCATTTCAACTACTACAACATTATCCATAGATATCGAGCTGATATAACATTTCATTTTTATGCTTATTTTTTATTCTTAATTCAATTAAGTTACATAGTTAAGCACAAAACACATAATAAATAATACACTTTTATTATTTCAAAACGGGTTACAAAGGTTAACCTAGACTATTATATCAACATTAATGAAAAGCCCAGAAACACAGGCATTACAATTATCTCCACCTTAGAAGGATTCCATCCCCGGAATCACACATCAACAAACAAATGTGGATAGCGACCCATCATGTCACTCTCTGTCTCCCAGATGAGATTCGACCCATTCGTGTGTTTCCATCAGACAAGCACTAACTCGACCATCTTGCGTCGCAACTTCTCAGTCTTTCGGTCAACGATTGCCTCTGGTTCTTCAATCAACCTTTTGTTCTCATCGATTCTCAACTCCGAAAGTGGAATCATGTCGGGAACTTCTCCCGTGAACTTCCTCAAATAACACACATGGAAAGTGTTATGAATTCCATTCAGTTCTTCTGGTTGTTCGAGCTTGTAAGCTTGGTTCCCAATCCTCTGAAGAACTTTAAACGGTCCAATAAACCTTGGACTTAATTTTCCCCTTTTTACCAAATCTTATAAGTCCCTTCCACGGCGAGACTTTAAGCAAAACCGAATCTCCAATTTCAAAAGTCATCGGTCTTCGCTTTTTGTCAGCATAGCTCTTTTGACGATCCTGAGCTGCTAACATTCTTTCCCTAATTATTTTCAACTTTTCAGCAGTTTGATGGACTATCTCTGGCCCCATAAACTGCTTTTCTCCAACCTCAAGCCAATAAGACGGCGTACGCCACTTATGTCCGTACAAAGCTTGATAAGGTGTCATCTTTATGCTCGAGTGGAAACTATTATTGTAGGAAAATTCTACCAATGGTAAATGTTCATCCCAATTACCTAGGAATTTCAAGGTACATGCTCTTAGCATATCTTCAAGTGTTTGTATCGTATGTTCGCTCTGACCATCAGTCTGCGGATGGTAAGCTATACTTAAACACAACTTGGTACCTAATTCCTCTTGTAGACTTTTCCAAAATCTTAAGGTGAAACGGCTATCACGATCTGATACAATCGTTAACAGAACACCGTGAAGCCTCACAATTTCCTTCATGTAAGAATTCGCAAGCTTTTCCATAGACCATTTCTCCTTGGCTACTATGAAATGCGCACTCTTAGTGAATCGATCAACGACCACCCAAATCATGTCGTGACCATTCTTTGTTCTAGGCAGTTTAGTGATAAAATTCATAGCAATGTCTTCCCACTTACCCATAGGCACAGACGATGGTTCTAAACTCCCATATGGTTTCTGATGTTGTGTCTTGACTCTCGCACAAGTCACACACTCAATGTAACGCCTGTGTTTCTGGGCTTGCCATTTTTTAGCAATGTTTTGAAATAATAGAAATGTATTATTTGAGTATTATGTCTTTTGGTGCTTAATTGCTTAATTATGTGGTTTGATTAATTAAGAATAAAAATAAGCGTCAAAAATTAAGTGTAAAATAAACTCGATATCTTTAGATAACGTTGTAGTAGTTGAAACAAGGTTTCCGAAGATATAAAGAATGCCGAAATCCGAGTTATAACGGGGAAGTTATGACCTGTCGAAGTTTAGCGACAGAACCGGCAACGCTGAATGACGTAAAAAGTGAAATTTACGTTAGAGCGATAGTTAGCCTTAGTGATCTAAACGAGAATCGAATATCTCGTTGTTAGTATCAAAGCGATAAAAAGTTAGGCGAGAACGGACGTCAAACGAAGAAGTTATGAATTTATAACGAAATTAACTGTCCCGACCTATTAAAATTAAATAATAAAAATAAAGTCAAAATTAGCCGACGGAGTCTAAACGAAAGTTGTAGAGAGTAGTCTCACCTTCGCGTGGATATAAAGAACGTCGAAAATGGATTTCATATGAGGAAGATATGAATTTTCGAAGTTTATTAAATAATTAATAATTAAAATTAATTATTAAACCTCGGTATTATCCGGAGGCGAGTCACCGGACTCATCCGGAGTATGCCCCGCGTACTCGTGTACGTCCGCGTATAGCGAAGAGTGTCGATACTCGCACTCGAGGACTTCGGATGACGCATGTAGTGACGTTTCGGAGGCAGTACGCCCCGCGTACTGCGAGGCATCAGCCTCCTATAAATAGGATGCGAGGGCAGCCGGCTTCTTTGCTATTTTTCTCCATTCTCTCTCCCGTTTTGCATCGATTTGCATGCCAGAAGTACCCCGAAGCCCCAGTAATATTCTCGAGTCCCGAAGCAAGTCCCGAGATCCCGAAGATCCCGAGAAGTGCGGTTTCCGAGCAGAAGCTCTGCCCACGAGAAGTTTGATTTTTGTAGAGATCTTCCAGATCTGCTGAGGATTACTACTTTTGCAAGTCGTAGTGCTGTTCGATCATCTTCTGATCAAGTGAGTGTATACTACCTTTCATAAACGCAATAATAATACAAGTATGGTTTGAGTGTGTGTGTGTGTGTTGTTACTTTCTTCTAACGCATAATTATTAAGTATTTTATACGAGATACGTGTTATGTGTATATTTTGTTGTTAAGTGTGTGAATGTATATTCACTTTCTTCTATCTGACATATCTGATTATTTCTATATGAAATACGTGTTATGTGTGTGTGCCTCATCTGTTATATGGAAAATGTATTTATCAAGCACGCTATACAGGTTTTGAAAATATGTATAAAAATGTATGTTTTTATCTACTAATATGTTGGGTAGAACATGGGTAGATAGTTGGTGTGTACTAAACAGATGAGAGGCCTCGTTGTTGTTTTGATCCAGTCATCTAGTGGAATTTAGATGACGACCACGGGCTCTTCTAGACAGTCCAGTTGAACGCTAGCAGGCTCATAACCTGTCGGTGTTAATGAACTTGGGTGTTCATTCGCTGTATTTCATCCCCCTCATGGTTGCCTTATTTGACTTACATTGCTGAGGAACCCCCGCAGCATGTGTTCTCACCCCGATGAAAATATTCTTAGATTAGGTCCCTTGTGTTAGTTATTTTAGGGACATAAAGTGAGAATAATGGGAATGGGTAACTGGGTTATTGTTAGTTGATAATAATTAATTTAATTATTTATTGTGGGTTGAAAACCCTATATGCTCACCAGGCTCCCAAGCCTGACCCACTCAGTTTTATTTGTATTACAGGAAGTGGCGCAAGGGCGTAAGATGGATGAACCATCAAGTTGTTTTGTTTACAAGTCTGTATATGTATATATTTGTTGAATGACTTGTAATGTTATCGTTTATGCTTATTGGTCTGTATCGGAACATGACACCCCGAGTTTTGATTATATAATGAAAAATACATTTCTTTTATGAAATGCTTTGGTAAACATTGTTTTATCATGTTTTGTTTTTGGGAACAAATTCCGCAACTCTTTCAAATCAAAAGGATTTACTCAGAAATTATTTTAAAAGCATAAATGAAAATCGGTCTTTTCTGGCCGAGATTTTGGGGATGTCACAGTTGGTATCAGAGCATTAGTTTAAGCGAACTAGGAAATTGTAGGATTTCTAGACTTAAACTTAGAATGCTAAGTGGAATTTTGAGATGTGTGTATGTTATATTTTAGACACGAGCACTAGTTTATTTTAGGAAAGTTGCCTAAAATGCTTTATGTGCTAAATGTTATATGTTGCCATATATGATATTATTTGTTCGGATCTATGGTCTGTTGCCGACCGGATTTAGAAACTTTATGTGTGTAGGATTCTAAGCGTACATCTACGATATTAGAACTAGCATGTAAACGTTTCGGAGTGATAAGGATGATTTGAATATCTATCGTGAATGAGGATCTAATTTCACCTTATTGGGTGTGTAGATCAAAAATGGTGAGAACAAGAAGTGGAGTTGGAAATGCTGATGAAAACAGGAATCAACCACCAGTGATTGAACAAAGACCTGTTGTAGCAGCAACACCTGAGCCAATAACCATGGCAGGTGTGCAAATGATGATTCAAACAATGTTGGATCGTCAGATGGATGAAACTAGACGGTTGCTTCAACAGAATCGTGAAGAACTATCAATTCGTGTGGAAGAGCCTAAATTGGATGAAGGGCACTCGGAAGCTGGAAACTTCAGTGGATCAGTTGGTCAAGCCAACCCACCGATAGTTAGGCGAAACAACCATGATGGAAGGAATGATGGAATGGGATGCAAGTACAAGGACTTTCTAACTTTCAAACCATCGACCTTCAATGGAAAAGAGGACCCGATAGGAGTGATGGATTGGATATCTGAAATGGAGTTAGCCTTCATGACTTGTGGCTGCAGAGGCAAGTTGTAGACCATATATGCAGTGCATCAATTCCGAGGTGGAGCCGTTCGTTGGTGGAATACTCTAGGGAAGACTTTGAGCCCCAATGAGCCACTGCAATTGACATGGGCTGAGTTCTTGGTGCAGTTCAAGCGCAAGTTCTGCTCGGCTCAAAATCTATTGGAGCTAGAGAACAAGTTTCTGACACTAACAAAAGACAGCATGTCAGTTGATGAATACACCAATAACTTCACCGATAAAATGGAGTTTGCCTTGCGTATCGTTCTAGACGAGCTGACAAAGGTGGACCGGTATGTGAAGGGACTCCCATGGGAGTACGAGGTGCCAGTGCGTCGTGCACATACTCTAGAGGCAGCTATCTGGGCTGCCAAGTCTGTTGAGAACGTGATTAAGGGGATAACCACCAACAAGGTTGAGGTTGGTGTGAAGAGAAAGTTTGAGGGAACATCTGGTTTCGGTAAGAAAAGCAAATTTTCAAAATCTAATTCGAAAAAGTTTGGTGGGGGGAAAGGAGGCGAAGCGAAATGGTGTGAAAAGTGTAAGAAAAAACACTTTGGGAAATGTAGCGAGGATGTGACCTGCTACAAGTGTGGGAAGGTTGAACATTTTGCCAATGAATGTCCGAACAACAAAAGGATGTGTTTTGGTTGTAATGAACAGGGGCACATTTTGAAAGACTGTCCGAAGAAGAAGGAGGCAGCTAAGCCCAACATTCCACCAAAGCCAAAGGCGAGAGCATTCCAGATGACACTGGAAGCTGCTAAAGATGAAGCTGATGTCGCTTCAGGTACCTTTCTCGTAAACACATTGCCTGCCCAAATTTTATTTGATTCTGGAGCCAACTACTCCTTTATATCGCATGAATTTGGTAGAAAACTAGCTTTGCCTGTTGATAGACTAGATGATGCTTTATTAGTCAAAGTTGCTAGTGGCAAGTTTGTACCTATTAGCCATCGTATGAAAAACATCTTAATCGACCTTAATGGGAATAAGTTTCACGAGGAATTATTACCTATCGAACTTAATGGTTTCGACATCGTTTTGGAAATGGATTGGCTCAGCGTCAATGATGCCGAAATTTTATGCAAGAAGAAGATAGTTAAAGTAAACCCGCCCGGAAAAGATTCGTTTATGGTGTATGGGGACAAATGTCGAGTGAATTCTGGAATCATTTCCCTAATGAAAGCCAGAAAGTGTTTGACCAAGGGATGTACATCATATTTAGCATTCGTGATTGATGCTAAGAAGGAAAAGAAGGTGATGCAGAGTATTCTAGTGGTGTGTGATTATCCGGAAGTATTTCCCGAAGATCTTCCTGGATTACCACCTGATAGACAAGTGGAATTCCGAATTGACTTGTTACCAGGAACCATGCCAATAGCAAAAACACCTTATCGATTAGCACCGACGGAGATGAAGGAGCTAATGATGCAACTTCAGGAGTTATTGGACAAAGGTTTCATTACACCTAGTTCATCACCCTGGGGAGCTCCGGTGTTATTCGTGAAGAAGAAAGATGGAAGTATGAGGATGTGCATCAATTACAGAGAGCTGAACAAGGCAACAATAAAGAATAGATATCCGTTGCCAAAAATTGATGACCTGTTTGATCAATTGCAAGGTTCGAGCTATTTCTCGAAGATCGACCTAAGGTCAGGATATCATCAGCTGAAAGTGAGATAGCAAGATATAGAGAAGACTGCATTCAGAACTAGATATGGACACTACGAGTTCTTGGTTATGTCGTTTGGACTAACCAATGCTCCAGCAGCATTCATGGATTTAATGAACAGAGTTTGTAATCCGTTCCTTGATAAATCCGTGATAGTGCTCATAGACGACATTCTGATTTACTCGAAAAGCCAAGAGGAACATGGCAGACACTTGCGAGAAGTGTTAGAAGTCTTGAAGAAGGAGAAGTTGTATGCTAAGTTCTCCAAATGTGATTTTTGGATTCGTGAAGTCCAATTCTTGGGTCACGTGGTCAACCAAGAAGGGATAATGGTTGATCCAGCAAAGATTGAAGCTGTAATGAAGTGGGAACAACCGAAAAGTCCAACGGAGATCCAAAGCTTTTTAGGATTAGCCGGATATTACCGCAGGTTTATCCAAGGCTTTTCTTCGATCGCTAGTCCATTAACAGCTTTGACCCATAAAGGAGCTACTTATGCTTGGAGTGATAAGCATAAAGAAGCATTTGAGAAGCTAAAGAAGAAGCTATGCGAGGCACCGATACTTTCTCTACCCGATGGAGTTGAAGAGTTCGCTGTTTATAGCGATGCGTCTGGGGTTGGATTGGGTTGTGTTTTGACCCAAAGAGAAAAGGTAATAGCATATGCGTCTTGACAACTGAAAGAGCATGAAAAGAACTACCCGACTCATGATTTGGAGTTGGCAGCGGTAGTTTTCGCTCTGAAGATATGGAGGCATTACCTCTATGGCACGAAGTGAAAACTTTTCACTGATCATAAGAGTCCCCAATATCTCTTCAATCAGAAAGAGTTAAATATGAGGCAACGACGCTGGATGGAATTACTCAAGGACTACGATGGTGAGATACTTTACCATCCCGGTAAAGCCAATGTTGTCGCTGATGCTCTCAGTCGGAAAGTCAATCTTGAAAGGAAAAGGCCAAGAGCGTTGAGAATTGAAGTTGTCTCGACTATTTTTGAAAGTATAAAGAAAGCTCAAAGCAAAGCTTCTGAGAAGAATGACCGGAAGGAGGAACGTTTGGGCAAAACGTTGGTGTTTGGTACAAACGCTCATGGATTGAAGGTGTTCCAAGATCGGATTCGGATACCTAATACAGGAGGATTCAGAGATCTTCTGATGGAAGAAGCTCACAAGACCATGTACTCGATTCATCCTGGTAGCACTAAAATGTAATGGGACCTGAAACCCTACTATTGGTGGCCGACGATGAAGCTTGATGTTGCAAAGTATGTGGCCGAGTGTGTGACTTGTGCAAGAGTCAAGACACAACATCAGAAACTGAATGGGAGTTTAGAACCTTTACCTGTGCCTATGGGTAAATGGGAAGACATTGCTATGGATTTTGTCTCTAAACTGCCCAGAACAAAGAATGGTCACGACATGATTTGGGTGGTCGTCGATCGATTCAGTAAGAGTGCGCATTTCATAGCAGCCAGGGAGAAATGGTCTATGGAAAAGCTTGCGAATTCTTATGTGAAGGAAATTGTGAGACTTCACGGTGTTCCGCAAACCATTGTGTCGGATCGTGATAGTTGTTTCACCTCAAGGTTTTGGAAAAGTCTACAAGAGGAAATGGGTACCAAGTTATGTTTAAGTACAGCTTACCATCCGCAGACTGATGGTCAGAGTGAAAGAACGATACAAACACTTGAAGATATGCTGAGAGCATGTACCTTGGAATTCCTAGGTAAGTGGGATGAACATTTACCACTGGTAGAATTTTCCTATAATAATAGTTTTCACTCGAGCATTAAGATGGCACCTTACCAAGCTTTGTATGGACAAAAGTGTCATACGCCGTCTTGTTGTCTTGAGGCTGGGGAAAAGCAATTTATGGGACCGAAGATGGTTCATCAAACTGCTGAAAAGTTGAAAATAATTAGGGAAAGAATGTTAGCGGCTCAGGATCATCAAAAGAGCTATGCTGACAAAAAGTGAAGACCGATGACTTTTGAAGTTGGGGATTCGGTTTTGCTTAAAGTCTCGCCGTGGAAGGGACTTATAAGATTTGGTAAAAGGGGAAAGTTGAGTCCAAGGTTTATTGGACCATTTAAAGTTCTTCAGAGGATTGGGAACCAAGCTTACAAGCTCGAACTACCAGAAGAACTAAATGGAATTCATAACACTTTTCATGTGTGTTATTTACGGAAGTTCACGGGGGAAGTTCCCGACATGATTCCACATTCGGAGTTGAGAATCGATGAGAACAAAAGGTTGATTGAAGAACCAGAGGCAATTGTTGACCGAAAGACTAAGAAGTTGCGACGCAAGATGGTCGAGTTAGTGCTTGTCCGATGGAAACACACGAATGGGCCAAATCTCAAATGGGAGACGGAGAGTGACATGATGGGTCGCTATCCGCATTTGTTTGTTGAGGTGTGATTCCGGGGACGGAATCATCCTAAGGTGGGGAGAATTGTAACGCCTGTGTTTCTGGGCTTGCCATTTTTTAGCAATGTAATAGTCTAGGTTAACCTTTGTAACCCGTTTTGAAATAATAGAAGTGTATTATTTGAGTATTATGTGTTTTGGTGCTTAATTGCTTAATTATGTGGTTTGATTAATTAAGAATAAAAATAAGCGTAAAATTTAAGTGTAAAATAAACTCGATATCTTTAGATAATGTTGTAGTAGTTGAAACAAGGTTTCCGAAGATATAAAGAATGCCGAAATCCAAGTTATAACGAGGAAGTTATGACATGTCGAAGTTTCGCGACAGAACCGGCAACACTGAATGACGTAAAAAGTGAAATTTACGTTAGAGCGATAGTTAGCCTTAATGATCTAAACGAGAATCGAAGATCTCATTGTTAGTATCAAAGCGATAAAAAGTTAGGCGAGAACGGACGTCAAACGAAGAAGTTATGAATTTATAACGAAATTTTCTGTCCCGGCCTATTAAAAATAAATAATAAAAATAAAATCAAAATTAGCCGACGGAGTTTAAACGAAAGTTTTAGAGCGTAGTCTCACCTTCGCGTGGATATAAAGAACGTCGAAAACGGAGTTTGTATGAGGAAGATATGAATTTTCGAAGTTTATTAAATAATTAATAATTAAAATTAATTATTAAACCTCGGTATTATCCGGAGGCGAGTCACCGGACTCATACGGAGTACGCCCCGTGTACAGCGAAGAGTGTCGACACTCGCACTCGAGGACTTCGGATGACGCATGCAGTGACGTTTCGGAGGCAGTACGCCCCGCGTACTGCGAGGCATCAGCCTCCTATAAATAGGATGCGAGGGCAGCCGGCTTCTGTGCTATTTTTCTCCATTCTCTCTACCATTTTGCATTGATTTGCGTGCCAGAAGTACCCCGAAGCCCCGGTAATATTCCCGAGTCCCGAAGCAAGTCCCGAGATCCCGAAGATCTCGAGAAGTGCGGTTTCCGAGCCGAAGCTCTGCCCGCGAGAAGTTTGATTTTTGTAGAGATCTTCCAGATCTGCAGAGGATTACTACTTTTGCAAGTCGTAGTGTTGTCCGATCATCTTCTGATCAAATGAGTGTATACTACCTTTCATAAACGCAATAATAATACAAGTATGGTTTTAGTGTATTAAGTATATTGTTGTTTATATGTGTGAGTGTGTTGTTAGTTTCTTCTAACGCATAATTATTAAGTATTTTATACGAGATACGTGTTATGTGTATATTTTGTTGTTATGTGTGTGAATGTATATTCACTTTCTTCTATCTTACAGATCTGATTATTTCTATATGAAATACGTGTTATGTGTGTGTGCCTCATCTGTTTTATGGAAAATGTATTGATCAAGCACGCTATACAGGTTTTGAAAATATGTATAAAAATATATGTTTTTATCTACTAATATGTTGGATAGAACATGGGTAGATAGTTGGTGTGTACTAAACAGATGAGAGGCCTCGTTGTTGTTTTGATCCAGTCATCTAGCGGAATTTAGATGACGACCATGGGCTCTTTTAGACAGTCCAGTGGAACGCTAGCAGGCTCATAACCTGTAGGTGTTAATGAACTTGGGTGTTCATTCGTTGTATTCCATCCCCCTCATGGTTGCCTTATTTGACTTACATTGCTGAGGAACCCCCGCAGCATGTGTTCTCACCCCGATGAAAATATTCTTAGATTAGGTCCCTTGTGTTAGTTATTTTAGGGACATAAAGTGAGAATAACGGGAATGGGTAATTGGGTTATTGTTAGTTGATAATAATTAATTTAATTATTTATTGTGGGTTGAAAACCCTATATGCTCACCAGGCTCCCAAGCCTGACCCACTCAGTTTTATTTGTATTACAGGAAGTGGCGCAAGGGCGTAAGATGGATGAACCATCAAGTTGTTTTGTTTACAAGTTTGTATATGTATATATTTGTTGAATGACTTGTAATGTTATCGTTTATGCTTATTGGTCTGTATCGGAACATGACACCCCGAGTTTTGATTATATAATGAAAAATACATTTCTTTTATGAAATGATTTGGTAAACATTGTTTTATCATGTTTTGTTTTGGGGAACAAATTCCGCAACTCTTTCAAATCAAAAGGATTTACTCTGAAATTATTTTAAAAGCATAAATGAAAATCGGTCTTTTCTGGCCGAGATTTTGGGGATGTCACACTCAGCCACATACTCTGCAACATCAAGCTTCATCGTCGGCCACCAGTAGTAGGGTTTCAGGTCCCTATACATTTTAGTGCTACCGGGATGGATCGAGTACATGGTCTTTGTAGCTTCTTACATCAGAAGATCTCTGACTCCTCCTGTCTTAGGTATCCAAATCCGATCTTGGAACACCTTCAGTCCATGATTGTTTATACTGAACACCAACGTTTTGCCCAAACGTTCCTCCTTTTGGTCATTTTTCTCAGAAGCTTCCTCTTGAGCTTTCTTTATACTTTCCACAATGGTCGAGACAACTTCAATTCTCAACGCTCTTGGCCTTTTTCTTTCAAGATTGACTTTCCGACTGAGAGCATCAGCAACAACATTTGCTTTACCAGGGTGGTAAAGTATCTCACAGTCGTAGTCCTTAAGCAATTATAGCCAGTGTCGTTGCCTCATATTCAATTCCTTCTGACCGAAGAGATATTGGAGACTCTTATGATCAGTGAAAAGTTTGCACTTCGTGCCGTAGAGGTAATGCCTCCATATTTTCAGAGCGAAAAATACCGTTTCCAACTCCAAATCATGAGTCGGGTAGTTCCTTTCATGCTCTTTCAATTGTCGAGATGCATATGCGATCATCTTATCTCTTTGGGTCAGAACACAACCCAATCCAACCCCATACGCATCGCTATAAAGAGCGAAGTCTTCAACTCCATCGGGTAGAGAAAGTATCGGTGCTTCGCACAGTTTCTTCTTTAGCTTCTCGAATGCTTCTTTATGCTTATCACTCCAATCATAAGTAGCTCCTTTGTGGGTCAAAGCTGTTAATGGACTAGCAATCGAAGAAAAGCCTTGGATAAACCTTCGGTAATGTCCAGCTAATCCTAAAAAGCTTCGGATCTCCGTGGGACTTTTTGGTTGTTCCCACTTCATCACAGCTTCGATCTTCGCTGAATCAACCATTATCCCTTCTTGGTTGACCACGTGACCCAAGAATTGGACTTCTTGAATCCAAAAATCACATTTGGAGAACTTTGCATATAGCTTTTCCTTCTTCATAACTTCTAACACTTCTCGCAAGTGTCTGCCGTGCTCTTCTTCCTTTTCGAATAAATCAGAATGTCATCTATGAACACTATCACAGATTTATCTAGGAACGGATTACAAACCCTGTTCATTAAATCCATGAATGCTACTGGAGCATTGGTTAGTCCAAACGACATAACCAAAAACTCGTAGTGCCCATATCGTCTTCTGAATACAGTCTTCTCTATATCCCGCTCTCTTACTTTCAGCTGATGATACCCTGACCTAAGATCGATCTTCGAGAAATAGCTCGAACCTTGAAGTTGATCGAATAGGTCATCAATCATCGGCAACGGATATCTATTCTTTATTGTTACCTTATTCAGCTCTCTATAATCGATGTACATTCTCATACTTCCATCTTTCTTCTTCACGAATAACACTGGAGCTCCCCAGGGTGATGAACTAGGTCTAATGAAACCCTTGTCCAATAACTCCTAAAGTTGCATCATCAGCTCCTTCATCTCCGTCGGTGCTAGTCGGTACGGTGCTTTTGCTATTAGCGTCGTCCCTGGTAACAAGTCTATTCTAAACTCCACTTGTCTATCAGGCGGTAATCCGGGAAGATCTTCGGGAAATACTTCCGGATAATCACATAGGACATGAATGCTTTGCATCACCTTTTTCTCCTTCTTAGCATCGATCACGAATGCTAGATACGATGTACATCCTTTAGCCAAACACTTTCTGGCTTTCATCAATGAAATGATTCCAGAATTTACTCTGCGTTTATCTCCATACACCATAAACGACTCTTTCCCAGGCAGGTTTACTTTGACTATAGGCAATAATTCCAATCCATTCCAAGTACGATGTCGAAATCGTTTAGTTCAATAGGCAATAATTCCTCATGGAATTTATTCTCATTCAATTCAATTATGATGTTTTTCATACGATGGCTAACAGGTACAAACTTGTCACCAGCAACTTCGACTAATAAGGCATTATCTAGTCTATCAACAGGCAAAGCTAGTTTTCTACCAAAGTCATGCGATATAAAGAAGTAGTTGGCTCCAGAATGAAATAAAATTTGGGCAGGCAATGTCTTTACGAGAAAGGTACCTGAAGCGACACCAGCTTCATCTTTAGCAGCTTCCAGTGTCATCTGGAATGCTCTCGCCTTCGGCTTTGGCGGAATGTTGGGTCTAGCTGCCTCCTTCTTCTTCGGGCAGTCCCTCGACATGTGTCCCTCCTCACGACAACCGTAGCAAACTTTCTTAGAGAGGTGCATTCATTGGCATAGTGCCCTGACTTTCCACATTTGTAGCATGTGGCCACTACCTCACATTTTCCATGATGCTTCTTCTTACATTTGTCGCACCACTTGGCTTCGCCTCCACCTCCCCTCGAACCAGACTTCGAGAACTTGTGTTTCTTGTTGGACCCTGAAGTTCCATAGAACTTCCTCTTTTCGCCAACCTCTATCCTCTCCAGACCCTTTTCCTTCTGCTGGGCCTCCACATTCTTAGCTGCTCGAACAGCCGTTTTCAGAGTAGTTGCCATCTTGACTGTCGGACCAAAGTCGGCAAGCAGTCCATTGGCGAACCTCTCAATCTTGGAGAGTTCCGTTGGCACTAGGTATGAAAATAACTTCATTTTCTCAGTGAACGCAGTAGCATAGTCATCTATGCTATCCTCCCCTTCTTTAAGTTTTGGAACTCATTGTTCAGATCAATAAGATCTATCTCTGAACAATATTGCACCCTTAATTGTTCCAAGAACTCCTCCCATGACATTTTCAGGGCTTCCCCTCGTGGCATAGTATCTGCCAACAACTTCCACCAACTCAAGACTCCAGTCTTTAGTTGCCTAACTGCAAAGACAGTCTTCTGTTTGTTGCTACAGTCGCAAATTTCAAATACCATCTCCATTTCGGAGATCCAATCCATAATTTCAACATTGGGCTCCCAGAAAGACTTGGCGGTTTGGCGCCCAAGAAATTCTTGTACATCCGCCCATCGTTGTTGTTTCTCCTTTCCGGATCGTTCCTTCGTTCTTCTTGAGTCCCAATTTGACTCACAATGTGACTATTGTTCCCTTCCTCCGATCGTTTGGGAATCGGTTCGGGTTCCACGTTAGGTATGATAGGTTCATCCCTATTTCCATGCAACATATGTCGCATTTCTTCCCTTTGTTCGGCTAACATAGCCCGAATCATGGCTTGGACTCCAGCCATGGTGACCTGTTCTAGTGCAGCAGCTTCAACAGCTACTTGTTAAATTACAGGCGGTTGATTCATGTTCTCGTTTGCGTTTCCAACACCGCTTCTTGTTCTCACCATTTTTGATCTATACACCGAATAAGGTGAAATTTAGATCTTCATTCACGATAGATATTCAATTCATTCTTATCACTCTGAAACGTTTACATGTTATTTCTAATAACGTAGACATACGCTTAGAATCCTACACACATAAGGTTTCCAGATCTGGTCGGCAATAGACTATAGATCCGAACAAATAATATCATATATGGCAACATATAACATTTAGCACATAAAAGCATTTTAGGCAACTTTCCTAAAATAAACTAGTGCTTGTGTCTAAAATTTAATAGACACACATCTCGCAATCTCCACTTAGCATTCTATGTTTAAGTCTAGAAATCCTACAAATTCCTAGTTCGCTTAAACTAATGCTATGATACCAACTGTAACATTCCAAAAAATCACGTCCAGAAAAGACCGATTTCATTTATGCTTTTGAAATAATTTCAGAGTAAATCCTTTTGATTTAAAAGAGTTGCGGAATTTGTTCCCAAAAACAAAATATGATAAAATAATATATATTAAAGCATTTCATCAAGAGATGCATTTTCATTATATAATCAAAACTCGGGATGTCATGTTCCGATACAGACCATAAAGCATAAACGATAACATTACAAGTCATTCAACAAATATATACATATACAGACTTGTAAACAAAACAACTCGAGGATTCATCCATCTTATGCCCTTGCGCCACTTCCTGTAATACAAATAAAACTGAGTGGATCAGGCTTGGGAGCCTGGTGAGCATATAGGGTTTTCAACCCACAATAAATAAATTATATTTAATATAACAATAACCCGATTACCCATTCCCGTTATCCTCACTTTACGTCCCTAAAACAACATCTATCTCAAGGGACCTAATCTAGGATTTTTCATCGGGACGGACATTACTGCTAAGGGGTTTCCTCAACAATAGATATCCTAAAGGCAACCATGAGGGGGATAGAGTACACCAGTGAACACATCGTTCACAACACCTACAGGTTATGAACCTGCTAGCGCTCCACGAGACTGTCTAGAATGAGTATGTGGTCGTTATCCATACTCCACTGAATAACTAGGTCAACAACAACAACATCGAGGCCTCTAATCTGTTTATTACACACCAACTATCTACCCATGTTATACCCAACATATTAGTAGATAAAGATATATATTTTTATACATAGTTTAAAAACCTGTATAGCATGCTTTAGTCAATACGTATTCCATATAACAGATGAGGCACACACACATAACACGTATTTCATATAGAATAAATCAGATCTATGAGATAGAAGAGAGTGAATATACACTCACACGTGTATCAACAAAATATATACATATAACACGTATTTTATATAAAATACTTCATAATATTGCGTTGGAAGAAGGTAACTACACACTCACTTGATCAGAAGATGATCGGACAGCACTACGACTTGTAGAAGTAGTATTCTTCGGTAGATCCGGAAGATCTTCACAAAAATCGGGATCCTCGCAGGCAGAGCTTCAGCTCGGGAATCACACTTCTCATGATCTTCGGGGCTTCGGGACTTGCTTCGTAGCTCGGTAATGATATCGGGGCTTCGGGATAATTCTTGCACGAAAAACGATGCAAAAACGTGAGAGAAAGAAGAGAAATGAGCAAAGGAATAAGGCAGCATCAACCTCTTTTTATAGGGGGCTGAAACCCACATTACGCGGGGAGTAATCTTAGGTTACGTTGGGTGTAACCTGGATAAGCCCGGTGACTCCCCCCCTTGGGTAATATCGAAAATTTATATTTAAATTTAATATCGAAAATATTTAATAAACTTCAAAAATTCATATCTCCTTCATACGAACTCCGTTTTCGATGTTCTTTATATCCCCACGTAGGTGAGACTACGCATTACAACTTTTGTTTAGACACCGTCGGCTAATTTTGAATTTATTTTTATTATTTATTTTTAGTAGGCTGGGACAGGAAAACTTCGTTATAAAATCATAACTTCTTCATCTGACGTCCGTTTTTGCCTATCTTTTTATTGTTTCACTACAATTAACGAGATCTTCGATTCAAGTTTAGATTGTTTCGGCTAAAAACCACTCAATCTCAAATCGAGTATTCGGGCTACATACTGCTAAGTCGAAACTTCAAAAAAATCATAACTTCCTCATACGAAGTCCAATTTGGGCGTTCTTTTTATGCACGCTCTCGGTTTAATGAACTCTACAACTTTCGTTTAGATTACTAAGGCTAAATATCGCTCTAACGTAAATTTCACTTTTTACGTCGTTCAGCGTTGCCGGTTCTGTCACGAAACTTCGACAGGTCATAACTTCCTCGTTATAACTCGGATTTCGACATTCTTTATATATTCGGAAACCTCATTTCAACTACTACAACATTATCCATAAATATCCAACTGATATAATATTTCATTTTGATGCTTATTTTTTATTCTTAATTCAATTAAGTTACATAGTTAAGCACAAAACTCATAATAAATAATACACTTTTATTATTTCAAAACGGGTTTTTCCCAAAGTGTAGTCTAGAGTTTGTATATGATTTTAGACTATAATTTGTCATTTTTAGTTTAATATTCATTAACTTATAGTTTCCCAAAATAAGTATATCAAAGCCGTAAATTTTCTGTTTTTCAGCGTTATTTTTATATTTTTTGAAATTTTAAAAATGCATATCTAACTTGTTTGAAGACGGATTATCATGAAGTTTCTTGCAACGTGTAGTTTAGAGTTTGTACATGATTTTAGACTATAATTTTGTCGTTTTGGGTTTAATATTCAATGACTTACAGTACATCGACGTTGGGATATCAAAGTTGAAATTTTTCAAAGTTCAACCACTAAGTGATTACCAAAAAATTCCATATTTCCTGAGTTTTCCTGTTCTATATGTACTTTACCCGGTTCCACCCAACCATCTTTAATGTTTTCGGGTTTTCCGGTTATAAACCCACTTTACCCGGTACCTTACTAGGAGCTAAAGCGGGACCAGTCCCTATATATCGGTCTGGTTTCCATCCTACAAAATCCCGTTAACCAGTTCCCGGGTTTTTTGGGTCTGGGTCTGGGTCTACCGGTTCGGGTTTGGACCAGATCTCATCCTTAGTCTGAACTATTTTCTCTCTATAAGTCTCCAATCTTCTTGTGTATCAATCAGATCCGTTTGATGGTGCGAAATCCCAATCAAACGGATGATGTCAGATCAAATAGAAGAGAAGGAGAAGAAGAAGATGATGAATCTTGTATATATTGATATGAATTAAGATCCGGATACAAGATTCACACACACTAACACACACTCTCTGTTCTCTCTCTCTAGAACACCTTCAAATACACACACATAAGCTCCTCTATTCTCTTCTGTTCATTACTCTACTCCTCACCCCTTACACCTATATTTATACATGAGAAACATGGGCATGGTGAACATGGTTCGTAAATGGGTTTACGGCCGTAAATAGCCCATGGTGAACATGGGTCGTAAATGGGTTTACGGCCGTAAACACTGACCGTAAACACTTATATGGCCTTAAACACCAAGCTGTTTACAGTCCAAGATACAAAAATACAATTTTCCTAGAAAAGTAAAGTATAAACCATATTTTTGACCCAACAATCTCCCCCTTGGTTTATAACTTTCTTTTCTAAATGACCCAACACGCTCCGCCTAAAAAGTAGCTGGCTTTTCTTGTCAATCTTCATCGAGAGCTTGGCTTCAACATTTATCTTCAATGAATGACTTCATCTTGAGCACTTGGGCAATTCTTCAAGATTTGGCATTGAACGCACATTGGGTGAGGATGCTTGATGTACTGATTCTTGAAAGATGACGCTTTCAGCTTGAGAATCTTCAGAGAGAACATCAGAGAGAACAAATCTTTTGGATCACTTTAACAGGTACAACAATAGCAGCAGACTGATTGAGGAGGCTTCAACGTAATCTGTCACATAATCTTCAATTTCAGCTTCACCTTGCTTCTGGGGTTGAAAGATTGAATGTTGAAAGAATAATCTTCATTTCTTGCTCCGTCGATTGAGAATTCTTCGATGATCACGGATGAAGCTTTGGCTCAGAAATTTTCGACACAAACTCCACGAGTTTCATCTACACCTGAAATCACTTTTCAAGACAAAACAAAACTAAAAGAAAACTTAAAACAAAAACAAAATAGAAATAACACTATTTTTGGATTTTTAATTTTCTGATTTTTGTTTCATTTTTGAAATTTTCTGATTTTTTTTTGAATTCTCCCCCTAAATTTGTGCATAGAGGAAAACTATGAACAAATTTAACAAAAAGAAAAATATTTAGGATCAAAGTGGTGAGACAGCCTGAAATTGTTTATCAGTACCTTCACTTTCATGAATAGATCTGGTCAATTTTCGGTATTGTGGTCCACTTAAACACGAAACATTCGTGACAGAGTTAGGAAAATTTAAGAATGACACGATATTTTGAGCCCTTATTCTTAAATAAATTTCCTAAGGACCATTTAGCTGACTAAAACCTGGGATATTGTTGTCCACCTAAATTGAGCAGCGAGATCTACCGACAATCTGTATGTGTTTAATTTTTAATTGTGCTAGAACATGTTTCCCGCTTCCTGATATGCTCCAGCCATCAAGGACTTCCAGAATACTCCGTACACCGGGTGAGCAAACAATTATTAAGAGAGAAGATAGATTTAGAATGCATATGCTATACATCTAGGTCGGATCTCTTCCAATCACGCATAGAATGAAACATATGACTAACTGAAGTTTTAGAGGGATTAAGAAGAGAATGATGCATATATTGTGTACCATGTTGGATTATAAGTCACGCAGAGGAGACAGTATATGGCTAACAGATAGAAAGAATTGTATAGAGAGAAGACGCAGAGAGATAGAATTGCATATGTTACAGTCCAGGTCGGATCTCTCGATCACGCAGAGGAGGAAACATATGACTAACAAACAGAAAGCAAGAAAATAACCTTCTACAGACCTAGTTTATCGGAATTCCCCAGTCACCCCATCAAAACTGGAATTAAGGACAGAATCCGCACATCAAGGAAAAGTTAATCCACAGTTCTAGATACGGGTTCTTTTAATGTGACCGATAGATTCTCATGTATATCTCCCTACTCAACCTATCCGAGCGTCGTATTGTCAGGCTAAACGGATCTAACTAGTTCAATATTTGTCAAGTCCTTTAATTCCTTAAGTTCAACTCTTCCTAGTCAAGTCCATTTAAAATATTTCGTTCTTACCAACGCATCGAGCACAAAGCGTAGACAATTCAATTTTGGTACGTTACGCAGATTCAAATTGCCCGTTATCACTTGATAATATCATTTCCCAATAATAACTACTAACAAAAAACTATAAAGAAAATGAAAAATTGTCTTTAAAATGAATCAGAGTAAGATAAACTCAGGAGTATAGAGAAGAAAATGCAAACCGTATGTCACCGATTGAATTTGCATCCAAAAGGTCTGAGAACACCACGCATAATCTCAGAACAGATCCGAAAATTCTTCATGTCGTTAAGCACAAACCCCATGTGATCCCTTCCTTTCTTCCTTCCCCGCAAATACACATAATCTCAAACAATGTTCTGAGTGTTGTACAGTTGAGAGATGCCTCCATATCATGTGCCTGGAACAGTCACTACCAAGAAACCAAAGTCTGATAATATGCCTCCACAACTACTCCGACACAGAGCGGGATCAGTTGGTCTTTGGAACCCAGTCCATTTTGAAACTAGGTCGACCTTTGTCATCAATGCAAGGTACTCTCTCCCATAACATAACCTACTTATCACAAACAGAAGATGTAGAAATATTAGAATCATTAATTGATTTGGGAGATTGAACCTTTGGTATCCATTTGTAGTTGGGTTTAACCCATTTCTTGTTCGATCGGATGGGTGCCTCGGCACTTGCTTTTGATCTTGATGTCGGCCGTTGAGATGACTTTGACCTAACCGGTCTTTGTTTCACTGGAGCATCTCTTGGATTGGGCTTCTTGGCCGGTATTTCCTTCTTTCTCTTGGGATTTGGATTCTTAGCCTTCTGCGCGTTCCAGTTACCATTATTTGAATGTGACCTTGAGGGGTTTCTTTTGGAAAAACTCCCTCTTTGCGTGTTCTGCTAGTCTTGTGCATATAACGGAGCGTATGCGCGATTAGGACAATTTCTGGCAATGTGTCCAGGTGTTCCAAAGTGAAAACAAGTCTTTTTCTTCACTGTAAAGTTATTTCTTCCTGCCCTTGGTGGTGTATCCTTGCCTTGTCTCTTATTGTTCCCACATGCACACTTGCAACAAGCACTCTATTGCACTGGAAGTGGAGGCTTGTATTTCTCAACAGCAGTTTTGTTAGGAGTAACAGAAATCGAAGCAACAGATTCTGAGTTCAAGGAGTCATTGGTTTGTTCAGTAGTGTTCTCCTTGTTCTCATCTTCTGCTAGTTTACCTGCACATAAGGTAGAAACATTAGTATTTTCAACCTGAATACCTCTGACACAAATCCAGCTGGTTTTCCATATTGAAGATGTGCCTCCCCGTCAATTTCTTCCTGTGTCATAAGGATGGATGTATAGTTATGATTGAAAGGTGGAGGAACACTATCATACCCTAGACCCTTGTTTTTATTATCTTTGAATTTTAATTGAGTTTCAAATAAGGACTCGACTGTCTGACTTGACACAGTATAATTTTTGAAACTAACATATGTGACAACCCGATATTTCAACTCTTTGTAATGGCCTAATAGGTCAAGTATTGTAAACATTTTCGAGTTAATAAAATTAACTTTGATAATAAAATGTCCAAAAAGTTTCTATTTAAATTCTTCTATGCTTAAATGTCATTAAACCATGATCGTACGTAAAAAGAACGCCCAAATCCGACTTCGCATATTGAAGTTATGATTTTTCCAAGTTCGGTTTAGCAACAGACAACTAAAAACTCGAATCGAAGATCGAGCGACTTCTGGCAGGAAGGACCTAAACGAGAATCGAAGGTCTCGATAATGGTTTTTCAAAGGTAAAAAGTCTAGCAAAAACCGACGTCAGATAAAGAAGTTATGAAATTTTAAAGAAATTCCTTAATCACGTCAATTTAATAAATAAATAATAAAAATAATTTCGTAATTTGCCAACGGAATCTTAATGAAAGTTGTAGATCGTAGTCTCACCTTCGCGGGGATATAAAGAACGTCGAAAACGGAGTTTGCATGAAGGAGATATGAATTTTTGAAGTTTGATAAATAATTTATATATAATTCTTATTAAAAATTCGGTATTATCCAAAGGGGAGTCAGCCTAGGGCCGCAGTACGCGCCGCGTACCCTAGTACGCCCCGCGTACTCGACGCCACGGCCTCGGATCGTCCACGTCGCCCCCATGCGAGCTACCCCCTCCCCGTCCCGTCCGAAGCGTTGCAGCTGAGGATGCGGTCAGTAGTGACGTCCCGTACGCGCCGCGTATGGGAGTACGCCCCGCGTACGCATGCCTCTCAACCCCTATAAAAGGGATGCGAGGGATTCCGGAAAAATTGCTCATTCACTCTCCTTTTTCTTGCGTTTTGCCTCGTTTTCCGTGCTCGCACTACCCCGAAGCCCTGGTCATTTTGTGCAAGTCCCGAAGGTCGATTTTACTCCCGAGAATCCCGAGAAAAATCTGTTTCCCGAGACGAAACTCTGCCCGGTTTTCGATCTCGCTATCTTCAAACTTCCAAGTGAGTTCATACCCCCTTAAATCAACCTTTGAAATGATTTTAACTGTTTCAATACTTTATGGGGGGGATACAAGTAAATACTTATAGTTATTGCTTCGATCACATGTGATTGCATTAATCACATGTGATTAATAACTAGGAAACCAATGATTTTATCACTGTTCAAACTGTTTTACTTCAAAATGTTCTACAAACTCTTTTACTTATCAAATGCTTTTATTTAAACTTTGTTTTACTAATTATAAATTGCATGCCCATATATGTATAGATATATAAGTAATGTTTAAAGGGCTTAGGAAGGCCATCCGCCCTATTTCCTTTCGCGCACTGAGATGTGGTCTGGTGGGATTTCGGGTGACCATCCGAGGGTCGTTTCAATATTAGTTATATATCATATATACATGTATAGATATAAAAGTACTTCCACATTCATGCTTATCAATACATCAATAGCTAGTTACCATCGGGGTAACACAGAATCATACTATTGCAACTACTAGATCAATGAGTCAGTTCATTCATGAGTCTATACTAGAAAGAGAACATATACAACTATACTAGAGAAAGAACATATACAACTATACTAGAACGAGAAACATTTCATTACATATACAAGAAAATGATAACGATTGTGATCCACTGTATCGGAGCATGCCTTAAATGTCATGACCCGATTGTAGCCAGAATTCTCTTGGAGGGAGAGCGTTGAGTTTGCGTATAGATCTATACTAGATTGACTATCCTACACCTTGCTGCTAGCTACAGCCGGACCTGCAGGTCTGCGGGTGCCAAACGTCATTCCGTTATTACGACCATTCTTTATGTCGTTGTTATCAGTCGATAGTATGGTGCAATTATCACATTATACCTTAATATAAATCCGGTTTAAGGTAGTTAGTACAGCAGTAGTTCCTATAAAACAAAACTACAGTACTACAATGATTTACCCATTACATTTTAGTGATAACCTCACTTAAACTTAAATGTACAAACTATATTTTGTTAAATAATAGTTACACTTGGGAAATTACACACTTTTATAACAAACGAGCATACAAAACAGTTAAGCCATGGTAGAAGGCTACTTTAATAGAAAATATAGGTTTTTCTGAGAGATTCAAACTTTTACAAACAATTACATACAATTTACAACTTATACTTACCACAGGTTCAAACGTTTTGAAAACGAACATCGACACTAAAATACTTATGAACTCACCAGCTTAATGCTGACAAACTCTTTCAAAATAACTTGTATTCTCAGGTCATCAGTAGACAGGTACCGATGCCAACTTTTGAGAAGATAGAGCGCATTTCAAGACTCATCATATTATTTTGATTCGCATTATATTTTTGGTGTCTAAAACTGTAAAGAACACGCTTGTATTAAAATTATATATTTAATGCAATGGATGATGTTGTTTTCTTATTTACATTTACTGTGTTGTGATACTTTACATGACGTCCTCCGCCCCAGAATGTTTCCGCCGTTCTTGGTTTTGGGGTGTGACAGATTGGTATCAGATCATTGTTTATAGTGAATCAAGTATATCAACCCATAAAAGATATACTAAACTATAAACCCATTTGGGATTAAAACACTCTGACCAAGAGTCTATACTTTAAATACTAAAATAGTTAATTAAGTATACTAGTCTGCATTCATACTAAAACCAGTGTCACAACGACAAGAACAAAAGTATTACGATTGTTAAATATCACAGGTAAGCTAGGGGATGTATGGTCAGTCTTGGGAATGGCATAGCCTGATCAACTATGCTGGTCCGAGGAGTGATTAGCATATGCTCTAGAATGGTTGTGATGTGTTAACAAGTCTAAAAACTTATCAACAATGCCACAAAAAGATCAGTAGAACTTAAACTTTAAATAGTATAGGTGTATTTTGTACTACTAGTTACACGTATACAATATTCTTATACCTCTCTTCTCGCGTAGATCTAAATGGCTGGATTCCAACACGGCGACCCATACTTTCCAAATGAAGGAAATACCAGGTGGATCGATGAAGAGCCCGAAGTTGAGCATCCAATCCCTTTGGATGATCACCTCGCAGAAGGCCTTTCTAATGGATCTGACTCCGAGCCTGAAGTCAACAACCTACCGCTTGTAGGTCAAGCCCCGAACAACAACCCTCGACCAGCTTTTCCAAGTCCTACTCCCTTGTGGGCAAACAACTTGAATCGTTGGAGTGATGAACAGGGTCAACCCTTACCATACTTTGGGGACCGAAGCTTTTACAACGTCAGCGATGGTGGCTCTGCTGACCGAGCTCTGCCTGTCATTATCCGCAGAATAGCTCGTAATGTCGAGCAAGGTCGAGCAGCCACCGACTGGGTCATGGAGATTGATGCCAACTCAGGTGTCAACACAGTCCGCATCCGCCGTCTTGAAGAAGACATGGAACGGACCTGGAGAACCAATGAAACCCTACAGCAACGTCTGGTTGCCTCTCAAGCAGAAGTCATGGAACTTCGAGCTCGTCAAAGGGCTCATGAGCGACACCTTCAAGAGGTGGTCCGTCAAATGAGAGACCTTAGGGTTCTCCCGAGGAATATTCACCGCCGTTAGATGATGTCTAGTACATCATTATCTTCTGGATTAAAGAATAGCCTTTAACATCCGTGCTCTAAGTAGCACTTGTCTGTAAAATATTCCTAACTTTCAGTACTCTAATTAGGAATCTAGAACTGTCAAACTTTTCTATATGGTATGATGTAAGACCTACTGTTAGGTCGATTTTCCTTGAACTTATTACATCAGTAATACCAGCATTATTGAAATCTATCTCATCTGTGGGAAAAATCTATACACTTGTGCTTTCCTACTAATATTTCTTATTGTGATTTCAAACACTCATTCAACTGTTGGACTATGGTTAGTTAGTCCATGTGTCACTCTCACGTTCCTTACAAATTGATTCTTACCATTTTTCTTATCTTTATAAACTTATAGCTGAAAGATGCCTCCTCGCAAATCTCCCAGGAATAATCCTGCACCACCACCTCCTTCGCCTCCGGTCATCGATATTGTAGCCCTGAATGCTGCCGTAGCTGCAGCAGTGGCAACTGCCATGGCTCAGTATCACTCTTCTGATGCCAGCAGAGCTGGAACCCCTGTGCCCTAGACTATGCCTCTAACAGGCTACATCATATGATTCTATGGCTACTTTATAACTTGATCCTTGGATGTCAAGCAATCATTCCTGAATCCTCGCATTGTCATCTGCTTCGTCTAGGATCATATGGAATGCTCTTGCCTTCGGTTTTGGTGGAATGTTTGGTTTTGCCGCCTCTTTCTTTTTCGGGCAATCCTTAGCAACATGCCCTTCTTCGCGGCATTCATAACACACCCTTTTTCACTCGTTGGCGTAATGTCCGGTCTTCCCACACTTGTAGCAAGTCACTTCTTCGCTACATTTCCCAAAGTGATTCTTCTTGCACTTCTCGCACCATTTCACTTTGTTTCCTCCTCCGCTAGACTCCTTTGAACCAGACTTGATCTTCTTATTGGGCCTCGTAGATTCCTCAAACTTCCTCTTTTCGCCAACCTCAATCTTGTTGGCAGCTCTTCCCTTAATCATATCTTCCACAGACTTGGCAGCCCAGATAGCTGCCTCCAGAGTAGGTGCCTGACGTACTGGCACCGCGTACTCCCATGGAAGTCCTTTTGCGTACTTGTCGATTTTCGTCAGCTCATCCAGACCAAGGCGCAAGGCAAACTCCATCTTCTCTGTGAAGTTGTTGGTATATTCATCAATTGACATGCTTCCCTTCTTTAGGGTTAGAAACTGGTTCTCTAGCTCGAGCAGGTTTTGAGCTGAGCAGTACTTTCGTTTGAATTGTACCAGAAATTCTGCCCATGTCAGTTGTAGGGGCTTGTTGGGGCTTAAAGTCTTCCCCAAGGTATTCCACCAACGTACAGCGCCTCCTCGAAACTAACGTACTGCAAATGTGGTTTGTAGCTTTCCTCTGCAACCGCACGTCATGAAAGCTAACTCCATCTCCGAGATCCAATCCATGACTCCGATTGGATCTTCCTTTCCCGTGAAAGTCGATGGCTTGCAAGTCAGAAAATCTTTGTACTTGCATCCATTCCTCTCGATTTCGTCATCTTGGTTGTTTTGTCGAACTATTGGTGGGTTGACTTGACCAACAGTCCCACTGTAGTTTCCTTCCTCAATCTGCCCTTCATTCAACTCGGGCTGTTCGATCTGAATAGTGGCTTCCTCACGATTTTGCTGGAGCAAACGTCTAGTTTCCTCCATTTGACGATCCAACATCGCTTGGATCATTGCTTGCAGTCCTGCCATCGTTATTGGCTCAGCAGCAGCTACCACAACCGGTATTTGCTCAATCACTGGGGGCTGGTTTCGGTTCCCATTTGCATTCATGTTTCCGCTACGGGTTCTTGCCATCTTGATCTATACACCGAATAAGGTGAATCTAGACCTTTACTTAGGATTGACGGTTAAATCATCCTTATCACTCCGAAACGTTTATATGCTAGTTCTAATATCGTAGTCGTACGTTTAGAATCCTAAACACATAAGGTTTCCAGATCCGGTCGGCAACAGACCATAGATCCGAACAACTAACAGCATATCAGGCACAAGTATTTAGCACATAAAAGCATTTTAGGCATAATTCCTAAAATAAGCTAGTGCTCACACCTCACAATCATCGCTTAGCATTCTAAGTTTAAGTCTAGAAATAAATCCATATTCCTAGTTCGCTTAAACTAATGCTCTGATACCAACTGTGACATCCCCAAAATCACGGCCAGAAAAGACCGATTTTGTTTATGCTTTATAAAAATCAGAGTACTTTATTTTATAAAAAGGTTGCGGAATTTGTTCCCAGAAAAACATGGTAAATACGTTATTAAAACATTTTCGAAGAAACGTATTTAGTTCATTTTAAAACGTTTGGGATGTCATTGTTAATACAGGAACATAAGCATAAACAGAACTTACAATTATTCACACTAGTGGTCTACATCTCTTTAAATCTCTCAGTGTAATGTGACTTCATATCAACACTTGTGATATAAATAAACTGAGTGGGTCAGGTTGGGAAACCTGGTGAGTACATAGGGTTTTCAACCCACAATAATATAATTATTATTTTCAAACAATCAAACAATCAACCCAATTACCCATCCCTATTATCTGCTTTATTCTTAAGGATCTACCCTAAGAATCAACTATTCCTCGTTCATACATTCCTAAGGATCATCCTAAGCAATCAGCACGAAGTCCATCGTCACCGGGGTTTAGGCACTAAGTCTGCATAGTCGCTAGAATTTATACAATAGGCACTAAGTCTGCATAGTCGCCAAGGTTTTGGCACCAAGTCTGCATGATCGCCAGGGTCTAGGTATCAAGTCTGCATGATCACCAAGGTTTAGAGTACACCGGGTGAACACATCGTTCACAATACCTACAGGTTGCAAGCCTGATAGTGTTCCACTGGACTATCTAGGATAGTCTGTGGTTGTCATCCCTACTCCGCTGAATGACGGGGACATCGTTTGGGAAAAGGGCTTCTCACATCGTACACCTCTCACCCACACCTTATAGTCTATATCACCTCTCAACTCATCATCCAACTCATATTTCATCTATTATATCTACCCATGTTTTACCCCAACATTTTCGTAGATATAAAATACATATATAGTTTAAATCATTTAAAACATGTATAAAATCTTTCACTCAGCATAGACAACAAGTATTCAGACAATATGCACACATAACACGTAATTTATATTAAAATACTTCATATCTATGTGTAAGATGAAAAGGACTATGCACTCACCTGAGTAGGTGGTGACTCAGCACTCGGACAGCGCTTCGATACTCTCAAAACGATATTCCTTCGATAAAACCTAGTACCGATACCACTAGGGTTTAGTTTAACGATAACCGCGACAAATTAATAGTCTGACTATTATTATTATTATATAAGCGTTAAATAACACTCAATATAACTCATAATAATAGCCCAAATAATTATTTTCAGGTCCTAATAATGTTACTATAATTAACTAGAAGCTATATTAAAACTAGCGTAGGCGTAGCTCACTTACAGCGGGTTTTTCGCAAAACCGGGCTTCGCTGGAGCAGCGTTTCCCGAGCCGAAAGGCTCTTTTCTCGGAACTCCAGGAGCCTCGGGGCTTCCTTCGGGTGCTAGGGGGTTTACCTAGGCTTTTAGGGGGGTTAGGGAGCTTAGAGAGAGAGTTTAGAGAGAGAAAGAAGAGGGGTGAGGGGTGAGGAAATGAGGGAACCCGGCACCTCTATTTATAGGGGTGGAATCTGATGGACTCGCCGAGTAGGGGGGACCTACTCGCCGAGTTGGTCCATGTGGTGACCTTCTGGTGGTGCCACGTGTCCAATTTTGGTGGTGCCACGTCACCCCCTATCGCATATCAGCCCTCAAACTTAGAAAAATCATAACTTTCGCATACGAGCTCCGTTTTCAACATTCTTTATATCCACGCGTAGGTAAAATCAAGATCTACAACTTTCGTTTAGACTCCGTTGGCTAATTCTCGACCGATCTCAAATTTAAAAGTAGGAGGAGTTTAGACTGTTAAATGACCGCGAAGAGTTCATATCTCCTTCATACGGACTCCGTTTTCGTCTGTCTTTTTACCGTTGAGTTCCTATTAATGAGATCTTCAACTCTCATTTAGGTCACGTAAGCCAAAAACCGCTCGAACTAAAATTCGAGTTTCGGGTCGTGCACTGCTAAGCCGAATCTTAGAAAAATCATAACTTCTTCATACGAAGTCAGATTTGGGCATTCTTTTTATCGATGTTCTTATTTTAACATATTCTACGACTTTTGTTTAGATTGCTAAGGCTAAAAAGTCTTCTATCGTAAATTCACTATTTACGTCTTCCGGTGCCGTGCCGGTTTTGCCGTAAAACTTCGGCGGACCATAACTTCTTCGTTATAGCTCGGATTTCGGCGTTCTTTATATGTACGGAAACCTTGTGAAATATTCTAAAACTTGGTTAAGATTATTTATTCTAAATAATCTTTTGTCGAAAAGTCATTTTTGACCCCTATTGCCTCTAAATTGACTAGCCCGGATCTGCGGGCGTTACAGGAACCCTCCAAACCTGATGATACTAAGCGGAAATTCTGGAATGAAAAGAAGAAGCAACAAGCTGCCAAAAAGCAACAAATTGTGGCAATACATGCTGCAATAACCCCTGCTACTGCTACTACTGCTCCGGTGGGTGGGTATGCTGGAAGTTCGCCCAAGTGCAACAAATGCAACTACCACCACAATGGCCCCTGCCGTGAAATGCAGTGCTCTAACTGCAATAGGAAAGGACACACCGTCCGTTTCTGTAAGTTCCCGGCACGACCTATCAACCAAGTCCCTGGCTCTGGCGCGAGCCCGACCTGCTATGGATGTGGTGAAGCAGGCCACTATAAGAGGGACTGCCCCAAAGCAAAGAATGTTGGTGGAGCAGGGAGGGTACTAGCTATAGGCCACGGGGAAGCAATTTCTAACCCGACAGTGGTGACTAGTACGTTCCTCCTCGATAACTCCTATGCATGCATTCTATTCGATAGTGGAGCAGAGCAAAGCTTCGTAAACCATAAATTTGCTCGCATGCTTAATCAACCACCGCACGCACTCAAAGAACTATTCACAGTAGAAATGGCTAATGGAAAAACTGAAAGTACGAGTAGCATATACTTAGGTTGTACCCTAACTCTAGATAACCATTCATTCCTAATCGACCTCATGCCAGTCTCAATAAAAAGTTTCGACGTTATCATTGGCATGGATTGGTTAAGCCTTCATCGCGCCGACATCATGTGCTACGAGAAAGCAGTTCGTCTAAACCTTCCGTCTAACGAAACTCTTATAGTCTACAGCGACAAACCCGGTGCAAGTCTTCGCATCATATCAAGTATTCAAGCACAGAAGTATCTGCGTAAGGAATACCATGCATTCCTTGCTCACGTCGTCGACACGAGCCTCGAAACGAAAGAACTAAAGAACATCCCTGTAGTGAGCGACTTCCCCGACATTTTCCCAGAAGAACTACCCGGGTTACCTCCGCAACGACAGGTCGAGTTCAGAATCGACTTAGTCCCAGGAGCTACCCCAGTAGCCAAGTCGCCCTACCGTTTAACACCAGCTGAGATGCAGGAACTCTCTGGTCAACTTAACGAACTGCTCAGCAAGGGCTTCATAAGACCAAGCTTCTCACCTTGGGGAGCACCGGTCTTGTTCGTTAAGAAGAAAGACGGATCATTCCGTATGTGTATTGACTACAGAGAACTCAACAAACTAACGGTCAAGAATCGTTACCCTCTGCCTCGCATAGATGATCTATTCGACCAACTGCAAGGGGCGAACTATTTTTCTAAGATTGATCTAAGATCCGGATATCACCAGTTACGAGTGCTAGAGGAGGATGTGCCGAAGACAGCCTTTTGAACTCGTTACGGACACTACGAGTTCGTGGTGATGCCATTCGGATTGACCAATGCGCCAGCAGTCTTCATGGATCTGATGAATAGAGTATGTCGACCTTATTTGGATCAGTTCATCATCGTTTTCATTAACGACATCCTGATCTACTCCCGAAGTAAGAAAGAGCATGGCGATCACCTGCGACAAGTTCTAGAGACATTATGAAAAGAGAAGCTTTATGCGAATTTCTCGAAATGTGAATTTTGGATCCGGAGAGTCGAATTCTTAGGACACGTGGTAAGCGAAGAGGGAATCCACGTGGACCCATCCAAAATTAAATCCATTGAGAACTGGTCAGCACCTAAGATGCCTACAGAAATTCGCCAATTTCTAGGTCTCGCTGGCTACTACCGCAGATTCATTCAGAACTTTTCTCGAATAGCGAAACCTCTTACAACCCTAACATAGAAAGGCGTGGCCTTTGTCTGGGAAGAGAAGCAAGAAAGAGCGTTCCAAACGCTCAATCGAGCCTTGTGCACCGCACCAATACTATCCCTTCCCGAAGGAATAGAAGACTTCGTAGTCTATTACGATGCATCGAACCAAGGGCTCGGGTGTGTTCTGATGCAGCGAGGTAAGGTCATCGCCTACGCCTCGAGACAGTTGAAGACACACGAGGTTAACTACACGACCCACAATCTTGAACTAGGAGCAGTGTTGTTTGCTCTGAAGATCTGGAGACATTACTTGTATGGAACGAAGAGCACTATCTTTACCGACCACAAGAGTTTACAACACATTTTCGATCAAAAGGAGCTCAACATGAGACAACGACGGTGGGTCGAGCTACTCAGTGATTACGAATGCGATATTCGTTATCATCCGGGTAAAGCCAACGTTGTAGCAGACGCCCTAAGTCGGAAGGAATATTCTGGTCGCAAAGTCAAGTCATTGTCAATAACCATCCATTCACACTTGTCTAAGCAAATTCAGGAGGCTCAACTTGAAGCCATGAAACCTGAAAATGTGACGAGTGAATCCCTCAGAGGAATGGACAAGAATTTAGAAGCCAAGGGTGACGGGGACTTATATTTCATGGACCGGATCTGGACACCGAAACACGGTGGTTTCCGAGACTTGGTCATGACCGAGGCGCACAACACTCGGTATTCCGTCCACCCAGGTTCAGATAAGATGTATCTGGATCTTAAAAAGCTATATTGGTGGCCTAATATGAAAGCAGAGATTGCTACCTTTGTGAGTAAATGCCTTACTTGCGCAAAGGTTAAGGTCGAGTACCAGAAGCCCTCTGGTTTATTGCAACAACCAGAGATCCTGGAATGGAAGTGGGAGTGGATCACTATGGATTTCATAACCAAGTTGCCCAAGACAACGGGTGGACTTGACACCATATGGGTCATCGTTGATAGATTGACCAAGTCTGCACACTTGGCCTATCAAAGAAACCGACAAGATGGAGAAACTTACGAGAACATACATTAGGGAAATCGTACGGCTACATGGTGTACCTATGTCCATTATCTCCGATAGAGATAGTAGGTTCACCTCAAGATTTTGGCAATCACTACAACATTCCCTAGGAACAAGGATGGACATGAGCACAGCCTACCATCCTCAGACTGACGGACAGAGTGAGAGGACGATCCAGACTTTAGAAGATATGTTGCATGCTTGTGTAATTGACTTTGGAAAAGCGTGGGATACCCATTTACCCCTCGTCAAATTTTCCTAAAACAACAGTTATCACACGAGCATAAAGGCAGCACCATTTGAAGCCCTCTACGGCCGAAAGTGCAGATCCCCTCTGTGCTGGGCTGAGGTGGGTGATACCCAACTAGCAAGGGGGCAAGCTTCCGACAGTACTCTTACCGGTCCAGAATTCATTCAGGAAACGACGGAGAAGATTGTTCAGATCCGTGAACGATTGAAAGCCTCTAGAGACCGACAGAAGAGCTACGCTGATAAACGAAGAAAACCTTTGGAATTTCAGGTGGGAGACCAAGTCCTTCTCAAACTCTCACCCTGGAAGGGCTTGATACGCTTCGGTAAGCGTGGGAAGCTTAATCCTAGGTACATAGGGCCTTTCGAGATTCTTGCAAGAGTCGGCCCCGTAGCTTACAAACTCGACCTACCAGGCACACTTCGTAACGTACATTCTACATTCCATGTATCTAACTTGAAAAAGTGTCTATCCGACGAGACTCTTGTAATCCCACTCGACGAGATCGAGATAAACGAGAGCCTCAACTTTGTGGAAGAACCAGTAGAAATCATGGACCGAGAGGTCAAACAAACCAAGCAAAGTCGCATCCCTATCATGAAGGTCCGCTGGAATGCAAACCGAGGACCTGAATTCACATGGGAACGCGAAGATCAGATGCAACGCAAGTACCCACACCTGTTTCCCTAATCCACAAGTGTTTTCTTACTTTAAATTTCGAGACGAAATTCCCTCTAACGGGGGGATGATGTGACAACCTGATATTTCAACTCTTTGTAATGGCCTAATAGGTCAAATATTGTAAATATTTTCGAGTTAATAAAATTAACTTTGATAATAAAATGTCCAAAAAGTTTCTATTTAAATTCTTCTATGTTTAAATGTCATTAAACCATGATCGTACGTAAAAAGAACGCCCAAATCCGACTTCGCATATTGAAGTTATGATTTTTCCAAGTTCGGTTTAGCAACAGACAACTAAAAACTCGAATCGAAGATCGAGCGACTTTTAGCCGGAAGGACCTAAATGAGAATCGAAGGTCTTGACAATGGTATTTCAACGGTAAAAAGTCTAGCAAAAACCGATGTCAGATAAAGAAGTTATGAATTTTTAAAGAAATTCCTTAATCACATCAATTTAATAAATAAATAATAAAAATAATTTCGGAATTTGCCAACGGAATCTAAATGAAAGTTGTAGATCGTTGTCTCACCTTCGTGGGGATATAAAGAACGTCGAAAACGGAGTTCGTATGAAGGAGATATGATTTTTTGAAGTTTGATAAATAATTTATATATAATTTTTATTAAAAATTTGGTGTTATCCGAAGGGGAGTCAGCCTAGGGTCGTAGTACGAGCCGCGTACCCTAGTACGCCCCGCATACTCGAGGCAACGGCCTCGGATCGTCCACGTCGCCCCTATGCGAGCTACCCCCTCCCCGTCCCGTCCGAAGCGTTGCAGCCAAGGATGCGGTCAGCAGTGACGTCCCGTACGCGCCGCGTACGGGAGTACGCCCCACGTACGCATGCCTCTCAGCCCCCTATAAAAGGGATGCGAGGGATTCCGGAAAAATTGCTCATTCACTCTCCTTTTTCTTGCATTTTGCCTCGTTTTCCGTGCTCGCACTACCCCGAAGCCCTGGTCATTTTGTGCAAGTCCCAAAGGTCGATTTTACTCCCGAGATTCCCGAGAATCCCGAGAAAAATCCGTTTCCCGAGACGAAACTCTGCCCGGTTTTCGATCTCGCTATCTTCAAACTTCCAAGTGAGTTCATACCCCCTTAAATCAACCTTTGAAATGATTTTAACTGTTTAAATACTTTATGGGGGGGATACAAGTAAATACTTATAGTTATTGCTTCGATCACATGTGATTGCATTAATCACATGTGATTAATAACTAGGAAATCAATGATTTTATCACTGTTCAAACTGTTTTACTTGAAAATGTTTTACAAACTCTTTTACTTATCAAATGCTTTTATTTAAACTTTGTTTTACTACTTATAAATTGCATGCCCATATATGTATAGATATATAAGTAATGTTTAAAGGGCTTAGGAAGGCCATCCGCCCTATTTCCTTTTCGCGCACTGAGATGTGGTCTGGTGGGATTTTGAGTGACCATCCGAGGGTCGTTTCAATATTATTTATATATCATATATACATGTATAGACATAAAAGTACTTCCATATTCATGCTTATCAATACATCAATAGCTAGTTACCATCGGGGTAACACAAAATCATACTATTGCAACTACTAGATCAATGAGTCAGTTCATTCATGAGTCTATACTAGAAAGAGAACATATACAACTATACTAGAGAAAGAACATATACAACTATACTAGAACGAGAAACATTTCATTACATATACAAGAAAACCATAACGATTGTGATCCACTGTATCGGAGCATGCCTTAAATGTCATGACCCGAGTTGTAGCCAGAATTCTCTTGGAGGGAGAGCATTGAGTTTGTGTATAGATCTATACTGGATTGACTATCCTACACCTTGTTGCTAGCTACAGCCGGACCTGCAGGTCTGCGGGTGCCAAACATCATTCCGTTATTACGACCGTTCTTTATGTCGTTGTTATCAGTCGATAGTATGGTGCAATTATCACATTATACCTTAATATAAATTCGGTTTAAGGTAGTTAGTACAGCATTAGTTCCTATAAAACAAAACTACAATACTACAATGATTTACCCATTACATTTTAGTGATAACCTCACTTAAACTTAAATGTACAAACTATATTTTGTTTAATAATAGTTACACTTGGGAAATTACACACTTTTACAACAAACGAGCATACAAAACAGTTAAGCCTTGGTAGAAGGCTACTTTAATAGAAAATATAGGTTTTTTTGAGAGATTCAAACTTTTACAAACAATTACATACAGTTTACAACTTATACTTACCACAGGTTCAAACGTTTTGGAAACGAACATCGACACTAAAATACTTATGAACTCACCAGCTTAATGCTGACAAACTCTTTCAAAATAACTTGTATTCTCAGGTCATCAGTAGACAGGTACCGATGCCAACTTTTGAGAAGATGGAGCGCATTTCAAGACTCATCATATTATTTTGATTCGCATTATATTTTTTGTGTCTAAAACTGTAAAGAACACGCTTGTATTAAAATTATATATTTAATGCAATGGATGATGTTGTTTGCTTATTTACATTTACTGTGTTGTGATACTTTACATGACGTCCTCCGCCCCAGAACGTTTCCGCCGTTCTTGGTTTTGGGGTGTGACAACATCTGTTTTTCCATACTTAATTTTCAAAGTGTCAAGTTCTTCAGTTACAGCAGCAAGTTGTCTCTTAATATAGTTATAATTTTCACACTTGTTGTTATACTCTTCCTGAAACTTCCTAAAGTCTTTGGTTTTTGCGTCTAATTCAGCCTTCAGGGGTTTCTGCCATTTCCTAAGTTGATATCCTTCGTATTTTAGGTCCTCGACTTCCCTTTTTAGCAAATCATTATGTTCACGAAGAAGTTTAATCGTATCTTCACAAGATGGAGATCATGAAACTTCATTGACCGGGATGTTTGCAGAACTCATTGTATTTCCACACTTCAAAGCGTCAAATTCTTCAATTACAGTAGCAAGACTAAGATGATTGAGATCTTTTGTCTTCTTAATGACAGCTACGTTCATATCTCACGATTTCGGAAGTGAATTCAGTAGCTTTTTGTTTATCTCATATTTAGTCAAGAAGACCCCAGCTATATTCATCTCAGTAGTGAGTGTGGTAAATCGCTGCAACTGAGCCTGCATGGTTTCTCCGGGAATATAGTTGAACATGTTGAAATGTTGTCTTAACATATTCTGATGATTCTTTTTCATGTCTTCAATTCCCTTGTTGACCTCAAATGCCATTAAAAGCACAACTCGAAGCTAAAATAAAACATAAACGTCAAATTTAAAAATGCCCTTTTCCTTAAAAGTCAACCTTAAAAGTCAAATTTAAAAAATCAAACTCAAAAGTCAAATTTGAAAAAGCTAAATTTGAAATTTTAAAAGTTAAATGAAAAAGTCAAAGTTTAAAGTCAAAGGTCAAACCTGAAAGTCTAAGTCAATTTTTTTAAGTCAAAAGTCAAAAATAAAAGTCAAAAATTAAAAACTTTTATTTTTATTTTTATTTATTTATTTATTTAATTTTTTTATATTATTATTATTATTATTATTATTATTATTATTATTTATTTATTATTATTATTTTATATTTTGGATGAAAAAGGAATTTAAAAATAAAAGAAATTGAGTTTTTTGGTTAAAAGTGTAAAAAATGCGAAAAGGAACCGAGAAGCAGTGTTTTTTAATAAAATTTGCGAAGGAAATGAACAAAGGCGTTGCTAGAGGAGTTGGTTAGGGCGTTGTGTCTATGAACTAGAGGTCCTGGTTTCGATCCCAGGCACCCCCAAACCCGCAAACTGTTTACGGCCGAGAACCCTTCAATGGCCGTAAACCCTTCAAAAAAACGACGTTTTTCACCATTTTTGCTCCATAACTCGTTTTTATGAAAAAACGCGAAGAACAAACCCCCCTTATTTTACAGAAATCTATCCAAAAACGAAAAAATCTTTCAAAAATAAGATGAGATAAGCTCCAAATTTGACAAAATTGACTGATACAATCCAAGCTCTAATACCAATTGTAAGTCCCCAATCTGCTTGTGTATCAATCAGATCCGTTTGATGGTGCGGAATATCAATCAAATGGATGGTGTCAGATCAAATAAAAGAGAATGAGAAGAAGAAGATGACTAATCTTGTATATATTGATATGAATTAAGATCCGGATACAAGATTCACACACACTAACACACACTCTTTGTTCTCTCTCTCTAGAACACCTTCAAATACACACACACAAGCTCCTCTATTCTCTTCTGTTCATCACTCTACTCCTCACCTCTTACACCTATATTTATACATGAGAAACATGGGCTTGGTGAACATGGGTCGTAAACATTTATATGGCCTTAAACACCAAGCTGTTTACGGTCCAAGACACAAAAATACAATTTTCCTATAAAAGTAAAGTATAAACCATATTTTTGACCCAACACTCTCAATGTATAGAAAACCCTAAAAAAAACCCTAGCTTCAAACTACAATCATCGCCTCCCCCTCACCTACACCACCACCCACGACCACTTTGACAACCTTTACCAGCAGGAGCATCCTCGCCACCACTATCGGGAATCATCACCGCCATGACCACCCATCACCTTCTTTATAAACGTAAAACACCCTAAATCTAAACGCCACCCTCAAGTAAGATGTTCTCTTCAAAAACAGATTCACTGCCATTCCCGCCACTCTGTTTATAATAAAGAAAAGAGATGGATTTTTGTATCTGAGTTAGATCTTTGTAGATATGCGTTTGTTGTTTCCTTTACTACTGTTCTCGACACTAGCATGCACTAGGCTAACAACATCGAAAGGTCTAAACAACCACACTAAATATGCCATTACTTTATCTTCTTTATCTACAAAATAAAGAATTGTGTCACCTCCTCCCACCTGCAACCATCTTCTCTCTCCTGAACTTTTACAAAACTATTTGGTTAAAAATGCACTCTAATGCTCTAATGAGAACACATAAAAACGTTTAGCGGCCTACTAAATACAATTAAAAGTTTAGTGACATATTGAATACAATTAAAAGATAAGTGATGTGTAACATTGGTTGTCATTTTATGTCACACCCCTAAACTGGAACGGCGGAAACGTTCAGGGGCAGAGGACGTCATGTAAACTATCACAATTATTGCATAATAGTAATCAAAGTAAACACAACCATTACATTAGATAAGTAAAGTATTTACATCTGTTCAATACATAGTTTGTATGACATCAAAATGTATAAAAAAAGTGTAAAAGACACAACTCTAAAAGTTCCGTCTTCTCAAACCCTGCGGATGTACCTGTCTACCGGTTCCCTGAGAATACAAGTGGTTTTGAAAGTATATCAACATTTAAGTTAGTGAGTTCATAAGTATGTTTTGTAATGAAAACTTGTCCTTTATCTTTGAAAATGTTTGCATGTTCCGCAAGAAAATCCAATATTTTCTTTAGTAGTGAAAAGTAGTCTTAGACCTTAAGACCAAATGTATGTTTGTTAATGTATTCTGTAGTAGTATATCGTAGTATAGTTTGATATGAAACCCTTGTATGAAAATCTTTGTATGTATACCTGGATACCACCAACTGTAATGTATAATAGTGTGCTTGTATGAAAGTTTGTGTATAAATCCCTGGATACCACCAGTAGTAATGTATAGAAATGTTTTGTATGAAAACATTTGTATAAATATCTGGATACTACCAATTGTAATGTATAGTATCGCTTTTGTATGAAAACCTTTGTATGAATCCCTGGATACCACCAGTTGTAATGTATAGTAGTTTTATTAATTAAAATAAAACCATTTGTTTGTAATCCGTGGAATCCTCCAGTTGTAATGTATAGTAGTTTTATTAATTAAAATAAAACCGTTTGAAGAGTTGTAATCCCGTAAACAAATGTTTTAGTTTATACTATTGTGAGTTTCATATAACCATGTTTGATATGACCTAGTGACCTCTACGATGTTCTTCAGGTATCAGAATGTTATGACATTTGTCACCCCAGGCCTGTCGGCCTAACTGTAGCTAGCAGTTCAGGTGTGGGATTGTCAGTCTGTTGGGTCAAAATATGGTTTATACTTTACTTTTCTGGGCAATTGTATTTTTCTGTTATGTTTATGAATTTATGGCCCAAGTTTACGGCTGAGTTTACGGCCGTAAACACCTTACGGCTGTAAACTCATTTACGGCCAATTTGTTTCCGGTCCATGTTCCCCTAGTATAAATATAGGTATTAGGGTGTGAGGAATAGATTGATGAACCCTAGAGAGTTTACGGCCAGGGAGAAAGAAACGTGTGTGTGTGTGTGTGTGAATCTTTTGTATCTGGAACTTTAATTCATATCAATACATACAAAGATTAATATTATTATTATTATTATTCTCTTCTATTTGATCTGACATCATCCGTTTGATTGGGATTCCGCACCATCAAACGGATTTGATTGATACATTGGCAAATTAGGGACTTACAATTGGTATCAGAGCTTGGTTTGTATCGCTCATCTTTGTCAGATCTGGAGCCGATTTGATCTTATTTTGGAAATATTCTTGCGTTTTTGGATAGATCTCGAAAAATTAGGGGGGAGGGGGGTGGTTTGTTCTTCGCGTTTTTCATAAAAACAAGTTCTGGATCGAGTTTTGAAGCAAAAATGGTGAAAAACGTCGTTTTTTGAAGGGTTTACGGCCATTGAAGGGTTCTCGGCCGTAAACAGTTTACGGCTAGGGTTTCTCGACGGCGGCGGCTAGGGCTTCGGAGTTTAAGGTTCGAGATTACGGCCCTCCGAGTTTCCAGCTTCGCACGTGTACGGTCCTCGCCTCGGATTCATGGTTATCGCCTCGGATTCAAGGTTAGGCTCGCATAGGGTCCAAAATTCGCATCTGTGTTCATTAAAAAAAAGGGAAGAAATTCGCATCTTTTATTTGTAAAACCTCATTTTCAATAATAAAAATATATATAAAAAAATAAAATATAAAAAAAATTATTTTTAACTTTTATTTTTGATTTTTTTTATTTAATATTTTGATTTTGACTTTCAGGTTTGACCTTTGATTTTAAACTTTGACTTTTTCGTTTAACTTTTAAAATTTCAAATTTAACTTTTCGGTTTGACTTTTAAGTTTGATTTTTCAAGTTTGACTTTTGAGTTTAATTTTTTTAAATTTGACTTTTAAGGTTGACTTTTGAGAAAAAGGGCATTTTAAATTTGACGTTTAATTTTTATCTTAGCTTATAGTTGTGCTTTTAAATAGTTTTTGAAGTTTACGAAGGAATTGAAGACATGAAAGAGAGTCGTCAGGATATGTTAAGACAAAATTTCAACATTTTCGATTATATCCCTGGAGAAACCCTCGAAACTCAGTTGCAGCGATTTACTACACTTATTACCGAGATGAATATAGCTGGTATCTTCTTGTCTAAATCTGAGATAAACAAAAGGCTACTGAATTCACTTTCGAAATCGTGGGATATGAATGTGGCTATCATCAAGAAGACAAAAGATCTCAATCATCTTAGTCTTGCTGATGTAATTCAAGAACTTGATGCTTTGAAGTGTAGAGAAAGAATGAGTTCTGTAAACCTTACGGTCAATGAAGTTTCATGTTCTAAATCATGTGAAGTTTCATGTACACTATCTAGTGAAGATACGATTAAATTTCTTCGGGAACAAATTGATTTATTAAAAAGAGAAGTTGAGGACCTGAGATATGAAGGATATCAACTCAGGAAACGACAGAAACCCCTGAAGACTGAGTTAGAAGCAAAAACCAAGGACTTTAGGAAACTTCAGGAAGAGTATAGCAACAAGTGTGAAAATTATGATTATGTTAAGAGACAACTTGTTGCTGCAACTGAAGAACTTGACGCTTTAAAAATGAAGTGTGGAAAAACTGATGTTAGTTTCAAAAATTATATTGCATCAAGTCAGACAGTCGAGTCCTTATATGAAACCCAATTAAAGTTCAAAGAAAATCAAAACAAGGGTCTAGGGTATGATAGTGTACCTCCTCCTTATAATCATAACTACACATCCATCCCTATGACACAGGACGAAACTGACAGGGAGCCACATCTTCGATATGGCAAACGAGCTGGATTTGTGTCAGGAGGAGTTATTAATGTTGAAAATACTAATATTTCTACTTCATATGCAGGTAAAGTAGCAGAAGATGAGAAAAAGGAGAGCACTACTGAACAAACCAATGGCTCCTTGAACTCTGAATCTATTGTTTCGAACTCAACTGCTTCTGATCAACCTTTTGTTGAGAAATACAGGCCACCAATTCCAACGCAACAGAGTTCTTGTGGCAAGTGTGCATGTGGGAACAACAAGAGACAAGGCAAGGCTACACCACCAGGGGTAGGAAGAAACAATTTCCCAGTGAAGAAAAAGACTTGTTTTCACTGTGGAACACCTGGTCACATTGCCCGAAACTTTCCTAATCGCGCGTATGTTCCCTACTACGCACAAGGATGGAAAAACGCACCAAGTGGGAGATACTTCAAAAGAAACCCTTCCAGGTCACGTTCAGACAATGGTGACTGGAACGCGCAGACGGCCAAGAATCAAAACCACAAGGCCAAGCATCCAACTCCCAAGAACAAGAAGGGAATGTTGGCCCAGAAGTCTAGTTCAAGAGATGCTCCTGTGAAACCAAGACTGGTTAGGTCAAAGTCATCTAGGCAGACGGCTTCAAGTTCCAAAGCAAGTGCCGAGGCACCCATCAGATCAAACAACAAATGGGTGAAACCCGAATATAGATGGGTTCCAAACGTGAAAACTCCCAACTCTTCTAATGACTCTAATATTTCATCGTCTTCTGTTTGTGATAAACAGGACATGGCATGGGAGAAAGTACCTTGCGTTGATGACAAAGGTCAACCCAGTTTCAAAATGGAATGGGTTCCAAAGACCAACTGATCTTGCTCTGTGTCGGAGCAGCTATGGAGGCATATCATCAGACTTCGGTTTTGTTGGTAGTGGTTGTTCCAGGCACATGATAGGAGACATCTCTCAACTGTACAACAGTCAGAACATTATTTGAGAGTATGTGTCCTTTGCGGGAAGGGAAGAAAGGAAGAAATCACTCATGGGGTTAGTTCTTAATGACATAAAGAATTTTCGGATCTGTTCTAAGATTACGCGTGTTGTTCTCAGACCTTCTGGATGCAAATTCAATCGGTACGGTTTGCGTTTTCTTCTCTATACTATAGAGTTTTTTCTTAAGCTGATTCGCTTTAAAGACAAATTTTTGTTTTAGGATAGTTTAAATTTGCGCATTTACTTTTGTTTCTCTTATATGCACAAATTTAGGGGGAGAAATAAAAACAAAACAAAAATTAGAAAATTTTCAAAAATCCAAAAACATTAGAAAATCAGAAAATTAAAAAATATGTTGGTTATGAAATGTGCTTAAGGGAGATGTTTTGGGAAGTGATATTATCAAGTGATATGATAACAGGCAATCTGAGTCTGCGTAACGTACCCGAAGTTGAAGGGTCTATTGTGACATCCCCAAAATCACGGCCAGAAAAGACCGATTTTGTTTATGCTTTATAAAAATCAGAGTACTTCATTTAATAAAAAGGTTGCGGAATTTGTTCCCAGAAAAACACGATAAATACGTTATTAAAACATTTTCGAAGAAACGTATTTTTATTCATCTTAAAACGTTTGGGATGTCATCGTTAATACCGAAACATAAGCATAAACAGAACTTACAATGATTTACACTAGTGATCTATATCTCTTTAAATCTCTCAGTGTAATGTCACTTCACTTCGTCACCTGTGATATACAGAAACTGAGTGGGTCAGGTTGGGAAACCTGGTGAGTACATAGGGTTTTCAACCCACAATAATATAATTGTTATGCTTAATCATCAAACAATTAACCCCATTACCCATCCCCGTTATCTTCTTTACTCTTAAGGATTTAACCTAAGAGTCGTCTATCCTGCATTTGTTTATTCCGAAGTCCCTTACTTCCAGGGTTATAGGACTGGCACTAAATCCATAGCTGCCAATGTTCGTTCGTAAAGCACTAATTCCATAGCTGCTATATCTTACTCATCGGGTACTAAATCCATAGCTACCAACGCTCAACAGGTACTAAGTCCATAGCTACCAATTCCTACAGGTACTAAATCCATAGCTACCAGTGTCTAACTAATAGGTACTAAGTCCATAGCTACCAACTCCTAACAGGTACTAAATCCATAGCTACCAACGTTTGACAGGTACTAAGTCCATAGCTACCGGTGTTTGTCCCAAAGGCATTAAGTCTATAGCTGCCAATGTATACTCACGTCATCTTCTATCTCTCATCATTTATCTACCCATCATCATACCCAACATATTCGTATATATAAAATACGTATACAGTTTAAATCCTTTAAAACATGTATAAAACGTTCATCCAGCATAGACAGCAAGTATTCAGATAATATGCACACATAGCACGTAGTTTATATAAAATACTTCATATCTATGTGTAAGATGAAAGGGACTATGCACTCACCTGAAAGGTGGTGACTCAGCACTCGGACAGCGCTTCGATACTCTCAAAACAACCTTCCTTCGATAAAACCTAGTATCAACACCACTAGGGTTTAGTCTACCGATATCCACGACAAATTAATAGTCTGACTATTATTATTATTATATAAGCGTTAAATAACACTCAATATAACTCATAATAATAGCCCAAATAATTATTTTAAGGTCCTAATAATGTTACTATAATTAATTAGAAGCTATATTAAAACTAGCGTAGGCGTAGCTCACTTACAGCGGGTTTTTCGCAAAACCAGGCTTCGCTGGAGCAGCGTTTCCCGAGCCGAAAGGCTCTTTTCTCGGGACTCCGGGAGCCTCGGGGCTTCCTTCGGGTGCTAGGGGGTTTACCTAGGCTTTTAGGGGCTTAAGGGAGCTTAGAGAGAGAGTATAGAGAGAGAAAGAAGAGGGGTGAGGGGTGAGGAAATGAGGGAACCCGGCACCTCTATTTATAGGGGTGTTGACTGGTCTACTCGCCGAGTTGGTCCATGTGGTGGCCTTCTGGTGGTGCCACGTGTCCAATTCTGGTGGTGCCACGTCACCCCCTATCGCGTATTAGCCCTCAAACTTAGAAAAATCATAACTTTCGCATACGAGCTCCGTTTTCGACGTTCTTTATATCCACGCGTAGGTAAAATCAAGATCTACAACTTTCGTTTAGACTCCGTCGGCTATTTCTCGACCGATCTCAAATTTAATAGTAGGAGGCGTTTAGACTGTTAAATGACCGCGAAGAGTTCATAACTCCTTCATCCGGACTCCGTTTTCGTCTGTCTTTTTACCGTTGAGTTCCTATTAACGAAACCTTCAACTCTCATTTAGGTCACGTAAGCCAAAAACCGCTCGAACTAAAATTCGAGTTTCGGGCCGTGCACTGCTAAGCCGAATCTTAGAAAAATCATAACTTCTTCATACGAAGTCAGATTTGGGCGTTCTTTTTATCGATGTTCTTAGTTTAACATATTCTAAGACTTTTGTTTAGACTGCTAAGGCTAAAAAGTCTTCTATCGTAAATTCACTATTTACGTCTCCCGGTGTCGTGCCGGTTTTGCCGTAAAACTTCGGCGGGCCATAACTTCTTTGTTATAGCTCGGATTTCAGCATTCCTTATATGTACGGAAACCTTGAGACATATTCCACAACTTTTTTAAGATTATTTATTCTAAATAATCTTTTGTCGAAAAGTCGTTTTCGACCCCTATTGCCTCTAATTTGACTAGCCCGGATCTCAGGGCGTTACAATTATCTCCCCCTTAGGATGATTACATCCCGGAATCATCAACGAAACAGGGCTCACATGATGACTCCATTTGTTATCTATTCATCCTAAGTCATAACTTCGAGGTTTCTTCGAACGTGTATCTAACTCTTAGACTCCTTGATTACAGGCGGTGCTCGATCTGGCATACGCTCTCTATCTCACGTTAGACTACAAATTATGACCTTCAAGTCACAATCTCGATCCTCACTGGATACGAACTTAAGATAAGTTCTTTTATTAATACAATGGACCGATGTGTCATATTCTAATGACCTCTCATCGTATGCTGCAATGCTCAGACTCAGGTCTCTTAGAGTCAAATTCCAGAACAGTCTATATCTTCCTTCATGTTCTAGTCACATCTAAAAAGGTAGCATCTCTAGCAACCATCTTCTTTTAACAACGAGCGCGATACTTCTATTGATCGCTTTGATTTCAATCGTTTGGTTTAAGTCGGACGCTACATCAAACTTGGTTCTCTGAACCACGTAACATACTCATCGTAGTCGGACTCAATTCGATATGACCACTAGGGTCGGAATATCAACAATCGTCTTAGTCGTTTACCGCAACAATGGTAGCAACACACTTGAATAAATTGAAATCAATTACTAGTTTCTTGGTAACCTTGTGACTTTCCCTGATCCAAGCGTGAGTCCTGTGCTTCCGGTAGTATATGCATCTACTACCTTTCACACCTACTCATACTCGTCCCAAGTATTGTCTCGCAGTTTTCCCAAGTTATTATCACCAAACAATTTTTTTTAACACATAAAAATGTGTCCAAACAATCACAAAATTTTCCCTAGACTCTACTAGGACTTCTTGTATGCGTATCTTCAATCATCAATTCTGCTTTAGCTCGGTGGAAATACCATACGATGGGTCAACTTCATGAATTACGCCAATTATTCCATCATCTTGCCAATCGAAGGTGTACTTCGGACGTACTGTACTCCTCTAAACGTACAGCATGACATATTCTAAAGGCAAGATACCACTCTTATGATATCTTCTGATAGGTGTCATTCACTATCGTAAGTCTTTTCATTTCATCCACTTACTCAATTCTCTATGAGTCCTTATCATGACATTCTATTCTCCAAAGCAAGCGTTTGGTGTATCGAGACGAGAATATAGATAGAGGAAGAATTAGACACGTATTCCTCCTTATTACTCCAAAAAGTTACATGCCAGTTCTAATATCGTAATTAAACGTTTAGAAACCTGAGCACATAAAATTTCCAGATCCGGTCGGCAACAGACTATAGATCTGATCATATAATGCATATCATAAATCATTTAGCACATAAAAGCATGTTAGGAATTTTCCCTAAATAAGCTAGTGCTTGTGTCTGTTCAGGTGTATTACCTAAATTTTATTAAACACACTCCTCACAATCATTGCTTAGTATTCTAAGTTTAAGTCTAGAAATAAATCCATATTCCTAGTTCGCTTAAACTAATGCTCTAATACCAACTGTGACATCCCCAAAATCACGGCCAGAAAAGACCGATTTTGTTTATGCTTTATAAAAATCAGAGTACTTCATTTAATAAAAAGGTTGCGGAATTTGTTCCCAGAAAAACACGATAAATACGTTATTAAAACATTTTCGAAGAAACGTATTTTTATTCATCTTAAAACGTTTGGGATGTCATCGTTAATACCGAAACATAAGCATAAACAGAACTTACAATGATTTACACTAGTGATCTATATCTCTTTAAATCTCTCAGTGTAATGTCACTTCACTTCGTCACCTGTGATATACAGAAACTGAGTGGGTCAGGTTGGGAAACCTGGTGAGTACATAGGGTTTTCAACCCACAATAATATAATTGTTATGCTTAATCATCAAACAATTAACCCCATTACCCATCCCCGTTATCTTCTTTACTCTTAAGGATTTAACCTAAGAGTCGTCTATCCTGCATTTGTTTATTCCGAAGTCCCTTACTTCCAGGGTTATAGGACTGGCACTAAATCCATAGCTGCCAATGTTCGTTCGTAAAGCACTAATTCCATAGCTGCTATATCTTACTCATCGGGTACTAAATCCATAGCTACCAACGCTCAACAGGTACTAAGTCCATAGCTACCAATTCCTACAGGTACTAAATCCATAGCTACCAGTGTCTAACTAATAGGTACTAAGTCCATAGCTACCAACTCCTAACAGGTACTAAATCCATAGCTACCAACGTCTGACAGGTACTAAGTCCATAGCTACCGGTGTTTGTCCCATAGGCATTAAGTCTATAGCTGCCAATGTATACTCACGTCATCTTCTATCTCTCATCATTTATCTACCCATCATCATACCCAACATATTCGTATATATAAAATACGCATACAGTTTAAATCCTTTAAAACATGTATAAAACGTTCATCCAGCATAGACAGCAAGTATTCAGATAATATGCACACATAGCACGTAGTTTATATAAAATACTTCATATCTATGTGTAAGATGAAAGGGACTATGCACTCACCTGAAAGGTGGTGACTTAGCACTCGGACAGCGCTTCGATACTCTCAAAACAACCTTCCTTCGATAAAACCTAGTATCAACACCACTAGGGTTTAGTCTACCGATATCCACGACAAATTAATAGTCTGACTATTATTATTATTATATAAGCGTTAAATAACACTCAATATAACTCATAATAATAGCCCAAATAATTATTTTAAGGTCCTAATAATGTTACTATAATTAATTAGAAGCTATATTAAAACTAGCGTAGGCGTATCTCACTTACAGCGGGTTTTTCGCAAAACCGGGCTTCGCTGGAGCAGCGTTTCCCGAGCCGAAAGGCTCTTTTCTTGGGATTCCGGGAGCCTCGGGGCTTCCTTCGGGTGCTAGGGGGTTTACCTAGGCTTTTAGGGGCTTAAGGGAGCTTAGAGAGAGAGTATAGAGAGAGAAAGAAGAGGGGTGAGGGGTGAGGAAATGAGGGAACCCGGCACCTCTATTTATAGGGGTGCTGACTGGTCTACTCGCCGAGTAGGGGGGACCTACTCGCCGAGTTGGTCCATGTGGTGGCCTTCTGGTGGTGCCACGTCACCCCCTATCGCGTATCAGCCCTCAAACGTAGAAAAATCATAACTTTCGTATACGAGCTCTGTTTTCGATGTTCTTTATATCCACGCGTAGGTAAAATCAAGATCTACAACTTTCGTTTAGACTCCGTCGGCTAATTCTCGACCGATCTCAAATTTAACAGTAGGAGGCGTTTAGACTGTTAAATGACCGCGAAGAGTTCATAACTCCTTCATCCGGACTCCGTTTTCATCTGTCTTTTTACCGTTGAGTTCCTATTAATGAGACCTTCAACTCTCATTTAGGTCGCGTAAGCCAAAAACCGCTCGAACTAAAATTCGAGTTTCGGGCCGTGCACTGCTAAGCCGAATCTTAGAAAAATCATGACTTCTTCATACGAAGTCAGATTTGGGCATTCTTTTTATCGATGTTCTTAGTTTAACATATTCTAAGACTTTTGTTCAGATTGCTAAGGCTAAAAAGTCTTCTATCGTAAATTCACTATTTACGTCTCCCGGTGCCGTGCCGGTTTTGCCGTAAAACTTCGGCGGGCCATAACTTCTTCGTTATAGCTCGGATTTCGGCATTCTTTATATGTACGGAAACCTTGAGACATATTCCACAACTTGTTTAATATTATTTATTCTAAATAATCTTTTGTCGAAAAGTCGTTTTCGACCCCTATTGCCTCTAATTTAACTAGCCCGGATCTACGGGCGTTACATCTATGCTCTGGTTTGATGCGTCGGTAGGCACGAAAGATTCTAAATGGACTTGACTAGGCAGAGTTGAACTTAGGAAATTTATAGACTTGACAAATTTTGACCTAGTTAGATACGTTCAGCCTGACAATACGACGCACGGATAGGTTGAGTAGGGAGATATATTTGGGAATCTACTCGTCACATTAATTGAACCCATACTTGGAACCGTGGTTGAACTTTTCCTCGATGTGCGGATTCTGTCCTTAATTCCGGTTGGATGGGTGACTAGTAAATTCCGATAAATTAGGTCTGTAGAATATGATTTTCTTTCTTTCCGTCTGTTAGTCATATGTTGCACCCTTTGCGTGATTGGAAGAGATTCGACCTGGATTGAAACATATGCAACTCTATTTCTCTGCAAGTTATATATATATATATATATATATATATATATATATATATATATATATATATATATATATATATATATATATATATATATATATATGAAATTCCTCTTATTTGTTAGCCATATGTTGTCTCCTTTGCGTGACTTCTAATCCGACCTGGTACACAGCATATGCAACCTTCTTCTTCTCAACCCCTCTGAAGTAATAAGTAATAGAATTTTGAATCTATCCTCTCTCTGAATGGTTGTCTGCTCACCCGGTGTAAGGAATACTCTGGAAGTTCTTGATGGCTGGGGCATATCAGGAAGCGGGAAACACGTTCTAGTACACTTAAAATTGAACAAATATAGATTGTCTGTAGATCTCGCTGCTCAATTTAGGTGGACAACAATATCCTTGGTCGTCGTCAGTTGAATGGTCCTTAAGATATAGTATCTAAGAAATTAGGATCAGATATAATTTTTAGGAACTTAAGTTCACCTGTCTTGTAACAAATAGTATGTCCTAAATTTGTCACAATTTTTCGTGTTTAAGTGGACAACAATACCGACTATCGACCAGACAAAGATGTGAATATGAAAGGTACTGAGAAGTGGATAAAGATCGTCTAACAACTTTGATCCCAAATCACTCTTAAAGTTAGATATCATTTTATTTTTGTTAAATTTGTTCATAGTTTCTTCTAATTTAAATATTAGGGGAGAATTAAAAATCAAAAAAATAATAAATAAAATAAAAATCCAAAAATAGTGTTATTTCTGTTTTATTTCTTTTTCATAAAATATGAAAAATCCAAAAATATTGTGTGCTAAATTTTTCTTTTAGTTTTGTTTTGTCTTAAAAAGTGATTTTAGGTATAGATAAGACTCATGGAGTTTGTGTTGAAGATTTCTGAGCCAAAGCCTTGTCCGTGAGCATCGAAGAATTCACATTTGAAGGAGCAAGAAATGAAGATTATTCTTTCGACATTCAATCCTTCAACCCCAGAAGCAAGGTGAAGCTGCAATTGAAGATTATGTGACGGATTGCATTGAAGCCTTCTCAATCAGTCTGCTACTATTGTTGTACCTGCTGAAGTAATCCAAAAAATTATTTCTCTCTGATGTTCTCTTTGAAGATTCTCGAGCTGAAAGCGCCATCTTTCAAGAATCAGTACAAGAAGCCTCCTCACCCAATGTGCGTTCAGAGTCTCCTAGAGGGATATCGTGAGATTTGTGTATAAATCTATATGGGACTGTGTATGTCCCTAATTTGCCTCGGATTAAGGTGCGTGGAATTGAAGTAGTGCCTCACAACCCTGTATTAACTAGTTTACATGTAGTGTTGTCGTATTTCCTTGTATTTGAATCCGTATGTATAACCTTGTAGTAATGCACTTGTAATGTAAAATAATTATACTTCAATAATTATCTGGTATTGCATCTTTGTATTAGTGAAATAGCATAGTGTTCCATAAACTATATCTACCATAGTTTATATGTTCGTTTCTATATAATATTCTTGAATTAGGAAAAACAATGTAATGTATCCCAAGCTATGCCTATTATAATTTGTATGTACGTCCTTGTTTCGTGTATTGAATTATGTAAAAGTGATGTAGTGTTCCCCCAAACTATACCATTTATAGTTTATTTGTATGTTTTGTACTGTACTGAAAACTTTTGCAATTTAGTTGTATGAAGGAAAAATTCACCCTTATGCTCGGCATGGTACAAAAGGGTTAAAAATACGTAGATATTTTTATGAAATGTAGTGAATTCTCTATTTGAGTTGCAAAGGTTTTGAAACTGTTTGAAATCATTTGTATAAAATCACAGAAATCTTTGTGTTTTACTTGTATCCCCCCCCCCCCCCCCCCCGGATTGAAAACAGTAAAATGTAGGGGTATGAACTCACATCTAGTACGTGGTTGTGTAATGATAGCAGTGTTGTAGAGATGATCCTCGGATTAAGGTGCGCGGAATTAACAGTATCCTAATAATAATTAAACACATAATCATATTTAAATTAACGAAATCATTAATTAAAGTGTTAGAAAACACTTGTTTTGTGTTAGGAATAATTACTGAGAATTGTATAAGTGTTGAAGGGAGTTTTCGGTCCTAAAGGGGTTCTCGGCCGAACATAGGTTCTCGGTCCTGGGTGTTTTTGGTCACTTGAAGAATTGAAGGATGTTATTGGTGTTATTGGTGAAAATATAAAGATTTGAAGGTTTTCACTTGAAGGTATGAATGTTCTTGGATGATCCTTAGGAGCAAAATGAGAGTGTTTTTGAGTGAAATGGGTGAGAAATGATTAAGTTTTCGGATGAAAAACTTATATACGATTGGGTTTTTGGCCGGAAAAGAGGTATTCGGCCGAAATCTGTTTTCAGTCCGAAGGTTTTCGGCCAAAAAAAGGGTTTTCTTGTGCGAGGGTTTTCGGTTCCGAGGAAAAATATTGGTTTGTGTGTGTATTTCATTCCAAAACTTATATAAACATTATATAAAATTTTAATTTATTTTCTAACCCCCACAAACTTCAAGACCGGCCCTAAGGGTGTGTAAGGTGTGTAACCGCACAAGGCCCCGAAAAAAAATAGGGCCCGATTTTGGACAAATTATATAGTAAATATGTTAATATATAGTTGTTTACGAAAATAATTTCTAAAAAAGCATTTGGTTCAATTGGGCAGAGCACCGCATATGATCATTCTTTCTCATTGAACTAGGTTCGATCATGTTTTATGCACCTTCCATAATTTTTTTATATTAATTGATGTTCTGCTTTGCGCACTTTTCTTCTTCTTTATATTAATTTACAAGTACATTACTCAATAATTAATTTAAACAATAAATAATATAATACTTACTAAAATCGAATCATTTAATGGTATCTACTCTCGTTTTACGTGAGTATAAAATTAGTTATATTTATCATCTATTTTAATTAACTAATGTTATGATTTATTATCTTTAAAAAAAATTCATGGCTTTTTAATTTCATTATGATGATTATTTAACTTTATTTCATATTTGACTTTAGGTTTGAAATTTTATATTATATTTTTAAATTTGTTAGATATATTAATTTAGGTTATGCATTTAACATTAAATTGAAGTTATTGACAATTTAAGAAGTCTTCCATTTATGATAATATTTCTAATTAATAACATATTTAAGTTAGAAAGTATATTATATGGAAATATGAAAAGTTTGGAGTTTCAAATTGATGTGGTGGAAGAAAAAATGTTTTCTTTATAACTATAACTAAGCGAATGCCCGCGCGTTGCGTGGGATATAAAAAAATATTTTATATTAAAAATAACTAAATCATTGTTATTAACAATTAAATAATAATTTCATAAAAAAATATAAAAAAAATAACTTTTTGTATTGTTATTATGTTGAACTATATTATAAGAGATAAGGTTCAAACTTGAAGTTGTTTTGCATATACAAAATTATATGATTAAAATAGAAAAAATAAATTAAAAATAAATAAATCGTTATTGTTATCTATTAAATAATGATTTCATATTAAATTAAAACGTTTATACTAAATATTATCATTATGTAGAAAATACGATAATAGAGACATCTTTTTATCTATCTTAAAATTTACCATTATGTACAACATATGATAATAGAGACAACTTTTTATCTTAAATAGTAAAAAAAATGTTTTGTATCATAAGTATTATCATAATTATGTAGAACATATGATAATAGTGACGTATTTTATAAGGTTAAAACTTTAAATTGTATTACATACAGGGTTGTAAACTTGGCTAACACAACCAAATACTCGACATGTTACTTAAACTCGGTCTCCAATGGAAGCGAGTTTGCCTAACTAAGACAGAAGACACTCGGATCCTTATTAAACTCGATCCAAATCTAAAAAATACGATCCAAAATCATTTTCGAAATTCTAAAATTTAATTGGTCACTTATCGATAAAGATAATCTCACCAAAAAATACACTCAACGTCCTACAAAGTTAGATGGAAGGAATATCTCATGGCTTAGTCCCTTTGAAATATTTCAAAACATTTCCTATTAGTATTTATATAGTAGAATACATTCTCTTGTTTACTCTCACGATCAATGTGGGATGTAGACATTTTAATTAAACTCATTTCTTTATTTGCCAATAATTTCATTTTGTTAAATAAAATATTAAATAATAAAAATAAAACATTATCCAGAAAATTTATTGTTCAATAGTTCCATTTTTCTGTAATCTCGTAAGTTGCTATAAAAAATTAAGTTTTTTACTGAATAACTTTTTGTTAAATCCTAAAATCATAAATTCAGTTAGGTACTTAATATAGAAAGTTTCTTTATATGTATTTTCAAGATTCAAAATGTCATTATAAAATGAATCATTTATAAAATATAATCAAGTATATATTTCGTGCTTTTGAATCAAAGTGATTTTTCAAACAATTATAATTTTATGTTTAGGTAGATTTTTTTTATATTTATATAACATTATGTAACTTATAATATTATAATAAACAATTTGAATAATCATGGGAGTTTCAAATGTATGTGGTGAAAGGAAAATGATTCATTTATCGGTCCAAATTGATCAAAACCGGATCGATTCAACTTAATATACCAAACTACATAACGTTTTTTCTATTGAAATCCGGTTTGTATATATTTTGTGTTTTTGAATCAAATTTATTTTTCAAATAAATGTTTAGGTAACTTATTTATAATATTATTATAAACAATTTGAAAAATCATGCGAGTTTCAAATGTATGTGCTGAAAGGAAAATGTTTCATTTATCGGTCCAAATTGATTAAACTCAGACCGATTCAACTCAATATATCAAACTACATAACGGTTTTTCAACTGAAACTTTGTTTGAACCTAAAAAAATCTTGTTCAAAACCATTTTCGGGATTCTAAAACTTAAATGGACAGTTGCTAATAAAGACAATATCACCAAAAAATACCCTCAACATCCTAAAAAGGTAGGCATAAGGAAGTTCTCATGGTTTGGTTCCTTTGAAACATTTCACAACCTTTCCTATTTATAGAAGAGGAAACGTTCTCTCTCACCAACGATGTGGGATGAAGACATTGTAATAAAACACGCTTTCTTGTTTATAAAACATTATTCAACTTATTTAGTAATTCATTCCATTTCTCTTGTTTACCTTTTCTTTATTGTTCAATAGTTCCATTTTTCTATAATCTCCAAAAAAAAAATAAGTTTTTGTTGAATAACTTTTTGTTCAATTCTAATATCATAAATTCAGTTAGGTACTTAATATATAAAGTTTGTTTATATGTATTTCAAGATTCAAAAGTTCATTATAAAAAGAATTTTGTTGAAAAATGTTCTTATGTAACCTTGTATGTGACCATAACTGAAATAAGATGAACTGTTTTTATACAATCTAACAAATATTATCAGTTATTTCAGGTTGCATGAATGCGTGATAAAACGGAAAATACGAAAGCACGCGCATAGACGAGAAAATTAATTGTGTGACTAAAAAGTTTCACCAATATATATATATATATATATATATATATATATATATGTATTATATATATGTATGTGTTATATATATATATATATATATATATATATATATATATATATATATATATATATATATGTATTATATATATAGATATGTATATGTGTTGAATAGTCTACAAGTTGAAAAGTCAACAAGGAAAAGTCAAGACACACAACTTACACTTCCTAGCTCTACAAACAACTTGCATACACCAGTCAATTACTTTCAAAAAATACACTCAAGTGAAGAAGATATTTGTTTCTCTCATATATGTATACGTGAGTATGTAGTGTGTGTGTGTGTGTTCATTTGTAATATTGTAACACTTCTACAAACTACAAACACTCCCAAGAACATCACAAATCTTCATCTTCCTCAAGAACAAAGACAAATCCCTGGAGCTAAATGAAGAACACCAAGATCAAACAAGAAGCTAAGTGAAGAACACCAAGATCATCAACAATGAAATGAAGAACACCATCAACCATCTTCATCTTCTTCATTGAAACTAAAGGTTTTTCATCTTCACCACCTTTGATCATAACATCATACACCACCAAACACTTTCCTTACATCAAAACACCAAAACACAACCATGAAACAACCCAAAACCTTCTGCATCAAGATCAACCACAAAACCCATCACTATTCATCATCATCTTCATAAGAAATTTCACCACCTTTACCACCTTATATCAACCTCCTTCCAACCTCTAAACAACCTTGAAAACATCCTCAAAACACCATAACACCATTACCCTATCCAAAACATCACAAACAAAACTTACCTTCAAATCACAAAAATCCCGAAATTGACTCTGACACGAACACGCCCCGTGTTAAAAACCAAGGCAAAATCAGCATGCCCCGTGTTGCCCTCTAATTGCCTTCTTCATACTTCTGAACCTCAACACGCCCCGTGTTCAGTAAGGCTAAATCAACACGCCCCGTGTCAGCATCAGCATCATGAACACGCCCCGTGTTCAGCAAGGCTAAATCAACACACCCCGTGTCAGCATCATTCATCAAGAAAACCCTCCAAAACCCTCCTACACGACCCGTGTCACTTGTACCTTATCTTATACGACCCGTGTGCATGTTTTTACCCAAAAATACCTCAAATACAAATACATAAACCCATGTATTTTGTACCCTTTTGTAAACACTTGTTTTACATAAAATCGAGCTTTAAATGAACTTTTTGTTACTTATCCAATGCCGGATTGATCTTTGAACAAATATCTACCAGTCGCTCCAAGAGTCCCAATATCGACCAGTCCATTCAAAGAACAAATACCGACCAGTCGCTCCATGAGTCCAGTTCAGTCAATTTATTGACGAACCTACTTGATATATATTTATATATTTATATACTTTATTATAGCTTTACGTCATTTAAATATAGTCATTTATATTATTTATAGTTTTATGTCATTTAAATACAGTCATTTATATTATTTATAGCTTAACGTCATTTAAATACAATCATTTATATTATTATAGCTTTCAGTCATTTACAGCTTTCATATTTATACTTATTCCGCAATTATTATTCTTTATATATATATATATATATATATATATATATATATATATATATATATATATCTTATATCTTAAACTGATATATCTGTCATACAGTAACTGGTAACCGAGCCTTTTGTTGTGGTGATCAGATTGTTATATTTCAAACAAATCGGTATCTGAGCTGATATATAAAAGGAATAATATCCAACAAATTCATTTATAAAATATAATATGCGTATATATTTCGTGCTTTTGATCAAATCAAATTTTCAAACAATTATAATTTTATATTTAGGTAGATGTTTTTTTATATTTATATAACATTATGTAACTTTTTTAAAATATCATTAGAAACAATTTGAAAAATCATCAGAGTTTCAAATGTATGTAGTGAAAGGAAAATGCTTCTTTTGTGGTCCAAATAGATTAAACTCGGACCGATTCAACTAAACATACCAAACTACTTATTTTTTTTCTAGTGAAACCTAGTTTGTATATATTTCGTGCTTTTGAATCAAAGTGATTTTTCAAACAGTTATAATTTTAGGTTTAGATAGATGCTTTTTTATATTTATATAAAATTATGTAACTTATTTATAATATTATTATAAATAATTTGAAAAATCATGGGAGTTTCAAATGTTTGTTATGAAAGGAAAATGATTCCTTTTATCAGTCCAAAATGATCCAACTCCGGTTCAACTCAATATACTCAACTACATAATTTTTTTTCCAACTGAAAAACGGTTTAAACCTGAAAAAATTCGGTTCAAAGCCATTTTTGGAATTCTAAAAGTTAACTGGACACTTGCCAATATAGACAATCTCACCAAATAATACCTTCAAAATCCTACAAAGGTAGGCATGAGGAAGTTCTCATGGTTTGATCTCTTTGAAACATTTCACAACATTTCCTATTTATAAAAGAGAAAATATTCTCTTGTTTATTCTCACCATCGATGTGGGATGATCACATTGTGATGTGGGATGATGACATTGTAATAAAACACACCCTTTCTTGTTTATAGAATATTATTTAACTTATTTATAATGAATGTAGTGAAAGGAAGTTAAAAAATAGGGTTTCAAATGCATGAAAGTTCAAGAAAAAATGCTAGCTTTATAAGTATAAGTATGTATGATATGATATGATGTTTAGTAACAAATAAATTTTATCCTACCAAGTTTCAATTATTGTCCGAACCTTAAACGTGTTTTTATTGATCAGTTCTTTTTTTTTTACCCCGTCTTCAAAGTGTTTCTATTAATCGGTATTTTATTCTTCATTCCACTTTTCTTTATTATTTTATTTATTAGTGATTTTTTTATTCCTCATTTCTATATAATTGTTTTTTTAATTAACCAACTTTTTTTCCCCTTTTTAATTCGTCCTCACCCTACTTAATTTATCATTTTTTGTCAATCAATTGTATTAATTTTTTCCTAGTTCACTCTCATCCATTTTTAATTGATTAGTATTATTAAAATTTGTTTTATATATATATATATATATATATATATATATATATATATATATATATATATATATATATATATATATATATATATATATATATATATATTTAATTTTCGTTTTTTTACTAGTTGACTCTCATCCATCTTAATCGATTAGAACACCTTAGTGGTAGTAACAATATTTTTATATACATATAAAAAATTATATTAAGGTTGTATTTTTATTTTTCGCACAGGACCTTCGAAATCAGAGAACCGGCCCTGACGAACTTAACGGAATAAATAAAACTCAAAATTTTATTTATCGGATTTTACTTTTGTTGATTAGAAAATAACGGGTTGTTACATTTTATGACATAACATTGTGGTGTGACCGTTTAGACCTCGAACCAGGGCCTATTGGGCTTTTAAAATTCCGGTCTAAAGATGTTTTATCTCATTCGTTTGAAGTTTGACTAACAATGGATCTTTTTCAACGTGTAATTTAAAGTTTGTATTCAAATTTAGGTTGTAATTTCATCATTTTTTTGTTACATATTCAAGGAGTTACAATGCCGCTACATCAAAATATCAAAACTAAAAGATTTTGGCTTTTCATATACTCTGCTTCAACGACTTGTATCATAAGCAACTAATGTTGTACTGATACAAGAACCAAAAAACCAGTATCAGTATTTGTATGCCTACACATGTCCGGTCCACCGGCCACACTTTCACCTTAAATCAGTCCAGCCCAAGAATCGGTTCCAAGATAGTAGTCCGATATGATCCAAGTGCTCACCCCTACTTCAACCTATATTTCAATGACCAATTTTACATTTTTGTCATCGGATGGTTGCTTATACCATATAATACTTTTCTCACACCTCTTATATCCTTCCTCAGGATCATTGGACATGAATGCACGTTTATTTATAGGTGGAACAAAGCTGTAAACTGTCTGTCTTATTGAGTCCGATCCAATCAAATTCATGTCAAACTCAATGAAGGCCATTCTATTTATAAATCATGTCCTACATAACAAATGGGACCTACAAGATATGAGGAAATCATCAAATCATGATGCTAACAGTATAAGAATTAATACAAGTACAACCCAAGCGTATTTTATAAAAACTATGCTCTCAATTTTCAACAAAATTATGTCCTTTAGCTACTCAAGAAAATGAAATCTATTTTAATACACAAACAAAAACCATACCTATGGCAAAACCCTGTAATCTAACTTCTTTAAATTCAAAACCATCCGAATTAATTTATAGAAAGTTAACAAAAAAAAAAAAAAAAAAACACCACCACACATCCACACCCTGAAACGAACTATGCCTTATGCTTATCCCATACTTTGTCTAATCCTGATCATTCGTTTCAGTGTTGCTAACCAGAAGCTACACTCGTCCCATTCACTGGTGGTAAGATCCACCTAAAAAAAAAAAAAACAACACGATCAGAATTCAGAAGGGCATTCATGTCTTTTTACATTTTTGAGTGTGAGATAATAATATAATATTATAATACCTGGATTTTGAGGGCTGTAGTGAAGTCGCCATGATTTAATGCTTGACATAACTGAACAAGTTTTTCAGCAGCATTTTTGGAAATATCAGAATTGTTTAATTTCACAAACAAAGCACCGAGTTTCTTTGAGTTGTCATCAATCTCTCGTTTCTTAGCTGGAACTGCACGTGAACCTCCTAAAGCCTCTGATGTCTCGTTGAACAGTCTAGTCAATGTCCCAATAACCGGCTTCTGTTGGGCTGCAACACAAAACGTCAAAACTTTTCTTTAAGACATAATTGCAAAAATGGTCCCTGTGGTTTCTCATTTTATGTGACTAAGGTCCAAACCTTTGAAAAGTTGCAAATTTGGTCCTTTTCAACAAGCTCTGTTGTGGTTTTGGTCCCTCTCTTGTTAATTTTAACTTTTTGAAAATGACAATTTTACCCTCAGGGACCATTTTTGCAGAAATGGTCCTTGTAGTTTCTCATTTTATGTGGCTAAGGTCCAAACCTTTGAAAAGTTGCAAATTTGGTCCTTTTCAACAAGTTCTGCTGTGGTTTTGGTCCCTCTATCGTTTAACTTCAACAGTTTGGCTGTTAATTTTTTTGAAAATGACAATTTTACTCTCAGGGACCATTTTCGCAGAAATGGTCCTTGTAGTTTGGTAAAACTGTCATTTTCAAAAAAATTAACAGCCAAACTGTTGAAGTTAACAAAAGTGGGACCAAAACCACAACATAACTTGTTGAAAATGATCAAATTTGAAGCTTTTCAAAGGCTTGGACCTTAGCCACATAAATGAGAAACCACAGGGACCATTTTTGCAATTTCGTCTTTCTGTTAATTTTAACTTTCAAAAATAATTCTTACAATAGCATCCACAATAGGAAAGTGAAAAACATTTAAGATATCTCCACAATTATTTAAATGAATATAATACTATTAGAATTATGAAAAGCTCAATACCAGGAACATTTGACACGTCAGCAGTCTGTACTGTCGGAGGAGGGGTGGCAGGAGGTGGTGCAGCAGACTCGGGGCCACTGTTGGGTTGCATTTGACCGGATCCTGTTCTTTGCATTCCTGTATTGTTATTAATAGGCATGAATCCTCTTACAGGAGGTGTGGGTCCCACGTCATGGAGTACCTTTGGCCCGGTGGTGGGGACCATTGGAGATGGGACCGGGGCAAAGGAACCAGGCCCCGGTGGGCCCGCTTGATAATTGGAATTTGCATTCAACTGAGATTGCTGTTAAACATGGTGTTAGAATTAGAAATTAGAATCATACTTATTTTTTATAGAGTAAATTACACGAATGGTCCCTATGGTTTGGGGTAATTTGCACGCTTGGTCCCTAACTTATTTTTTTAACTCGGAAGGTCCCTACTGTTTGTTTTTGTTGCGTGTTTGGTCCCTGTCTTACCTAAAAAACTATTATTTAAATAGGGAAAAATGGTGGGGTGGGTAAGGTAAGTTGAGTGGGGTGGGGTGGGGTTGGGGTGTCTTTTATTAAATAAATTAAAAAATCAAGAACAAAATAGTCTTTTTAAATAAGACAGGGACCAAACACGTAACAAAAACAAACTGTAGGGACCGTCCGAGTTAAAAAAAATAAGTTAGGCACCAAACACGAAAATTACCCTAAACCATAGGGACCATTTGTGTAATTTACTCTTTTGTATATCAGGGAATGGAATTGGAATGGAAAGAAATACATACAGGATATAACTGAGAACCCAATGTGGGAGCTTGCTGATATTGGTCAGCATTTCTCATCATTGGAGGTGTCATGGGAACAAAGGGTCTTGCAGCCGGTTGATTTGCAGGTGGAGCTTGATTGAATCCCATCTAAAAAAAAATATATAAAAGGGTATTTTGGTCATTCGATAAAAGAACTGGAAGAATGTAGGAGTTAGGATCAATGATTTTCATACCTGTGGAGTGGGAGCTGCAGGAGATGGAACAAACATGTTACGTTGTGGCTGTTCATATTGGTTGCTGTAAGAAGGCCCAGGTGGTTGTTGATAGTTTTCCTGAATAAAAAAAATAAAATAAATAAATAATTAAGATGATAATGATACAACTCGTGTATAGAGATTAAATTACATGAATGGTCTCTATGGTTTAGGGTAATTTGCGCGTTTGGTCCCTAACTTATTTTTTTAACTCAGAAGGTCCCCTATTGTTTGTTTTTGTTACGCGCTTGATCTCTGTCTTACCTAAAAAGACTATTTGGCCCTTGATTTTTTTAATTTATTTAAATAAACACACCCCCAACCCCACCCCACCCCCCTCACCTTACCTTACCTACCCCACCATTTTTCCCTCTTTAAATAATAGTCTTTTTAGGTAAGACAGGGGCAAACGCGTAACAAAACAAACAATAGGGACCTTCCAAGTTAAAAAAATAAGTTAGGGACCAAGCGTGCAAATTACCCCAAACCATAGGGACCATTCGTGTAATTTACTCTAGATAATATAAAAAGCATAAATACCTGATAATAATTTTGAACAGGCTCCACAACAGGATTTGTTTGTTGGTTAGCAGAGTATACGTTTCCTGTATGTGTTTGAGAATATGCATAATCTGTAGATGCGTTTCCATTTATCTCTATAAGACAATAACAAACAACAAATTCATTCAGAATCTAGGTTTTAGGGTTTAAAATGTTGGGAAGAAGAATGAGTAGTGAATACCTGGTTGAGATGAGAAGGCAATCCGATCACGTAAGATTACAAGTTCAGGAGACAAATCTTCAGTTCCCATTAGTTTCAAATACTCCATAGCTGTTGATAAAAGTCCTTGACTTGCTAAAATCTCAGCATACTTCTCAACAAGTTTACATAAAGGAGCACTGAATCTCTTTTGTCCAGTTGCTAAAGCAAGGACTACAGTTTTCTCCATTAAATCCTTCAAATACATACAACTTACATATTATACCAATTCACCAAAAGGAAAAGATTATATATTCATTCGATTAAAAAAGGTTAAGGTAAAGGACTTTTACCTGAAGAAGATCAACATAGGATTTTCCCTCATGCTCAGTTGAAACCTTCTTTGACCAGATTTCTACAGTTTTATCGATATTTCCAGAGCATATGTAGCAAAGAGTTGCGGCTAAAGTGTTTCCAGCATTTAGGAGTCTAGAAGCAAGAGTATCACAGAGTGAAGTCCATTCATCTCCTTGTGCAAACTGTGATTACAGGGGGGTAAAAAAGTAATTAATATCATTGATTTTTCAGAATTGTAAGTTATTTTATTAGCTTACAGTGCAGAGGAGAGCAAGAGTTTCTTTCCAAGATCTGAGGGGCCTGATATTTACTAGACTAACAAGGTCATTATTTACCATTGCAGCAACAACCTGTCAAGTAGAAAATTATAAAATTAATAAACTAATGCAATTAAAAGTAGAAACTAAAAAAGCTGTGATTTAATAAACAACAAAGAAGAAAAAAAAACATTGTACTTTCATTGATTTGTTAACTATAACATTCAACTTCCATTTTTTTTCTATTAAAGCTCTAGTTTTAAGAATCAACCCAATACAAAGAAAGTTTCATTGTTTCATTGCTATAATTGGGTAGACTTTACAAAGAACAACTTTTTTAATAAATAATAAAATAAAATAAAATAAACTGAAAGTACAATGCTACAATTGGCTATAATTTTCAAAGTGTCTTGTGACTTTGTAGGATTTTAGAAAATCAGCCAAAAGATTGGCTTGGATCAAACACGTCTACTTGGTCAAAAAGTCAAAACTAATACAAAATGTCCTCATTTTATAAGGTTTTATACAGAAAAGTCCCATTATTTTGGGAAAGTTTTTGAAAAAGTCCTAAATCTTTTTTTTAATAGAAAAGTCCAGATTATTTAACATTTTGCCCAAATGAACGGAAAAGCGCTTTTTTAAGAGTAAATTACACGAATGGTCCCTATGGTTTGGGGTAATTTGCGTGTTTGGTCCCTAACTTATTTTTTTAACTCAGAAGGTCCCTATTTTTTGGTTTTGTTATGTGCTTGGTCCCTATTGTTTGTTTTTGTTACGCGCTTGGTCCCTGTCTCACCTAAAAAGACTATTTATCTAAAGAGGGAAAAATGGTGGGGTAGGTAAGGTAAGGTGAGAGGGGTGGGTGGGTGGGGTTAGGGGTGTGTTTATTTAAATAGATTATAAAATCAAGGGCCAAATAGTCTTTTTAGGTAAGACAGGGACCAAGTGCATAACAAAAACAAACAGTAGGGACCTTCAGAGTTAAAAAAATAAGTTAGGGACCAAACACGCATATTACCCTAAACCATAGGGACCATTCATGTAATTTACTCCTTTTTTAATTTAATAGGAAAGGACAGATTATGTGATTTTCCCAAAATAATGTGACTTTTCTATTTTCTACATAAAACCGTATTTTATCTATATTCTAATTCTTATTACTTTTGCAACCTTTGAAATAAATGAAAGTGGAATGCTATAACACAATAAACATTAAACTATGTTGATATTTCTTGCATTTAGCCCTTAAATCAAAGGTAAACAACATATAAAGTATAAAGAAAGAGAAGAAAAAACATGCCTTTAAGTATGGAGAAGTATTCTTTTTAAGGTACTGATCACGTGTGGTCTCCCACAGGGAAGCACCACCAACTTGAGCAATAACTAAAGCATCTGCCATCTTATTTGCAGCTATACACTGTTCAACAGCTCCCTTGTAATCCCCAACAACCAATGCCCGTTGAACACCATCATCAAACAAAGCATCTTGTGAATCACTTTCTCTTGTTGGCTCTTCTTCTTCAACAACTGGACCAGATTCTTCAGTGACAAAAGTGTTATGAGAAGTTGATGAAGGGGTCTCAGCTCTAGGAGTTGGGAAATTGTTGAAGAAATCTTCCCCGTTGTCAGAGGGGTCATTTGGTAATTTCAGTGTGAGGTTGGATTCTGTTACTCCTCCTTCTTTAGGTTCATCAATGTGGGAAGTTGTTATATCCTCAGACTCAGAGGGGTTGTTTTGTAATTCATTGTTTTGTGTTTCTGAAGGTAGAGTGAAACCAAGATGGTTTAATAGTTTTGTACGTGCAGTTCCATCTTCTTCAAACATAACCTTCAAGAATCCCCATGTTTCTTTGTCATCTTCAGATCTGTTTTTGACAATTCAACAAAATGTTTTTGTAAATAAATATAACTGATTTTTTCTTTATTTCAATATATATTATGAGGGTATTTTCGTGTTTCATGTTCCATTAAAAGACCAAAATACCCTCATAATATTTATTGAAATAGAAAAAAAAATTAAAAAGATACCCCGATTTTTTTTTATTTCAATATATATATTACGAGGGTATTTTCGTGTTTGATGTTCCATTAAAAGACCAAAATACCCTCATAATATATATTGAAATAAAAAAAAATAAATTAAAAAGATACCCTGATTTTTTTATTTCAATATATATTACGAGGGTATTTTCGTGTTTGATGTTCCATTAAAAGACCAAAATACCCTCATAATATATATTGAAATAGAAAAAAAAAAAAATTAAAAAGATAAACTGATTTTTTTATTTCAATATATATATTACGAGGGTATTTTCGTGTTTGATGTTCCATTAAAAGACCAAAATACCCTCATAAAATATTAACAGACCAGAATTGGAATTTGATATTCCATTCCATGATATGTTTGGTTGCCTTGGATTCCTTCAATTTTCGTGTTTAATGGATTTCACCATCAGAATTCAATGCCATTAAAAGACCAAAATACCCTCACAATATATATTGAGATAAATAAACCAAAACACTCTGATTTTTTTTATTTCAAAATATAAGGGTATTTTGGTCTTTTAATGGCATTGAACTATGATGGTGAAATCCATCAAACACGAAAATTGAAGGAATCCAAGGCAACCAAACATATCATGGAATAGAATATCAAATTGCAATTCTGGTGGATTCCATGAACCAAAAAGATAGTCTCAAATTTATTCGGAATGAGAAAAGTCCATAAAATTATTAAGAATACATACTCAGATTCTTGAGATTTTTTGTCACACAGTTGCCTCAATAAAGGCCTCTCTCCACTACTCATTGCAGCTTCGAATTCAGATGAGGTGCTAACTAAACTATGTTCAGTAACCAACTCATGCACATCAACCTGAAAACAGTATTGAAAAAAAACTGTTAAGCTAAAAATAACAGGGAAATTACAAAAAAATAGGAATGCAGTTTGCCTTTTTTTTTACCAATACGAGTATCTACATCAGTTTTTACAAATATGGTTAAAATCAAGGGAAATTAAGTAATCTAACCACTTTTTAATGTGTATTTGAAAAAATAACCCTTTTTTTGCAAAAATAACCACTTTGTCCGGAATGGGGTTATTCCGCTCCAAGAAAAAACATTCTTTTTACTTAAATTTCGGATTTCAGAAAAAAAAAAAAAAAAAAAAAAAAAAAACCATCGATATTTCAAAAACAAGTATGAAATCGGAAGAACTCCGGAATTTCGAAAAATAAATAAATCATCTTTTACTTAAATTTAACAAAAAGATTTTAAAAAAACATAATAATATGAACTATATATGTTATTAGTGCATGAAATTAGACATCTTATTGAGAAACGGTGACATTGAACATTTCAAAATGTAGCATTTGGAATCCCAAAATAAAATAAAAAAATTTCTTTGAAAATTAAAAATAAAAAATATATATATAAAAAAAATCTGGAATATGAACAGTACTCCGGAATTAGGCATTCTGGAGAAAGTGGTTGTTTTTCAAAAACTGAAAAAATATGGTTATTTTCTTTGAAAACCTCATTTATAATGGTTGTTAGTTTACTCAATTTCCCTAAAATCAATATACATTGGCTATATTGGTGAAGAGGCAGAGTATGTTGCTCTTTTCCCACAATTTGCCCTGATGATAAATAAAAGAGAAAGGCAATGGAAAACCATTAGAAGTACCTCTGAAGCTCCAGATGAAGAACCAGTTGTGTGAAAAGAAACAAGTTTCCCACCAAAACCAAAAGACACTCCAGCTTTGCGTTGGTACCATTTTGGAGCCTTTAAAGGTGCTGCACAGAAATCATAAATATATAAAAACCAGCATATAATATGATACATATATATATATATATATATATATATGTTAGGGCAAAAAAAGAACACCAAAACTCAGAAATGAAAAAATATACAAGCCAAAGATAAGGCAATATAAGGGCATGTCTTTGGTTACTGGATTCTTATGAAATTGGAATTCGATTGGTGTGTTTTAAAAGGCCAAAGATAAGTGGAAATTAGGGCATCATTGGTTTGTGGATTCTGATGAAATTGGAATTCGAGATTCCATTCCATGGTGTGTTTTAAAAGCCAAAGATAAGGGGAAATAAAGGCGTCTTTGGTTGGTGGATTCCAATGAAATTGGAATTCGAGATTCCATTCCATGGTGTGTTTTAAAAGCCAAAGATAATGGGAAATAAAGGAGTCTTTGGTTAGTGGATTCCAATGAAATTGGAATTCGAGATTCCATTCCATGGTGTGTTTTAAAAGCCAAAGATAAGGGGAAATAAAGGCATCTTTGGTTGGTGGATTCCAATGAAATTGGAATTCGAGATTCCATTCCATGGTTTTTGGTAGCCAAATTTACAAAATTCAAATCTGTAGGATCTTTCGAAATATTTGTTTGGCTGGGTGGAAGGAGTTTAGATTCATTCGTTTTTATTTAAAGACCAAAATACCCTCACTGTATATATTGAAAATAATATAAATATTATAATTTAATTATGTATACTGAACATAGATATAAAAACTAATTATAAACATAAGAAAATTTAAATATCCTCCTAACTTTTCTTCCTAATTATCCTCCAACTCATATTATGACATGTGGATATCATTAATTCTCTCTTAATCCCATCTCTTTATTCTGACACTTGTCTTCATCTAATGAATAGGAGGATAAGTGGGAAGAAATTGTAGGAGGATATTGATTTCTCTAAATGTAATGATATGATTCAATTTTTGTTATTAAACCCCATTCCATTCCATAAATAGAAAAGATGCATCTATTTATTTCAATAGCAAAAAGGGCATTTTGGTCTTTTAATAGAAACGAATGAAATCGAGCATGAAGAAGTATGTTACCTGAGCCATAATGACCCTCACCAACACCATATCGAGCACAAGCCTACACGAATCAAAGAACAAATATAAGCATTTCATAAATCTCAAAATACAAACAAACAATTATGAAACATAACATTGAATAGGAACAATATAGCTAACCTCAATGTTATAAATACCAATTTTCCCATCAAAAGAAGATGCTGATATGACCCCTGGTAACTTTGGATACCAGTGCACATCAAAATTCCAATTGGTTCCAGCTGGAAGTTCAGACACAATCTGAAAAGTTGAAATACCATTTTAAAATGTTTAGTAAATATTGTCACAAAAATAACTTAACTAAAAAAATAGCTACATACCTCAGCAGAATTAGTGTTCCAACAAATAGTGCGATTATCTTTGGCACATGTAAGCAGATATGAACTATCATGGGGACACCATTCCATTGCAACAACACCTGTTATATCATTTTGTTGTGAATCAGAGATTAAAATAGTATGAGAAAATTATATAGAATATTCAAAGCATAGGCTTCTATTATATTTGGAATTTTCTTTTTGAAACTCAAAGGGACTTGTTGACTTATGGTTGTAGGAAAAGGAGTTTTTAAAAAAAAGTGTTTGGATTAGCTTTTGTGGTGGGAAAAGTCAATAAGTTATTTTTTAAAAGGTGTTTGTTTTAACTTAACATCTTTTAAGGGGTGTTTTACCTTTTACAACCCAAAAAGCTATAAGGAGTTTTGATAAGCTAGAAATCCCAACTTATTGAAATCTCCTTTTTAAAGAGTTGATGAAAAGTTATTTTAACAGTCCTTTTCACATTGCCAAACACTTTTTTTGACTTATTGACTTTTCAAAAAGCCAATAGTCAATAAGTTGTTTTTAAATGAAATCCCAAACACCCTCTAAGGCTTTTTTTTAAAGTGATGTCTTGGATAAATGATGTTTGAGAAAATGAAGGTACACTTGAGGAAGTTGAAGGAAAACATAAATGAAAGCAATTTGTAAAAAGTTAAGACTTAATTGGGGAAGAATCGTTTCCCTGACTTTGTTTTTTAAGTCGTTATTTCTGCATTAAGTAAGAAAGAAAGCAGTATACCTTTAGTATGACCTACTAACTCTCGCAATGGTGACATTGTGTTCCTCATATCCCATAACTGCATGCCAAAAACAAATGTAAATTGCAAGAATTAAGAGCTTAAAATATGAATATGCATAAACGAAAGCATAATTCGTAATCATTACCCTTAGTGAAGGTGAATTATCATCCTCTGAAGCAACAATAAGTTGAGTGGCAAAATCAGGATGCCATTGCAAAACTGAACATCTTCTTCTAACTGAATCTGAGAAGCTGCAAAGTAAAAAATTTATATCAAATTGGTTGGTGGATTTAATTATTTGCAAATTCATTATCTGAATCTGACTGCATAAAATTACCTTATAATTGGCTTTTGCTTCCTGAGGTCCCAGACCACTACAACCACCAAAAAAAAGATTTAAAAAGATGTATTAATATTTGGATAGCTAAAACATATTCAGGTAATTCACATCCATACCAGTTGTTCCATAAAAAGAAGTTGATGCCAAGATAGGCTGGACCTTCTTATTCCATGACAAATATGCTATTTCTCCATGTGTTGAAGATTCACTGCCCTGCAGACACAGGTTAATTAGAATTTAGATGTCAAAACTCAAATGGCTTTTTACAAGTTTGCCCTCAAATATTTCTGACTTGTGCAAAATGAACAATTTAATAGAGAACTCAATGAACTTAATGGTTTCTTCGAGAACAGCAGAATTTGAAGTATGGTTTCTTTATGACTTAATGAACTTAATGGGAATAAAATTTTAATCTGGCAAACAATATATGAATGTAGGGGAAAAGAACGAGGGCCTAGATTTTTTATGATAAACGGATGAGAGGCAAAAATTGAGACCCATAAGAAACTAAAGAGAGGTAAATAGTACTAAACTCAGTTTGCTATGTTGAAAGGCATATAACTAAATACCACCTATACTTGTAATCAGATTTCTACTATTAGTCTATAAGCAAAAGCCCATGGATGGAATGCAGGGGATAAAACAAATTAAGAGAAAAATCCTGGATTTTTTTCTACTTTTTATATACAAGATTGCAGCTCACATATAATAATATTAATAAGAAATTGCCATGGGAAATTTAGATCAAAATTTAGATAATGAAAATGTAGTAAAGCCGTTGTTACCTTAAGGGGAGGAAAATGTGTAGGCTCTGTTGGTTTAGCAAAATCCCATATACAAATTTCACCTTCTTCAGCGCCAGATGCAAGATGGTTTGGTGAAAGGGAACTAAACTCCAGACCACGAACCTGGAAAAACAGATATGATGCACAACCTTTCAATAACGGTTTATTTTAAGTGTCAGTGAATGTTAGATCCCACGAACGAAAAATAAAACTCACAGGCCCTTTGTGTCTTGATAGTTGTTGAACAAGAGCATTTTCCCTTTCCTCCGGACTAGAATCAATGAAAATAAATAATAATGAGGTTTTCATGAAGATAAGAACATAGTATGGCAAATAATATAATAGTTTTGTGGAATTGGGGGAGTGTGTGTTATCCTGTAGGAGCTGAGCTACAAGTAATCGCATCATTCAACATTCTCAATGACATAATAGAAGTTCATACAAACAATTCCCTCGGATTCGGAAGAAAAGAAGCAGAATCTAATGTAAGACTCAACCAAGTTCAGTAAACGACTGCAATCTGACCAGCTACAACGAAGTGCATCGTTAATAGTAGCGTACCTCATGAGTAAGCGAGGGTTCCAGACACCGATGTTGCCATCTACAAGTCCACCGGCAATGAGACCGAGTGAGAATTCTTCTGATCCCGACGACGGTGATTTCCCCCAAGACAGCCGATTAAACGGTTCTGAACTAGGTACAGCACCTGATACCGGAAGGTCACGATCATCAGATCGGAAATCAAGGTTAAGGATTTCAAGATTTGCAGACGAACTGAACGACATGTCTACGGCTCCAGCCATAGTTCCGGCGGCAAGGAAGGGCGCATCGGGGGCAAACGCCACCAATGCCGATCTATCCACTTCCTTTACACACGCCGATGTGCCCATTTTGATTCGACTGCTGATTAATCAAGAGAGTAAGCTCGAGATCTAAAGGGGGATTTTGAGTTTCTAGGGTTAGGCTGTGATCTAAAGGGGATTTTGTATCCGGAGACCCGAATCTGTGGTGCTTGCCGTCTCTCCTGTTTCTTCTGTTTTCTTGGCGTGCGTTTATAACAGTAGCACTACTAACCTTATGTAAATGACGGTTTACCCGTCATTAGCACCAATCACATTTTGCCACGTCTTAACTAAATTTAAACAAAATACTACCTGAACACGACTAAATTCTACTAAACGCATTAGTTAACCATCCTACTATTTTTTTTAAGCAGCAAATAATATAAATAAATAAAAACAAAGAGGGCAAAAGGCAAAAGTAGCAGAAACTACACAAAGGCAAAGTATGAACAAAAGGGAAAATAACAAAACTTAGACAAGCATTAAGAAATATAAAAACTCATATTGCCTTGTATTTGCACCAAGTAAATAGGAGCCTTGTATTTGCACCAAGTAAATAGGAGGGAGATAACATTATCAGCAACATTGGTGTGGTTACAGGTAATTTTTTTTAAACACCTCATCATTCATCGCTCTCCAAACACTCCACATAACGTAAAAGAAAATCACTTCAAGAATTTGTCTTTTTCTGTGACAGTTCCCCCGTGTGGCGGCATAGTTGAGAATCTGTGACACTAAGGTATCGCTGATGTTGGATCCTGCACCATTTAAAAATCCATTTCTACACTGTAACAATATAATCACACATGGCCAAAAGATAATCGACAGTTTCCATTTCTTTATGACACAAAGGGCAGAGAGGTTCCGGGACTTTAATTCCTCTAACCGCAAAGGTATCAGCAACCGAGATCCTACCTAAAGAGGCACTCCAGACGAAACATTTTACCTTCAATGGAATGCTTTTAGACCAACAGATCAAAATACCCTTTGTATGGGATAAGATTATCATCAATTAATCTCCTCATAGCATTAACAGTGTATCCGCCATTAGTGGATTTAGTGAAGCATAAACCAAAAGAAGACAAGGGAAGATTGATCAACTCTCTTATAACATTGTACAACTGCATTAATTTGTGTAGAGAAACCGCATCATTGGGCTCACGTTTCCAGTTCCAAGTGAAACCCTGAGCAGATAGTCGATCCTCCAATCTGCAACATTTAATTGCCTCCCGACTGTAAAGAGATGGAAAACGAACTTAAAACGGGATAGGACTGCATCATTGGTCTTTCCGTAACAGGATTTGAACATTGAAGCCAGGAATAAACTTAAAGATTTCTGATCGATCGATATTTAGAACCTCCAGACTTTTGACAACTGTAGCTATATTACACCATACGCTATTGGAAGATTTACGGGCAATGTAATGAATGGGCTTACAAGAGAGATTGTGCAACCTCATAATTGTAGTCTTCCATAAGCTATCTCTATCATTATCCAGTCTCTACCGCCATTTAGTTAGCAAAGCCAAATTTTGAGTTTTAAGAGTACCAACCCTTAAGCCACCATCTTTTATAGGAGCGATCACTTTAGAACGGTCGGCCCAGTGAATACTTTATTCCCGTCTAATCTTTTCCACCGAATCTAGAACTCCTTGAGGTGCCTTGAATAATGACGTGTAATATGTTGGGAGACTGTTGAGGACTGATTTTATTAGGGTAACGCGCCCCTTGAAGGATATAGACTTTGCTTTCTAAACCGACAATTTGTTTCTGGATTTTTCAAGAATAGGTTTCCAATTTTTCAATAAGGACATATTAGCACTAACAGGTACCCCTAAATAAGTGAAAGGAAACGCTCATTCCCAACAACCCAACACTCTCGTCATACTCTGAACTTCCCTATTAGATACTTCAACTCTGAGAAATCTCGATTTTACCTTTAAGCCGTAAGAGATTTGAAAGCATTTCATAATGCAAGACAGATTCTTGATACTCTAACATCCCGACTCCCAGGTATAATAATTTAATATTTATATTCTTATGAGTTGACTGAGCAACTCGACGAGTTGATGTCCTAACTCGTCGAGTAGAGACAAATTGGCCACATTGGTTTAATGATCAACTCAGTGAGTCGGTATGCCAACTCGGCGAGTTGGTGCTGTGAGTGAAAACCCTAATTTCACGGAGTTGGGTCCTATTTAAAGGACCCTGGGCCCTCATTTCCGCCACCACTTGTCATGTGAGAGCCTGAGAGAAACCCTAAATCTGTCCCATCCATTTTGAAGAGAGTGAGTGGCTATTTTGAGCATTCTTGTGTACTTCTTTGAAGAAGGTAGGATGGAAACGTGAATTGGATCAAAGAAGGGTTGTATATTTGTTGTTTTTCTTGCATCAGCTTCTGTGTGGAGGTATAAAGTTCTCATCTTGTCCATTTCTTTTGGCTAGATCTCATCTTAGGAGTTTTAGGGTTTTTCTCCCATTCTTTTGTGTCTTTTAGTCATTTGAGCATAGTTTGAGGTTGGAAACCTCAGATCTGGACTATAGGAGACTTTGTGAGTCCAAAGACCCGAGTTTTATTGAGCTAGAGACAAGATCTTGTGCAACTAACCTTTGTTAGCGTTTTGATTTGGCATTATTGAGCCAAAATGCCATGCATGAACGTAAAGCTGCAAGCTTTACGTGATATCTGAGCCTTAGGAGGATAGATCCAGAGTATGGAGTAGCATTTCAACCTTAAAGCGTCTGAATGAGAATGTGGACTTAAGGGACTCGACGAGTCGGTTGGGGTTTTCCCTGATGATTCTGGACACGTGGTAACTCGGCGAGTTGAGGAGTCAACTTGGCGAGTTGAGTTGGACTTTCGCGATACTTCTGAGATAAACAGAGGAAGTCGACAAGTCATGTGGGTGCACTCGACGACTTGAGTCAACATGAATAATTGAGTGGAGTGTTAACTTCGGTTGACTTTCAGGGTTTGGTCCTGTCAGGGATTATGTGGACCATAGAGGGGTAAAATAGTCTTTTACCCATTCCATGAGTTGAGAGAATAACTTAGAGTCATGATTTAAGTGTTAATTAGAAATAATTATCTTATGTGTTAGGTGGAGGCTAGGTCGAGATTCGTGTACAAGGTTATTTGCTATCTTGCTTACAAGGAGAGTCTTCTCACTATACTTACCTAGAGTGTTAATCCTTGTGTAACCTGAGGGTCTTATGTGTTTATATTGAGTATTGTGATATCCTACTTTATGTCTTGTGATTCCTTTTATGTAATATTCTAAGCCTGCTGAGTTAGGACTAGAGGGTCCACCCGAGTTATGGGACTGGAGGTTCCCACTAAGACACATTAACCGAAGGGTCTTATTTGATCATTGTCGTGAGAGGCTAACGAGTTATGTGTGGTATTTTAGGGAACTCACTAAGCTTCATGCTTACCATGTTATATGATGTGTTTCAGGTACTTCCGAGGATCGCAGGAAGGCGCCCGCTTGATTGTACACACATGAGTGGAAGATTTGTTTTGGAGGATCCTGGATTATGTTTTTAAAACACCTTATGAACATGTGTTTGATAATTTGATATTTTGGAGTTTTGCAATTATGTTACTAAATTAATGTGATTTTTAAACGAAAAATTTGTTGAGAATTTACGATGTTACAAGTTGGTATCAGAGCCTTGGTTTGAGGGTTTCAGATGTACCTTCGGGTGTGTCTGGACTTAGACCGAGGATTTGAGAAAGATTTTCAAAAAGAAATGATTTTTCTAAAATGAGAAGGAGTTTTAAGAGAAAACGACTGGAGCAGTGCGTACAATCAGCCAGAGCCCGACGGTGATTTCCCAAAATACCCTCACTTATTTGTATTATGAGATATTTATGATATGTTAGAGATGCATGTTGGAGGATAGGCTATGTATTTCATATTTTAGGGCTAGAGTTGCCTACTTTGTGATGCATTAGCCTAGGTTTTGTTGCTAAGTGTTATTTACCCTAAGTATGTGTTAAGTATGAGTATCTAGTAGGAGTTCTTATAGAGAAATTGAGACGAAGGGCAATTTAGGAGAGATATCTAGATGAGTATATGGGGAGACTAATGAGAGGGTAGTTGGATGTTTGTGAAATGCAGGATACTTGTGAATTGGAATCCTAGGAGGAGGGATTGGGGTGACTACAGGGTGGTGTGGAAGGTAGTATTGGGCTCGTACTACTGAAAGCATCAGATCTTTATGCAACTCAAGCACGAATCCTTAGGGTACTAAGGAGCATGTAGGAGCGGGAAATCAAGTGTAAGTATACTCAAACGAGTCTCTGATGATTTTTGTGTTGTGTTTCAGAGGCATTATGGTGGTTACTCACCACAACTCCGGGGGCAGTGGTACCGATGATGAGGAGATTCGATGATTCATGAGGAGGTAGTCGCACGCATTTGTGAGGCGATACCATAGATGTTTGGGTCTATTAAGACCACACTAATTGAGACATTTGATGAGAGGTATGTTGATGTTACTGAGGTTGTTGCTGCCGCAGCCACAACAGTCATAACCGCTACTAAGCCACAGGGAGGTGACTCATTGTTGTACCGAGAGTTTAGCAACACGAAGCCACCAGAGTTTGATGGGACTCAGGACCCGATTGTTGTTATGAGATGGATCTCTGACATTGAGGGGTGTTTTACACATGTTCATGCCCCGAGCACCTGAGGGTTCGGTTTGCACTGAACCAGCTTCGCTTGGGAGAGAAGCACTGGTGGAAGTTCATGACAGCCAACTTTACTCCTGCAGAGCATGTTGTAGTGGCATGGGAGAGGTTTACGCAATTATTCAGATATGAGTATGTTCTCCAGGTGGAGAGGGAACGACTAGCCCAAGAGTTTCTTTCTCTTAAACCGAAGACAGAGTCAGTGACAGATATTACGAGGATGTTTCATGAGAGGGCGTTGTTCTGCCATGAGCACGTGTCTACTGAGCAGGCACGTATGAGCTAGTATTTAAGCATTATGAGGAGGGACATTCGAGAGTTTGTGGCGAACTTTTCTTATCGGACATTTATTGAGTTGCAAGCAAATGCCAGGAGGAGGGAGATTGAATTGGAGACGCATGCCAAGGAGGATTTGGAGTCTCAGGGGAGAGATAGGATACAAGTGCAGTTGTAGCTGGCTACTAAGCAGGCTAAGCCCGCTGACTCGAGAGTTGGGGGCCAGAAGGGCCGCACTTGTAGTAAGTGCGGCAAGAGTCATGAGGGATCTTGTCGGACAGGGATTTACTACAAATGTGGCAAGGAGGGGCATATGACGAAGGACTTCCCCAAGGTATTTTCAGTTTGCTTTCATTGCAACCAGACTAGCCACCGGAAGGCCGAGTGTCCACAGCTCACACGAGGATCAGTTCAGAATTCTACTCCTCCTGCTTTGCGCGCTCCTTATAGTCGGCCAGTGAAGACCGAGGCTCCGAAGGCTCATGGGAGACGATTTCAGTTGACAGTGGAGGAGGTCCATGCAGCGCCTGATGTCTTAGCTGGTATGTACTCTCCTTATTAATGTTATTTGAGATTTGTCTATACTTATATTATGTTGCATTCAGGTACTTTTCTTGTGAGTTTTATACCTGCTTTGGTTTTATTTGATTCGGGTGCGAGTCGAACCTTTGTGTCCTTAGCTTTTAGCCATCACATCAGTAGCATTCGGGAGGCGTTGAGTCGACCTCTGAGGGTTTCTATAGAGGACGAGCATCCGATGTATGTTACTGATGTATTCCATGGATGTATACTAGAGATATTTGGTGTTAAGTTTCCGATTGATCTGGTGCTGATAGCGATGGGTGATGTCTGTGTCATAGTGGGCATGGATTGGTTGAGTCGATTTGGAGTTGTAATCGACTGTGAGCGTAAGATGTTGACCATACAAGACCCTAGTGGGGGAGTGCTTACGGTGTATGGCGAGGGTACCAGATCTGGGTCGGCTTTCTACTCTGATGCCAGAGCGAGGCAGAGTCTACAGCAGGGTTGTATGGGTTTTCTGGCGTATGTGATGGATACGCAGGTTGCTATTGAGAGACTGAGTTCTATCGTCAAGGTTCTGATAATATGCGAGTTTTCGGATGTTTTTCCCGAGGAGTTGTCGGGTGTGCCTCCTGAGAGGCAGGTGGAGTTCCGGATTGATTTGGTTTCGGGTGTGGCACCTATTGCTAGGGCACCTTATCACCTTGCGCGGCCAGAGATGCAGGAGTTATCCTCACAACTCCAGGAGCTGTTGGGGAAGGGTTTTATCAAACCGAGTAGCTCACCGTGGGGAGCATCGATCCTTTTTGTCAAGAAAAAAATGATGGTTCACACCGTATGTGCATTGATTACCGGGAGTTGAACAAGTTGAAGGTCAAGAACCGTTATCCACTACCAAGGATCGATGATTTATTCGATCAGTTGCAGGGGGAATCTTGGTTTTCCAAGATTGACTTGAGATCTGGATATCATCAGATGAGAGTTCGCGAGGAGGATATCCAAAAGACGGCCTTTAGGACTTGTTATAGGCATTACGAGTTTGTGATGATGCCTTTCGGACTCACCAATGCACCGACAACATTTATGGACCTCATGAATCGGGTGTACATGCCCATGTTGGATCGGTCGGTGATCGTGTTCATCGACGATATTCTTATATACTCGAGGACCAGAGAGCAGCATGAGGAGCATCTTGGGGAGATTCTTAGAGTATTGAAGATGGAGAGGCTTTACGCTAAATTCTACAAGTGTGATTTCTGGTTACGAGAGGTCCAGTTCCTGGGGCATCTCATTAATTAGAATGAGATACTTGTCAACCCGACCAAGATTGAGGCAGTTATGAGTTGGAGGTGTCTAGATCTCCGTCCGAGATCAAGAGTTTTCTGGGTTTGGCCAGCTACTATCAGAGATTTATCAAATATTTCTCCAAGATCGTTGTTCCTCTTACCAGATTGACCCGAAAGGGTGTTACCTTTTCCTGGGGGCCCGAGCAACATGCCTCATTTGAGACTCATCGCCAGAGAGTGTGCGAAACACCGGTGTTATCCCTTCTCGAGGGAGTGGAGGACTTTGTAGTTTATTGTGATGCATCTATATCTGGTTTGGGTGCGATGTTGATGTAGAGGGGGCACGTGATAGCATATGCATCGAGGCAGCTGAAGCCTCATGAGGTGAGGTATCCCACCCACGATTTGGAGTTGGAGGCGGTGGTGTTTGCCCTCAAGATTTGGTGTCCTTACCTGTATGGTGTTCAGTGTACCATATACATGGACCATAAGAGTTTGAAATACCTCATGGATCAGCCCAATCTGAATATGAGACAAAGGCGATGGTTGGATGTAGTGAAAGACTATGATTGTGAGATCTTATATCATCCGGTCAAGGCTAATGTAGTAGTCGATGCCTTGAGCCGTAAAGCAGATAGTTCTCTGATTTGAGACATGTGTATGAGGATAACAATGATGACTCCTGTTTTAGATACCATCCGAGATGCTCAGGTGGAGGCCGTGAGACCAGAGAACCACAATAAGGAGTGGGTGATCGGACATGTTTCCGAGTTTAAGACGGATAACCGGGGGCTTATGACTTTTCACAGGCAGATTTGGGTGCCCTATACAGGTGGAGCTCGGTGCATATTGATGGAGGAGGTGCATAGATCAAGATTTTCAATCCACCCGGGGGCCACTAAGATGTATGTGGATCTGAAGAGGGACTATTGGTGGCCCACTATGAAGAGAGACGTGGCATGGGTAGTTGAGAGGTGTTTAACCTGTCGCCAGGTCAAGGCGGAGTATCAGCGTCCTCATGGCAAGTTGCAGCCTTTGGAGGTTCCCCAATGGAAGTAGGAACAAATTTCAATGGACTTTATCACTAAGTTACCGAGGACCGCGCGGGGTGCCAACGTGATATGGGTGATTGTGGACTGGTTGACGAAGAGTGCTCACTTTCTGGCTATCAGTGAGAGCTCCTCCACAGAGAAGTTGGTCGAGATTTACATGCGAGAAGTGGTGGCACAACATAGGGTGCCGACATCGATCGTATCATATCGAGATGTGCATTTTACTTCCAGGTTCTAGAAGAAGTTTCATGCGGAGTTGGGTACCCAACTGCATTTCAATACCTCATACCATCTGCATACAGACGAGCAGAGTGAGCGGACGATTCAGACACTTGAGGACATGTTGCGTGCATGTGTTATGGACTTCAGAGGAAGTTGGGATACTTACTTGACCTTGGCTGAGTTTTCTTACAATAATAGTCATCATTCCAGTATTGGTATGCATCCCTTTGCGCTCTTATATGGGAGGTGGTGTCGGACCCCCATCTGTTGGGGAAAGGTATGGCAGAGAGTGATGGGCAGCATTGAGATAGTGCTCAAGATGACTGAGCAAATCCAGCAGGTCATGTAGAGGTTACTGACAGCACAAATTTGCCAGAAGAGTTATGCAAACCGACGACGATCTGAGCTTGAATTCCAGGTTGGAGATTTTGTCCTCCTAAAGGTTTCCCCATGAAAAGGGGTGATCTGATTCAGGAAGAGGTTACTGACCCATGTGACTCGCCGAGTCTCTCCAGTTCTCAACCCATTCAGAAGCTATTCGAGCCATACAGAGGCTCAAATCCATATATCCACCCCTCTACAATCTAACCCCCACATAAAGTTGCGAAATTTACGTGAAACCATGGAGATTTAGGCCGAAAACACTCTAGGGCTTGGGTTTTGGACAAATGGGCTTCACCAACAACTCAAAGACTGAAACTTTATGACATTATGGACCATAACAAGCCTAGATCTGAAGTAGCAACCTTAGATCTAATCCTCTAACTCGAAATAGCTCTTAATCATACCAAAAATGCCCTAAATCTCAAATGATAATAGATCTAGATACCAAAGAGTCCAAGCAACAGATTATTACCTCCAATATGTGCTCTGACTAAAATAGATTTCGGATCTACACCACTCCTTTGCAGCAAGCCTTTAATTCCTCAAGCTCTTTCCCTCTAATTTCCTCTTCCAAGCTCCAATCTCCTCAATAATGAAGTCTCACACGAAGGTTAGGGTTTCTGGAACTATCAGGGGGATTAGGAGGCTGGGAGAAGGACATAAAGTCCTTTAAATAGGGTGCAAACCCTAAGATTAGGGCTTTCTCATTCCAGCACCAACTCGTCGAGTCCAGCTTCCTACTCGGCGAGTTGATTACTTGATTCGCGATTCAAACCTGCTCCGACTCAGCGAGTAAGCGTACCCACTCGTCGAGTCCCTTCCTTTATTTACACTTAGCACCCTTCACTTCTTGTTCCGAACTCGGGATGTTACAATAAGGCTTAATGGAACTAGGTGAGCCACCAAGTTGTTTCATCCCAACATACAAACTCTATTTATGGACTAAAAAATTCAAGGGAAGCTAGATCTATAAAGAAAGAATCATCAAGATATGAACTTGAAGCCCTACAAATGGTCTAAAGAATGATTCCAAGGATGGAGAAGAGTTTCTTGCTTGATCCTTGCACCAAAACCTTCTTCTTCTTCCTTCAAAATGTACCAAGAACACCAAAATGAACCAAAAATTCAAAAGGGGGGCTAGGGTTTAGCAAGAGTGTTTTGGGGGTGATGGAAGCCATAGCCATCACTTTCCTTAAATAGGGCATTGATCCCAAAAATTAGTGTTTTGCACATCTGCTGCCCCAACGTCGTGGCAAGCATCATGCCACGTCATGGGATCCAAAGTGAACATGTGTTTCATGCAAGGTTGCCACGTCAATGTAACCCATTTATCACGTCGTGGCCAACCATAAATCTCAAATTTTAGAAGTGAAAATACATACCAGAATTGGGCGTTACACATGTTATTTTTATAGGTGAAGTGTAACCAAAGGTCGTGTATTATTAGGTATCATACGGCCACATTAAAATTCAATGGTCATAGCAACTAGAAAAGTGTGATTGTATCATAAAAGTGTGGCTAAAGGGTACCCACATTTCTAGTTGTGATCAAGGATTTCGTCCATTAAGTGTGGCTATAGTCGTTTTCTAGACACACAAGCATTTATTGATTGTGACTTTTGCTTATACAACCGCCATATAAGCTTATTGTTAGTGTGGCTATAGCTATTATTTAGTCACATACAAGATTGTTTATTGGGTTTTTAGTCAAATCGATTTAAGAAAAGCCTGGTAAAAGGGTTGTTATAATCAAACATTATGTTGAACAGGTGTGGCCATAAACAATTTGTAGACAAACGTTTTTTGATTGTGACTATTGCTCATCCAACGACCACATGAGTTTATTGTTAGTGCGGTTGTGGCTATTATTCAGTTACATAAAAGATTGATTATAAAGTCTTTAGTCACATTGATTTGAGAAAAACATGGTAGATGGGTTGTTGTAATAAAAAATTATGTCGAATAGGTGCGACTATAAACGATTTGTAGAAACACATGCGTTTTTTGGTTGTGAATATTGTTCATGCAATGACCACATAAGTTTATTGTTAGTGTACTCGTGACTATTATTTATTGAGTTTTTAGTCACATCATTTATCAAAAATGTGGCAAAAGTAGACACAAAATTGTTTTTTTGATTGTGACTATCGTTCATCCAACGACCACCTGAGTTTATTATTATTGTGCCCGTAGCTATTATTTAGTCACATAAAATATTGTTTAACGAGTTTTTTTAGTCACATCAATTTAAGAAAAATATGGAAAAAATATTGTTGTAATTAAATATTATTTCAAATAAGTGTGGCCATAAACAAATTGTAGACAAAAACATTTTTTATTATGACTATTGCTCATCCAACATCCACATGTATAAATACACATTATAATCCCATGTGGCAAAAATTGAAATATCCAAAAAATTGAAATAAAAATAAAATATTTATATATTAATAATATAAAATTCGTACATAATTTTTCAAGTTAATAGTATATTTTCCTTTTAAAAAAAATAGTAATCTAAAAAATAATAACTAAAACATATACAAATACATTAAAAAGGAAAACCTATAAGAAAAAATTAATCCCCACATGAGAACTTCAAAGTTTATTTTCTTAATTAATAACATTGTTTCTTGTTTGCTTTATCTCTTGTAGTTTGTATAAGCGGATGTTTGAGATTTCATTTTAAAGATAAAAATGACTTTTACCAAAAGGACTTATTGACTTATGAAAGTAGGAAAATGAGATTTTAAAAAAAATATTTGGATTAACTTTTTAGTAGCAAAAGTCAATAAATCAATAAGTTAAAAAGTGTTTGACTAACTTATTGATTTTTGCTTGTTTTTTATTTTAATAAGTCATAAGTCATTCCAAGAAGTTATAAATTGTAACTTCTTCAAAACTCATTTTCAAAGGCTAAACCAAAGTTGTTTTAAAAGTTCTTTTAAGTATCCAAACACTTTTTTTTAACTTATTGTCTTCAAGAAGTCAATAAGTTAAAACAGAGCTTTTAGATGAAATCCCAAACACCCACTAAGTTATAATATGGTGATTTAACTTGTATCCCCCCCCCCCTAAAACTTGAAGAAAACATGAAAATGTAGGGGTATGAACTCACCTTGAGTGATTTTAGAAGATGGATGATGAAGAAAAGGAGTTTCCAAGTCAAGAACACTTGGGAGGTGCTTGAAGATTCGAAGATCCTATGAACAAATATAACAATATTTGTGTAAGGAATCTGTAATTCGAGTGCAAGGATGTAAGATACTCAAGTGTAGGATGAAGTTACTTACCAAACTTGGAAGGAAATGCTCAAGAATAGCCTTCAATTTCGAGTTTTAGAGAGAGAAAGTGAAACAGAAATGGGTTTGATTCTTCTTAGGAAAGAGTGAATAATATGGGAAGTGAAGTGAAGATTTCCTACCCTTTGATCTGATTATGGGATGGTGAAATAATGTGAAAGGACAACTAGTTGACTAAGTATGGAGGAATAGTGACTGAGTATGGCACTGGAGTGGGTGTGGTAGGTTGCTTGTGTCATAACTCAAAAGTAAAGTCAACACTCCACCTCAAAATCGCACCCACTAGATTTTATTCTTAAATAAAGATTTCCCTAAAAATGTGTTTAAATTTTGATTATATAGTGTTTTATATGTCAAAATATGAGTTTGGGTGAAAGTCCCACGTGAAAATAATAAAAAACGGGCTTAAAACAGAGTCGTGGTCGAAAACCGGGTGAAAAATGGAAATATGTGAAGCTTCTCGGATTGGGTCGAAGGTTCGGTCCCAGCAGCCAGAACCGAAGGCGAAGCTAGTCGAGTAAGGACCCAAAAGCGAAATGGGGCGAAAGAGGAGGTTCGGTCCGAAGGGACCTTCGGTCCTCCGAAGTTCGGGTTCGGTTCTTCATTGGGTTTGGTTCAGCAGAGCAGTTCGGTCCAGGAGGCTTCGGTTCTTACAGGATTCGGCTCTAAGAGGGTTCGGCCCTAAATGGCTGTTTTTGGCATAAACTTCCATTTTCGAGCGGTTTTTTTACTAAATCAAGGGTCGGGATGCCCCGAGTGATTATAAAAAAGTTGAGAGAGATTTGGGAGAGATTTCACATATTTGGAGAGATTTCACATACTTAGAGAGATTTCACATACTTAGAGAGATTTGGGAGAAATTTCACATACTTGGAGAGATTTGGGAGAGATTTCACATACTTGGAGAGATTTGGGAGAGATTTCACATACTTGGAGAGATTTGGGAGATATTTTAGATAGAGAGAGGTTTATAAAGAGAGATTGAGAGAGACTTTGTTTGCGACCTTTGTAAGTGTTTAACTTCGTAAGGCAAGGTTTGTAAACTACATTAAGCCATGTTTAAGAGCCTTACACACACCCGAAGAGTTTAAGAATTTCGATCATACGAACTTTCCAAGTGATAATTTCTTATTAAAATAGCGAGTTGTACCGTAGCTAACATGTTGTAAACCCTAATATACAAGGGTTAACGGAGTTGAGCAGTTTGACTTCTCGACTTTATTTGACTTTGACTTGACCGAAAATTGAAGGTTGTCACAGATTTGGGCCTTAAAGGGAGGGAGGCCCACTGAGACAGAGGTAAAGGAGCCCTTTTTGCCTTAAGTTAAGAATTAGGATTTTGGACTTGAGTTCGAGATCATCACTTTAGAAGAAGAAAAGCAATCATAGGAGAAGAAGAAGTCATTCGTTCATGAAGAAACCCTAAATCAATTTTTAAAGGAGGAATATATCATTTATTGTTTTGTCAATAATTATTATGTCATGTTATAATAGTCAAACCAACTCATCATTTAACTTATAAGAGCCAGTTACCGATGACTAATATTTGAACAAAACATATAATTTGTTGGTGTTTTTTGTACAAAAAGTTTATTTGGATGGTGTTTTTTGAACATACCAAACTTGGATAGTGTTTTTTGAACGATTTTGAAACTTAGGCGTTGTTTGGTTCGCAGAATGTTGCTGAAGGAATTTGAATTGGAATTGAAAAATGAATCTGTGAGGAATTTGAATCCAATTCCATATGTTGTTTGGTTGGCAGGAAATGGAATTGAAATTAATTCCAGAATCTGTTTGGTCCGCAGGAAATGGAATTGGAATTCATATAAAATGACATAATTACCCTTTTCCTGTTTTGCTTAAATTTACCTTGTTTTCTAACTTATATGTAAAAATACATTATGAAAATTATAAAAATAGTAAAATTTTGGCGGTGGTGACAGTGGTGGTGGGGGCGACGACAATGGTGGGTGGCGGTGATGGTGGCAGCGCTGGTAATGGTGGTGGTGGTAGTTTTATTTGTGGTGGTGGTGGTGGCAGCGGTGTTGATGGGTGATGACATTGGTAGTGGTGGTGGTAGCAACAATGGTGGCGATGGTGGTGGGTGTTAGTGGTGGTGGTGGTCGGTAGCAGCGACAAAGGTGGTAACGAAGATGATGGTAGTGGGGGTGACGTCGCAGGCAGTGACGGTGGGAGGCGGCGGTGGTGGTGATGGTGGGTGGTGGTGGCAGCGAGTGGTGATCGGTGGCAGTGGCGGCGGTGGTAGTGGTTGTGGTCGTGGCGGTAGCGGTGGTGGTGGTGGACGGTGGGGCGGCAGCGGTGGTGGTGATGGTGGTGGTGGGAGTGTCGTTGGTGGTGGTGGTCAATGATTGTAGTGGTAGTGGTGGTGGGTTTTTTGACAAATACAAGGGGTATTTTTGTAATCTGTCACTTTCCTTGATGAGAAGGAATGTTTTCCATCCAACTTTGGAAGGAATTCACTTTCCTCCATATGGTGGAAAGTTTATTTCATTTAGGAATCATTTTCCCTCTTCTAAGTCCAACCAAACGCATGAATTCGAGGGAATTGGAATCATTTTCCCTCGAATTCCATTCCTTTCCTGCCAACCAAACGTACCCTTAGTTACCCCTTTGAGTCATTTCCTCTTGTTTATTTTTTCCTTTAATTATTTTTTACCGGTAATTGCCGATTACCATAAGGTCAAATTTGAACAAAGAATATACTTCGTTGGTGTTTTTTGTACAAATGTTTTACTTGGATGATGTTTTTTGGACACACCAAACTTGAATGGTGTTTTTCGATCAATTTTGAAACATAGTTACCCATATAAGTCATTTTCTCATAGTATATTTGCCGTTTCAAAAAAATAGTAATCTAACTAAAACATATACAAATACATTAAAAAGGAAAAACTATAAGAAAAAATTAATCCCCGGATGAGAACTTCAAAGTTTATTTTCTTAATTAATAACATTGTTTCTTGTTTGCTTTATCTCTTGTAGTTTGTATAAGCGGGTGTTTGAGATTTCATTTTGAAGATAAAAATGACTTTTACCAAAAAGAACTTATTGACTTATGGAAGTAGGAAAATAAGATTAAAAAAAAATATATTTGGATTAGCTTTTTAGTAGCAAAAATCAATAAGTCAATAAAAAGTGTTTGACTAACTTATTGACTTTTGCTTGTTTTTATTCTAATAAATCATAAGTCATTCCAATAAGTTATAAATTGTAACTTCTTCAAAACTCATTTTCAAAGATTAAACCAAAAGTTGTTTAAAAAGTTCTTTTAGGTATCCAAACATTTTTTTGAACTTACTGTCTTCAAAAGGTCAATAAGTTAAAAAAGAGTTTTTAGATGAAATCCCAAACACCCACTAAATGGTTTTTTTTAATTTTTTATTTTCCACTTTTGCATTTCATTCTGTTGGTTTTTACACCATTGAAGGACACTATTATTGAAAACTATATAAAATAAACAAAAAAGGAAATCTCATGTTAATTAAGTACAAAAGTACATTAGGCTGCCTAAAATGGGATTCAAAGAGGACAAAAATATTAAAACCCGATTTCATTAAATATTGGATCCATTATCATCTGTATAAAGGGTTGGTATTACCTTGAGAAAATATTGGTACATCAAAGTTAGGGTGATTTGTGTTTATTTCACACTACAAAATTGTGATTTGAAATAAATGTGAATTAAAATATTAAAAAACTAAATATGAACCGAGAAAACACAAACATAACCATCAAGGGGATTCATGACACCTAAAAAAATAGACTGCACCTGGCATTTAACATTGAACAAAGAATGTAAGGCTAGAGATAATTTACTACAATCAAAATAAAATAAAATATGAATTATGCATTTCATATAAGAAGCTGGAAAACTTGTACTTAAAAAGAATGCATATTTAATAAAACAAACATAGGTAAAAGATATTTATTTGAACTGTATAATAAGACATCATAATATATTGCGTGAATGTCCTAATTGCCATTCATGTAATTAAAAGAGTGCAAAGGGAATAAAAATTACAACAAAAACAACATATATAAAGCATAAATATCCAAAAGAGGAAACGTAAAACAAACATGATTTGAGATTTTTAAATAATCTAATAGAAGACACATATTACAAACATGATTCCAGTAATTTAAAGACGAGTCATTGTTTCAGTTGGGCTTTTCATCAAACACTTGGAGTACTTGTTTAACAACACTAATTTGAGCATGTCAAATTCAAAATAGGCTGTAAGCATATTATTCGTTACTAATTTGAGGGGAAATCCAATTACCCCACAATCATACACCATGCTAGTAAATAAAGTCCCACAGTCTTCGTCATTTGAAATCCCGATCTCGAGAGCTAGGTTATAAACACCACCAAATCTTGATTATTGAGCGAGAAGAGAGGAGAGCATATGAGCAAAAGTGGAGATATATGTTTAGAGTTTTGAGAGATACACGAGCGAGAAAGGATTTCGATGGAGACGGGAACGGAAACCGTTGTTTTTAAGGCAAACTCGGTGTTTGAAAGTTTAAATAAGTAAGGGATAAAAAAGTTGAAATTTTTTGAAAATTTAGAAAAATAAGATAAATATTATCCTAGTCAAATATTTTAGGTTTCAAAAACATCAAAAAGATTTCCCTAAGCATACTCTCAAAACTTTCAAAATTTTAATGTATGTCTTAGGGATTAAGGCTTAAAGATTATAAGCCATACAATAAATTACACGAATAGTCCCTATGGTTTAGGGTAGTTTGTGCATTTGGTTTCTAATTCGGAAGGTCTTATTGTTTGTTTTTGTTACGCATTTGGTCCCTGTCTTACCTAAAAAGACTATTTTGCCATTGAATTTTTAATTTTTTTTTAAAAATAAACACACTTCCTCACCTTACCTTACCTACCTCATCATTTTTCCCTATTTAAATAATAGTCATTTAGGTAAAACATGACCAAACGTATAACAAAAACAAACAGTGGGGACCAAACGTATAACAAAAACAAACAGTAGGGACCTTCTGAGTTAAAAAAATAAGTTAGGGGCCAAGCACACAAATTACCCCAAACTATAGGGACCATTTGTGTAATTTACTCTTAATTTTATTGAAAACAACTAGCAAGGAGCTAGAATGAAAAAAAAAATAAAAAAAAATTAAGAAGCATTACAGGTCAAAGGGTTTTGTAACCACATGGTCTAATTACTGTTTAACATTTTTATTAGAAAACCAATCAAATAGAATGAATAAAAATCTTTTCAAAAATACTACTTCTCTTCAATTTAGACGATTTGAACACCTCATTATTACGGTAATTCTAAAGCATCCAAATGGTAGTCAAAACGATCACCTCCAAAGTCCTTGCTACAATGACAATGCTAACCATACACACCCAATACAAAAGCTCCATCACAAAATGAATTTCCTTTGCGTATGTCTGTCGAGTTGTAACACACATGTTAACACAAAATAATGATTTATTTAAACTTATATCCAATTTAAGTAATTTTCGGCTGGGCCATCTATTCAGACAGGATACAAGTAGAAAAAACTAATGGCCCCTTAACATTTGTGTATAAAATCTGAATTTATTACGGTACTATTATTAGCCGAATTACTCCTTAACTTTATTAATCCATATTAATTCTTTATCACAAAAGAGTTATAAAAATTATAATTCCCAAAAAGGTTATCCAAATTAACCATCATTTAAAAGAAATCCGATCAATGATAATTTTGCAAAATTAACAACCTACTCAACTTATCACTCGTTGATTTTCAATTACTTATTATGTTATTGGTTATTTAGTCACGTAAGTAAAACAAATTTGCAATTAACATGAGTGATGAATCGTTGGGTTATGGCCAATGAGGGGCCAAAAAAGTGATAAACATGAAAAACAGAATTAGGCTAAAAGAATATACGAATTTCAGCCTAGATTATACGTATTTTAGTTTCAGCCCATATCGTCATTGTGTTATACAAGAAAAACAAAACAAAACTACAAAAAAGTCGTTCTCATTCCACAACGCCCGAAGGGTAGTACCTTAGGGGACATCCTCCAGTATGCTAGACTTCCGTTGGGACAAAGCTTTGAAGTAGAATAGCACATCTAATTAAAAAAAAAAAATTAGATTAAAGATCTGACATGATTGCAGAAAATCAAAATACGAATTAAAATACTATAAAAGGTATTAACATAAGAATGACATCTACCTTTCAAGCATGCTCCTTCTCCACACAGAAACATATAGCTTGGAAAAGGTATATCAATATTAGGCGACAGAAATCGATGTTTGCTTAGGAGGTATTCCCCGGTTGTTAACTGAAATGCGGTAAGATCTCCACCAATGATGTGATTCCATGACTTGTAATAACCCAACACATCTTCTTCTTCTTCTTTTTCTTCTCCATCATCATACATAAAACTCACCCCACACTCCTTTGTAACTGCATCACTTGGTGCCAACCTCACAGTAATAGTAACGTGGTCACCAGCATCCATTTCATTCATACCAAACATCCAATGGCTTAACAACATCAAACACTTTCTACCCATATTGACTATCTCAATGTAATGTTGGTATATCCAGGTGAGGTTCTTTGTTATATTACTAATTTTCATCACTGGAACCTCATGGATACGATGTTGATGATGGGGTGTCAGCACAAAACAGAAATTCAATCCTCTGAGCTTGTTTAGAGATGATGGGATGGTAAATGATATTGATGGCCCCATGCTTCTATCTGAAATCCAATTCGGCATCTCTTCGCCTTCATAAATTGTGCTGAATATTCCAAATTCATAATACATCTGCCAAATACAACCACCTTCATTAATTATATATACATACATATTCACACAAAGACATATGGTTAACTAGACTAAACCTGGATTTCGGATTCCTCTAGTTCTCTATAACTAACAGAAGTTGTCACGTGCCTTCCTTTAATGAAGTCTAGGTTAGTCCAGCCTAAACAATGTAATACCTTTTCCTCAACACCTGCCATTGGTTGAATTTTAACAACACCTTCAAATTCAAACGACGCAGGTGTCTTCCAGTTCATGAAGAACTCGAGTGGAGACATTCGTGGATCGAATACAACTTTTCGTAGCAAAGTCTTATAAACAGAATTATGATCGAGGTTCAAATATTTTAGTGTATGTGGAGGATACTCAAGTGATGCCAGCGTTGTACAATTTACCATACTAAGTGTCTCAAGCCTAGGAAGGCTTCTCACACTATTGGGTAAGGAAACTATAGGATTACCATCCAAAACCAAAAGCTTTAAAAAGTATAGGGAACTGAAGTCAATGGTAAAGGATTCGGTGGATAAATTATTATTTGCAAGTGATAAGGATACTAAAGATCTCGGTAAAAAAATCGAAAATAGCTTAGGATCACGTGGTATAGCCTTGAAAAAGGTGGAGGAAGAGGTTATGGAACTTATGCCAATGTGGTTCGCCTTGAGCATTTCCAATGAATCCATGTCTCTAATCTTGATTTGAGATTCACCGAAATAACAACCATTTAGCAATAGTGTTCTAACTTTCTTTAACATGCCTAAGCTTCTTGGAAGTTTTTCAAGCTTCTTGCAGTAGCTTAGATCAATGTGGACAAGTTCATGACATTGCTCAATTGATTCACAAATCTCAAGCAAACCAATGCAACCTTTAAGTATCAACCTCTCAAGTTTAGGGAGGTGGTCAAAGCCACCAAGACTACGAAGTTGTTCACAAAAACTTAAATTAAGAATCTTCAATGATCCAAGCAACGTTTTGTCTTTTGAGCACGATCCAATCAATTGCTTAAAAAAAAAAAAGATAAGTTACAGTATTAATGAATTTTATCAACTCGACATAGAAGATCTAGTAATACATAGAGATAAGTTACCTTTAGCCTCTTATGAAGTCGTTCCGGATAGCTATAAAAAATCCCAAATGATTCAATATTGCTATATGACATGTCAAGAGCAACCAGATTCTCCACCGGTAAGTCTAAAGGTATAGACTTCAAAGGAAACCCATGCATACACAACCATCTTAATTCTTCTGGAAAATTCTTGTAAGAGCCTGTTATTTGAACATAATTGAGTTGTAGAAGCATTAGCCTATCCATCTTACTCAATGCGTCTGTTTTCAACTCAAGTGATCCATGTAACTTCTCTTTCTCAAGCATTCCCATGTCAAGGGTGAGGCCTAGAGCATTTTCCATTTTCTAAGAAGAAAGGGATACAAAATTATTTTAAAATGTTAAACATGTATATAGAAATACAAATTGCTTTAAACAAGCATGTTACCTTTTTTTGTTTCAGCGCTCTGAATGAGTCATGACCCCATATTCGACTGCGTTCCCATGGATTGTAAAGTGATTCTTCACGTACCACAAATCTTCCCATCTCCTGAACCAATTGATGCATCGTCAATTCTTTATTCCATCCGATACTAAGAAGGCCTCTGTCAATAAGATTCGTGATCCCTGATCTTGTCTCTACATCACATGCCTCTAATATTGTTACAGTAACATATCTATCCATTCCAAAAAAGATACAAGCAATATGCTTAAACAACTCCTTGTCATTTTCTGACGGCAAAGAGTCAAAACTCATTCTCAAGACTGTATTTATAGGGGAATGATTTTCTTTCTTTAGTCGGTCTATGTACCCCTCCCAATAAGTTACATCTCGATTATGTAGAGACCTACCTAGAATTTTAAGCGCCATTGGATGTCCTTCACAATACTTCACTAGCTTTCCTGATACCTCTTCATAACCTGCCTTGGGATCGTTGCACATGAATGCATGATAACACAAAAGTTTTTGTGATTCGATCGTAGATAAGCCTTTAACCTTGTGCTCTGCATACTTGGGTTTAATGTTCGTTTTGAATGGTGAACTACTCTGTGTCAACCATGCGTCCTTTGTTGTTATTAAAATTTTGCTTCCTGGGTGAAAACCTTTGCTTCCAAGTAACTTATCTAGCTGATCGATACTACCAATATCATCAAGAACTAGAAACACCTTTTTACGGGCTCCTACATTCTCAATAATTGAGGTGTATATAGAACCATCAAGAACTTGAACTGAACTTGGTTTTGAAATGTCATTATAGAGTTGTTTTTGTACATCAAGCATCCCATTTGATTTCTCATCACATTTCCTATTGATATCTTCAACGAAGCTGCTTGTGTCAAATTCATGAGAATGTAACGCATAGACATATTTGGCTAAAGATGTCTTCCCGATCCCACCCATACCCAGAATAGTGAGTATATCTGTAGTAGGTGATGATGCATCTTTCAACCATGAAGTGACAAAGTTAATGGAATCTTCCATCCCAATAAGTTGTGGTAGTGGAAACCTTGAGGATATGTGTAATCTACGGAAGATGTTTTTGACAATTTCATCAATAAACTCCACCTCTAGCCTGGAATTTAATTTTAGTAAGAACAAGAACATATAATTTAGAAAACTCCACCTCCAACCTGGCATACTGGAGATTTAATTTTTTCAATGATCCAAATCAACATTATATCATAACAAGCTATTATATAATTAAATTTTTTGTATCATAACTATTATTGTATTTGCACTTCTAACCATGTGGAAGGTTATATAAATCTCGATAGTTTTGCATGAATATGAACAAATTTTTGGTGAATGGTGATAAGTTAACATTTATTACTTACAAAGTAAAAGCATTAGAATATCATAATAAAAGATGATATAGTTTGAAGGTAGAATGATATAAAAATTTGCTCATGTATTACGACTGTTCAAAATTTGGTTTATTAATTAAAAGCATATAAAATCATTGAAATAATTTATCTAAATAAACTAATTTGTGATAAGATAAAAAAAATGCGTAGCAAATGTGTTCAAGTTAGCATGATGGTTTAACTGGCCAATATGAATTAATTTGTGAGATCACATAATTGCAAAAATTAGATTCAATTTCAAGCATATCTTTGTCCAAATTTAAATGCATCAAAAGTATGCTTATTTGATAAATATGAAGAGGCGTATTGAAATGCATAAGTAGAAGATTATGCTGAATTTGAATGTACTAATTAATCAATCTTAAACAAGTATGTCAATATGGGTAAGAAAGTGGTTACCTATCCTTAACATCCTTCCCTTTTAAATCAGGGACTTCTATAAGTGCTTTATTCCATTTTTCTATCTTTTGAGCCAATTTACTTCTTTTATTTGCATCTGTCTCTGCCTCCATCCTCTGCCTATGTTTCTCCATTGCATCTCCAAAGCTACTTGTTTGCTTCCTGACATGGGTGGGCTCCACATGATAAAAGATGGGTATTACAACATGATTGGATTTCACACGTTGCTCAAGGATCAACACCAGTTCATCAAGACACCAAGTGGAAGTGGCATAATTTTTGGACAACACAATAACAGAAGCCCTAGATGACTTAATCGCACTCTCCAATTCTGGTTTCAGATCTTCCCCGGTTTCAATCTCTTCATCATCTAAGAAGGTACCGATATTGGCATGAAGAAGCGCATTATAAAGGTGATTAGTGAAACCATGACGCGTGTCAACACCTCTGAAACTTAAAAATACATCATATCTATGACCATGAGTTGATGAAGAAGATGAAGACCCTTCAGAAAGTTCAGATAGAACAACCATTATGAGTTATGGGTTGATGACACTTCACTCTTCCCGTGACTTTGTGTATCTCAATTAGCTATTGAATCCCACACTTTCATCAATTGTGTCTCTACAAAAAATTAAATTAAATTATTAAAACCATATGCACCTCAAGACTTTTCCATGTGAATCAGTATGCTTCAGAAATGACCAATATACTTTGATCTGATTAACCCACTACAGATATCCCTAAGATTGTCTAAACAATTTCCATCTAAAGTTAAGTTAAACAATCCTCAAACAAATCAACACCAAATACCATTCTACAAACAACTGCAGGATCCACTATTACATCCTAAGAAAGGAATTGCAAAAACGTATTGGCAATCCCCAAATTTCACTAGATAAGATCAAACAATTAAAAGATCCAAACCCAAGAAAGATATAAGTTTTTTGACATGGTTGTTTACATATCCGTAATATTGGCAAGAACAATCTTTTCAAATTTGAATTTATCCATCGAAATGATATGAATATTAAACTAGAGTCACACCTCTTCAAAGATTTTGATTACAAAGTCTGATTCATAGAATATAACAATAAAAGTTCTTAAAATAGCATATTAAAACGTGTTCATCTATGGGTGTTTAGCTAACTGTTAAGACTCAAAAATACTCATATGTAAAAAATCGTGTATGTGAATTAGAAAATAGAGAGGAATTAAGGAAGTACATATTCGACTCTGTAGAACCCTAACTGGTATACAAAAATCAATAAAAGTAATTGAAATAATTAAAATCACAATCACCTGTTATTAATGAACAACCAAATGATTATTATCTGAATTTATGATTGATAAGGTAAATGGCGACCGCAATAGGTGAAAAGTACAGCGCTACCGGAGGTGAGACGGCCTGTAAACGGCGAGAGATGGTCGGCGAAATCTGTTTGAGTAAAACAGAATCAGAGAAGAAAGGAATAGCTATTGCGCTGAATACTTTCATGCTTTATTCAAAGATTGATGGTCGTTATATATAAAGGTCAAAGTCAACAGCAACGACCCATTTGCACATTCGTTATTAAAAATTAAAAAATAAATAAATAAATAAGAATTGAAGAAGAAGAAGAATTAGTCTTGCGGAAAAGTATAACCTTCAATCCCTACATTAAACTAGTAGGTGATATCGGGTTTGCCCAAAATGTTTTTTTTTTTTTAAACAAATCTGGACCAAATGTGTCGAGTTCAACAAAATATAGAGACCATTTCTTTAAATTATATCAATTCCCTCACAAAAATCTTTAATATATATCAAAAACAAAAATAAACCAAAAGTATCAAGTTCAACAAAATCTAGGGATCATTTATTAAAATTTAAGCAAATTCTATACCAAAATCTTATATATATATATATATATATATATATATATATATATATATATATATATATATATATATATATATATATATATATATATATATATATAAAATACAAAATTTGTCAAGTTCAATAAAATCTAGGGACCATTTATGTAAATTTGGCCAATTTCTTAACATCTTTAGTATATTTAAAAAATCAACAATGGGACCAAAAATGTCTAGTTCAACAAAATCTAGGGACCAGTTTTGTAAATTTGGCCAATTCTTATGTTCATAAGCGCTTAAAAAATATAAAATTGTCAAGTTCAACAAAATTTATGGACCATTTTTGTAAATTAGGTCAATTCCCTAAAATCTTTAATATATATAAAAAAAACTCAAAAATGGATCAAAAGTGTCTACTTCAACAAAATCTAGGGGCCATTTTGTAAATTTGACCCAAAGTTCACTATTCATAATCAAGTTATGCTTTCATATGTATATTAATTATAACTAGGGAAGTATCCCTGCTTTGCAGGGGTCGGATTTGAATTAAACCATTTGCGAGAGGAGTTTACGCTGGATATTTTCTTGATATATTTATTGAAATATACATATTATCAAACAATTGCATAATCCATGAATGAAAAAAAAAGTCAAAAACATCATAATAGGATTTTACATTGTGATTTCTTTTACTAAATTAATGACAAAGGCAATGACATTAGAACATGTGAAGTTGCGTACCGAAAAACACATGAATGTCAGTTTTAGGGTATTGGTTTTTGTTGAGTTATAGTCGGTTCCAAAATTAGTGATTGGTAGTTTGAAACATTTGCCATTTGAGTAATTTACTTCTAGCTGAGAGAGCTTCAAAGCTTTCCTGAAATTATAACCTTATTTTTCATGACAATCTGCAAATGACATGACCAAATTACGTTTATTCAAGTAAACAACTCATATTTTGCTTTAATAATCTATTAAAACCAGTCTTACCTTACGGCCATGTTGTTTGAGTTCATCCATATTACCAAAATATCCCCTATTGAATTCATATTTGATGGCGAAAATCACAGAAACTTCAACAAAAATTCAACCACATCTTAGACAATAATCCAATGAAGATTCAAGCACAATCATGCAACAACAAATCATAATACTTACGTCCGACAATGATATTTCTCGATAGCATCTTTATTTCCAATCTGCATTAAAATTTGGATTTGTTATTGATTACAAGACGGTAACCATAATAGTATTATAAGAAATAGAAAAAAAAAAACACCAATTGCTGCTCAACAACATCATAAGTCAAGCTCATGTAACACAATCACATGATTTCATAATGTCCAGGATCTGGTTTTAGCAAAATATAATATCAAATTAATTTACCAGATAGAAATCAAGGAACCAATCAGAGACATGTGAAAAAAACCCTAGTTTTGGAGCCGCTCTTGTAGCGTACTTATGTGTTTATGTGTGACAACATGGAATCTGGAATAGACGAAACGTAAGAAAGAAGAAGCCACTGTGATTTTGAAAATTAACAAACTTCAACAATACCCCAAACAGTCTCAACTACATCCCCTATCCTAAAATAAGTAGAATCTGTCCACGTGTCAATCTCCCAGCAGCCTTAAATCGTGTTTTCACGAGTCTTTACCTCATCTACATTTACAAAACTGCCCTCCAGATCATATTCATATACAGTCATTCAATAAATCCGAAAAATATACCGAAGATAGATTTGTTAATGTAGATGAAAGATTTCCAAATAATAATTCAAAATAATATGCAGAAATCGTAAATTCAAATTTCAAATTCATCATATCCAATAAAATATGGAAGTTTGGTTATTCTAATTGGAATAAGCATTGGGTTGATATACCTCCTTCCCGATTTATAAGATTGTAAGTTGTAAGATACTCTGTATACATCATTCCATTCGAATCCCTCCAAAAAAAAAAAAAAAAAAAAACCAAATTTAATATTTACTACTAATATAATTTGATAGTAAAGTAATATAATCATCTCAATTTCTTCATCACGCATTGAAATCCTGCATCCTCATTGAAATCATGCATCATCTGAATTCTTCTTGCATACTCTCAATTCATTCATCACGTAGTCATTCATCCCATCCATAATCATAGTATCCTATATGTCAGCATTTTTAGTTTTTAAACACATTTAATATATTATATCCCTTAAAATCTGCAATTATTTTTTGAATTTATTCCTCTTACCTTATACCAAATATGCATCTATGATAAAAGGAATGCAACCCTGGATTGCGTTTGAATTCCACCACAATTAATGAATTTTGTTGACTAAAATCTCCTTTTTTTATTTCAGTTATAAAACCCAAACACCAAATAAAGATTTTTATGTTCGAAATTTCAAATTCCTTTGGCTTCTTTGTCTTTGAAAATACACATGTTCGTTCATTCACAAGAGTTCAATCTATCAGGTAAGTATATTAAAAACTAGTTTAAATTCTTTCTTTTTGTTTTTGTTTCTTTTTGTGTTCTTCTCCTTCTGTGTGTGTGTGTGTTTTCATATTACGTTGTTCGTTTTACAGTGTGTGATTTTTGTGCGTTTTACTATGTGTGGTTTTTTGATCTTCTCTTTCTATGTGCGTAATATATTTCCTCATAATTTATTATATTTGTTATTAGTTGTTTATATTTGTGTGTGTTGCTTTTATTTTGAAAAAAATGAAATTTGTATTTTATAACGTTTTAATATTAAACATATCTAATTTACAACAATGTACTTTAACAGTTAGCTCTTATGTGTTTTACTGCGTGTGTGTTTATGTTCAACATCAAACTCTTTTAGCATCCAACTTTAATTTTCTGCCAGTTTTGGACATTTTAAACATTTTTTTAACATTAGACACTTCATATCATTATTTTTTCAACGTGTATGATTTTTTTTCAAATTTCAGAAAACCAGTCAAAAACACTTGATCGTTTTTCGAATAATTAAATAAAATTTACTTTATATCATATAAATAATAATATATATAAAAAAATAAAAAATAAATAAATAACTTATGAAGCACGAAAATCTACACCAACATGTTTTGGGAGTTGTTAGAAGTTTCCTGAATGCAAAACTGTTGCAAATACTATATGCATAAAAAAAGTATAGTCTAAATTTAATTTAGTTTTTTTTTAAAGAAATGTCAGGGTGGAATATTTCAACATACTGTTACATACTGTTAGATATACAGCTCCAGTTATATAAGAAGCCTGCAAATCATATAACAACAATATATATTCAAGTAAGGGCATAATGGTCAATTTAGCAGATAAACAAAGGGACAAATTTGTAATTTACTCACCTGTTGCAGGAATGCAGAATGTTGTGACCCAATAACACATGAATGTATACGCACCATTGATCTTTGAGTAGAAAAAATTGAATTCATAATAGCAACATATCTGAAAAATATAAAATCTTTTTGTTAGAATAAAAGAAAAAAGAAATTAAAAAAAAAAAGAAGAAAGTAAGTTGAGAGACATACTCTCGAGGTCCATCTTGTGATCCATGTAAACACAAAATCTGTCATTACTTATCAGAGTAATTAAATTAATAGGTAATTTTTATATTATAATTTATAAACTAATTGATGAATGCAGAAGAATTATGAATCACCCGAGATTGTGGATGAATTGATCCAGAACGAAATACTCTTTGTATGTCTAATCATTGTTGTTATTTTAAACAATCTTTTTATATATTAAAAATAATAAAATGTTGTGATAAAAAGAAATGAAAGTAGGATGCATGCTAAAAAAACATAAGATAAACACAAAATGGTGGAAATTATGAAAAAGGATACAACACAGTGCCATTGAAAGATATCCTGAAAGCAAAGTAGATCCAATTCTATCAACTGATTCTTGCTTATTAAGCTCTTCATCTTTAATCACAAACTCTTCTAATTTTTGTAACAATGTTTCAACTCTTAGGTTTCCATGATCCAATGAAGAATCATATATGTAATCACAAGGACTGAATCCAATTGCTATCACCATTGGCACAGTTTGCTCAACAGGAAAATGAACAACATATATTTCATCGAATACAATGGAGATGTCGGTGAACGTATGGCTAGACCATCGACAGGGAACCATTTACAGAGCGCATGCAAATCACACAACGAAGTCTCCGAATTTGATTTTAATAAGCAGAAAAAAGCCCTAAAATAGATGAACAAAGAATCGCTACTAACCCTGACTATCTTTTGAAGGAGGTTCCCACTTTTGTCTCTATAAATGTGAATAGCTGATTGGAAGACAGGAACTGCGATGCAGTGGTCGGTGTAAAAAGCGGTGGTCGTCAAGTACCGATTTTCCCAAGCAACTGCACTAAAAATCCAACATATTAGCAATTCCCAAAATCTAACAGCCAATATCACGTCCAACAACCAAAGGAATTGAGAGAACCCACCGGGAAAGCTGGTGGCAAGAACTGAAGTTAGTGGCTTGAAGAAGTTCATGAAGCCTGTTCACTACTGGTATCACGATGGAGCCGATTGGTGGTTTTACCGGGGGGGGGGGGGGGGGGGGGGGCGAAGGACGAAGAAAAGAGGAACAGTGGAAGAGATAGAGCATAGAAATCCAACAGATTAGGAATTCCTAAAACCGAACAGCCAATATCAGCTCCAACAACCAAAGGAATTGAGAGAACTCATGGGGAAATCTTGTGGCAAGAACTGAAGTCGGTGGTTCCACTGGGGGAGGAAGGACGAAGAAAAGAGGAAAAGTGGGAGACAACATAGAAAGTAATGATGTATAGTTTGGAAGAGCATGTGTTGACACGAATAGATTTTTGAAGAGGTGGATGTACACGTATACAGAAAGACTCACAAATCAACAACACAAAAACAAACAGATTATTAAAAAACTAATTAAAAATAAAAATAGAGCCAAATTATTAAAAAAAAAAAAAGTGGTCCAATACATAAATAAATAAACTGTTCATTAAGAGACTTTAAAATTAAAATATTAAAATATAATGTATCATGATTAATGTCTTACACTGAAATGATTATTATTTAGGAAACTCAAACAACAAATCAATCAAATTTACGAAAAATCTCGCAAAATTTGAAACGGAAATCCTAAAAAAAACCCAGAATATAAGACTTGATTAAAATACGTTAATATTTAAAAAAATATATATATGTACCAGCTTAATCCTGAATTCTTCTTCTTCTCTATGTTATCTGTATCGTGTTATCTTGCTGAACAAATCGCCTCTGAATAGGTCACAGTTTTTTGTAAACCATCGTCATCTTCTAAATACTCATCTGAATTAAATCTTGGTTTTATTAATCTTTCATTTGTGTTGTTTGTCTTGCTCAGAGATCAATGGGATTTCGAGGAGATGGAAACGACTAACACATTACCCCCAAATCTGAAGGTATTGATCCCAATAAGAACTACTCCACAATTACGTAGGTAACACCTTCAATTTTAAAATATTTACGTTTATAAATCTTAATTTATTTCCATTACCTGGTTTTGTAATCAAGAAATATGAACAATAGATGGAAGGATGTGTTGAATTTTATTAACACTTCCAATTTCACAACCTTTGTCTTGATTTGCAATCGACGCTAGCAAAAGGTTTTTAACCTAATTTGTTTGAACCAGAATCTCATGATTTATCTGATTCTTATAATTGATTTTGCATTAGGCTTATTGGTATGCGAACTCTCCATAGACATTTGAAGGTATCTTCTTAGTGCAATAAATTGGGTACTTTTTATGCTAACTTACGTGTTTTAAAGTTGTTACTATACTATTAGTGATAATTTTTTTTTCTATACAACTCGTCATAAGTATCATCAAAACATATTAAATATTGATTACATTATAGAATTAAGTTATAAACTTAAAGACAAATAACATAAATATGTAAATTATTAATTGGCATGATTTAAAATTACCATTTATTTACTAATTTATTATTATTTAATTTGTCAATTGATATTTATTCGAATCATAGGAAATAACAATCGTCTATAACCTAAGGGTTTTCAAAAATCTACATTTCTCATTAAATACTTACCATTTACTTTGTAATTAAATACTTACGAATCAAAATGTTATTTAAAAATACAATATTAAAATTCATAAGTTTTCTAAATTAAAGAAATATTATTTTATTAAATAATTTATTTTTAAATTCAATTAAAAATCAAAACCCGTGGATTCCACGGGTTTTAACCTAGTTCATTTAATAAATAACTTAAATTAGACCAATATAATTGCAGCAAAGTACCAAATTGTTAATATAAAGAGTAAATTACACGAATCGTCCTTCGTGTGGGGACCAAAATGCACGTTTAGTCCTTATTTTTAAAAATTAACTCGGACCGTCCCTCGTTATTTTAAAATTTACACGCTTCATCCCTCCGGACATAAAAAGACCATTTTGCCCTCGTTTATTTATTTTTTATTTTTCTTTTATTTTTCAATATCCAACGAGCTCGTGCAATCAAAACCAAACTCCCCCTCGAAATGATACCAATCTTCAAATTCACAAATAAATACCCGAAGCTTCGAATACACATGCTTTATTCTCCCCCTTTTTATAACCAAAAATGATTATAAAACCCATTAAGGGTGAAATGCGTCCGAGGAATAATCTTCACAGAACTCCCCCTTGATGTGTGCCAAAAATGAAACCACAAAAAACTTGCATGGAAAAACAATCATGACAAACCTGGAAAAAATTTCAATCTATGAAAATTTTTTACTTTTGGGTGAGAATTGCAAGAAAATAGATAAACTAGGTAAACTCTCACTTTCAGAATTCTGCAGGGACCCGTTGCACCAAAAACAACTTAAGATGTGAAACTCTACCCCATTTACGAAACTGGGCATAAAGTGTAAATTTGCATTAACTGTAGGGACTGAACTCGTAAAATTCTCCATTTCTCAGCATTGTTAGTAGAATTTCAAAGTTGGGTAAGTTCTGACAAAATATCAAAATTGCAGGACTAAATGAGAAACCATCAGTCTTCTTTAAACATTTTTACTCCAAAGTCAAAGTTGGACCATTTATGCCAGTTCGTCAAAAGTGTAAGGACCAAAATCAAAACTTAATTGCTTTCTTCCCCAATTCACTTCGTTATACAGGTAACGAATCCTACACGCTTCGCTTTTAGTTTCATGAATTCGTCAACGAAGTGGGTATTTTCCTCAACACAAAGCGCCTGCTTAATCAGTCAGAGACGAAGCCATTCAAACACTGAATAATTTCTAAATCAATTCAGCCTCGTTCTTTGCTTTTCATTACATTTTGACTAGCCATCGACATCAAAATTTTGAGACTCCAAAATTGACAAAATCGAATCAATAATCGATCCTTCGCCTTTAGCGTTCAATCTTTCACAGACTTCGCTTTTTCAGTAACACAATCTCATGTCGATTTCAATTTTACAACTTCAGCCATATATGCGAACAACTTCAAGCATATATTCCATTGGCGAACCATCGACTCAAACCATCTAGCGTTGAACCATCGACCATCGCTACGGTCTTCTTAAAGATTGGAATATGTAATCACGATTGCTTTAATCAAAATAACTCTTTGATTATATGAGAAACTCTCTCAAAACTCACGGTATTACAATGTTTTTCCAATGATCATGGCTCGACCTAAAACAATGTATATATAATCCTAACTATCGACTTGTAATTAGACTACAATTAGGAAACTAGAAACCGTCTTGTTATTTATTTCCTAAAAACTAGGTTGGTCTCCAAGTCCTACTCGACTTAGGATTCCAACAATCACCCCCGAATCTCTAAGTCCTTCTAGAGAATTCTTCAACCTAATCCGTATTTAGAACATGGATTCGTTGCTGTCGTCACGTTCTGAAAAATCACCTTCTCGTAATTTTTGGAGTCGTTCCAGACATTCAGACGCAAAGTGACCCGGTTTGTCACACCGAAAACAAATCACCTTAGATCGGTCTCTATTTTTCCGATTTTTGTCGCAACAAAAATTACATTTTTTGCAATTCGGTTGAGATAAATCAGAATTGGACTGTTTAATGGGCCGATTACTTTGAGAAAAATTATTATTTCCTTTGGGCCCGCCTGACCCATATGACCCTCCAGATCCGGATCCACTTGACCCATCAGTCCTATTAAAACCATTCGCTTTATTAAACCTATTCGATCCTTTCCAGTTTCCCTTCATTCCCGATGAGTTATCCCCACCAGCCGACAACCCACCTCCATCTCTCGTCGATTTTTCGGCAAATAGAGCCCTCGATTGTTCTTCTCCAGTATCGACTTCCCTTATTCTTTCTTCATATGCCTTCAATCGACCCACTACGTTTAAATCTAGTACCTGTTCAAGAGATGCAACGATGTGAATGAAGTTTCTGGGTAATGATTTGAGGAATTTCTTCACTAATTTTGATTCCTCAATCGTTTCTTCTAATGCCGACGATGTAGACGCGATTTCGGACAGCTTTCCTGCAAAGCTGTCGATTGTTTCTGACTCGAGCATCTTCAGACGATCGAATTCCGACATCAAGGTTTGTAATCTCGCTTCTTTAACTCTATCTGTGCCCACATTACATGCTCTAATAGCATCCCACAATTTCTTGGCTGAATCCTGATCTCCAATCTGCATTATGAGGTTTTCTGGTAGGGCTTGGTACAATAGACCCATGACGAGACAATCCTTCTCTTCGTTGACTTCGGTTCCTAGATCAATCACAATCCAGGCTTTGTGGATACGCAAGACAACTTTCATACGCATTGCCCATACAGTGTAATTGGTGGATGTAAGCATCGGACATGTGACTGTGGTTGTCCCAACCTCCTTCACTCTCACCGGAGCTTCTCCTTCTCCCCCTGTATCTATCATGTTGACCTAACTCGTCAACAGGTACAAATCGATCTCACAGCTTCTCAACCTAAGCTCTGATACCAATTAAAGATTGGAATATGTAAACACGATTGTTTTAATCAAAATAACTCTTTGATTATATGAGAAACACTCTAAAAAACTCACAATATTACAATGTTTTTCCAATGATCATGGCTCGACCTAAAACAATGTATATATAATCCTAACTACCGACTTGTAATTAGACTACAATTAGGAAACTAGAAACCGACTTGTTATTTATTTCCTAAAAACTAGGTTGGTCTCCAAGTCCTACTCGACTTTGGATTCCAACACTTCTCAATTTAATTTGTTAACAAAACATTAACCAAACTGACCATCGATTCGTTATTCTCAATTCGTTCCCAACTATCACCCATCGACTTCAAATCCTTGAAATCAAAATCAAATCAATCTCTCGAATCAATAGTTAGGAAGCTACGATATTGATGTTCAGTAAAGGACTTCCAAAATGAAGCTTACAACCATTGATTAAAATCAACATCGACAACGAAAATCTTTTGCCTCAGAACACCCATAAACCAAAATCGGCATCACAACTTCAAGCGATTTGATCATCGACTAACAACCAACAACCAAAATCAAATTCGGTTTCAAAAACTTCTTCCTATTTCAAAAGATTAGTCCATCAATTCGTCATTTCTGGTCGTCACCTTGACATAAAAAACAACAATAGATGTGAAATTCAAAAACATGCAGTCCAAATCACTTCGACATCAAAGTTTGATTCAACACTAAAATTAACACAATATGTTGAAATCCATTCTTCTCAACATCAAGACTCCATATTTCGAAATCATTGTTAACCGCATAAAGACTTTAATTTACAAATCAACACTCAAGTATCGAACAACACTCATCTATTGTGTTCGACATCAAGAACATAGAATCATCCGATTTTCAAAATTGGATCCTAAATCAGACTTGTTTTCGACATCCATAACCTCAACACAACTTGTATTAACCAATTTCAACATTTAATTCACAAAATCATCACTTGAACATCGACTTTGACTTTTTGGGTAAATGTCACAAAAAACACTATTTTTTTTATACAGAAATTCGATTTTGACACCGTGTTTTTTTTTGTGTCAATTTTGACACTGTGTTTTCCAATTTGTTACAATTCTGACCACTTGACCGGTTAACCAGGTTGCATGCTGACGTGGCATGATGACGTGTCAGTTTTGATAACGTGGCATGCTGACATGATATGCTGACGTGTCAAAATTGAATTTTTTTTCTCACAAAAAACAATAAGTTTTCAATTTTTTTTCGATTTTGACACTATGTTTAATTTTTTCATTCAACTTTGACACTATGTTTTTTTGTTCCAAATCAAACATCATTTTTTCCAATTTTGTTCAATGTTGACAATTTTCTATTTGAAACCGTATAAATATTTTTTTAATACATTTAAACCGTATAAATATGGTTTTTTTTTCATTTAAAAACCATAGTTTTGTATAAATACATTTTTTTACACTCAAACCATATTTTTATGTATAAATATGTAGTAGTTATATAAATATTGTATTTTGTATTAAATATGCAACTTTAAAATGTGTTTGGAGGTTTGGAGGCGTGTAGTCGATCAAAACTCGGATATCAAGTTTGCAACCCATCAAATTTTTACATCTTATTAGAAGCTTATGGTTAGTTTGATTCTCATGATATAACTAATGTTTTGAATGTAAGAAAAAAAACACATTGTATTTAAATAAAATGTGGTTTTTAAACAAAAAAAATATGTTTATACGGTTTAAAATGTAATAGAAAAAAAATATATTTATACGGTATCAAATGGAAAATAGCAAAAATTTAACAAAATTTGATAAATGATGTTCGATTGGAACAAAAAAAACATAGTGTCAAAATTGAAATAAAAAATTAAACTTAGTGTCAAAATAAAAAAAAAAATGAAAACTTAGTGTTTTTTGTGGAAAAAAAATTAATTTTGACACATCAACATATCATGTCAGCATGCCACGTCATCAAAACTGACACATCATTATGCCACGTCAGCATGTAACCTGGTTAACCGGTCAAGTGGTCAGAATTGTAACAAATTGGAAAACACAGTGTCAAAATTGACACAAAAAAAAAACACGGTGTCAAAATCGAATTTCTGTGTAAAAAGAGTGTTTTTTTGTGTCATTTACCCTTGACTTTTTCTCAGTTTGACTTTTCGAAGTTAACAATCAACAAACAAGAAATTGATGATTCAAACAACAAATTTTTTATCAAAATATGATTATCCAACCGTTCTTCATCGCATTCATGTGTTCTTGATCAAGTTCATCCAAATGAAAATACATGATTATTCAATGGTACAGCCAAGAGATGCGTGTGTAGATGTCAACTGATGAAAAACAATGTGAATTTATTCCACAATATCGGATCAAGTGATCAAATTAACTGGGCTTAAAAAAATAGTGACCAAATTAACATTTTGGTCACAATAAGTGGATCATGAATAGTACTAATGAATTGAAATTGGGCTTCAGTTTGGGTCGATGAACAGTAAAAAATTTTGATTGGGCTCAAGATTTAATCAAAACAAAAGTGATTTTGTTTTGGGCTTGATCTAAATTTTTTTTGTTGGATCAACAAAGGGATTGAAACGGATTAGATCCAACAAAACAAATTGATCAAAAATGAAAAACGCAAAGCACAAATCGAAATCATGGATGTTTTGGAATCCATTTGAGAATTTGAGATACCTTTTTAATGATTCGAGTTTCATTTGCAACGAACGAATCAAATTTAAAAGATCTTAGTTCTTTTGTTGAAACATAAAATTTCTAATTTGAACATTGTACCATCCATGGTGTGTATTGTACAACTCGTTCTTCGTGTTCTTCAACGATCCAAGAACATCTTCATAAGAACCAACATCACTTTTGAGTTTTGACTTCAAATTCAATGCAACACTTGGAGATTGTTGCTTTGGAACCCAAACTTGCTTCATGGATTTCAGATTCACAACAACATTTGACAATTTTTGTGAGTAAACCCGCTTGTTTTTACGTTTGATCTTCTTCTTCTTATTTTTTTCTCATCTTCTTGCATCTTGAAGATTTGATTTCAAGAACACCTTCATTCTTGACAACTTCAACTTGACAAGTTTGAAATTAAATCTTTTGGAGTTTGATATTTGTGAATTTCTTGGATTAACGGCTTCCGATAATGAATCATTCCTTCAAACGAATCACAAGAGCAAAAATTATCTTCAGTTTGAGCTCTAATTGAGCAAATAACTTTTTCATCTTCATGAAAATCAACTTGAATCTTCTTATCATGAACTTCAAGAACATCACATTGATCTCCATAGTCTTGAACTTCAACAAACTTAAGAGCAAAAATATCATTCGGGTCTTTAATAAAAGAAATGAATTTCTTCTTAAACAAATCTATTTCTTCTTCTTCATTTTGATCTTCACAACATGCACATATGGACATAACGAGTTTGATTAAACATACAAACTTTGAAGGTGGTTGAAATATCAATCTTCCATGATCATCTTTCAAGCCTCCATAACAAACGATAATATCACATGCAATCAATCCGCCTTTCAACAATAACCCGTAGAAGTGATTTTTGTTGACTTTATATTTGTCACCTTCAATGATCACAACCCAAGAATCATAAGCCAAATACACCATGATCAGAAAAACTAGAAAAATTTCTAGAGAGAGAAAGTGATAATCAAAGAGATCCTTAGAGAGAGAAAGTGAATATTAGTCAGATTCTAGAGAGAGAATGATGTACAAATAAGTATTCTAGAGAGAGAAAATCGAATTATGGAAAACCTTAATTTTTAGGCTACTAGGGCGATGCTGGGCATACATCAACGTACACGGGGCGTACTCATCAGATGTTGAAAACCCTAATTTTTAGGGTTGAGCCCTATATAATCCCCCTTATAACCCCATTTCCCTCACCCTTTCAGCCTCTACCATCCTTGAGATGATCTTGCAATCCTTAACCCTTGTGTGTGTTGAGCTTGAATGTGTGTGTGTGTGTTCTTGGTGTTGAAGAAAGAAAAAAGGATTCTTTGAGAAGCTTTGGTATGGGATTCAAGCTTGTAGATCTAAGATATTCATCTCTTTAGGAAACTCCAGAAGGTATAAATCCTTGAACTTTACTTGTATTTCTTAGAGATCTAGACATATGGTGTTTTATGAGTTTTATCTCTTTTCTTAGCTTTAATGAGTAAATGCTACTCTAAGACCAAATGAACTTCCTTTTCAGAAGATTTGAGTTGTGTTAAGTCATAAAATTGTTTTCTTGACTCACTTAGTGCTTGCATGCAAAGTGTAGAGGTCTTTATTAGTTAAGACTATCTAAGAGGTTGGTTTTGGGTCTTAATGATGCATGCATAACCATAAATTTGGAAACTTTATGGTTAAGAGCACCTTCATGGACTTATATCTAAAAATTGGACGTTGGGAATGAATGAATTAAGCTCTTATTAGAAGGTTTGCATGGCCACCGCGTACGTTGGGCGTTCCAGGGCATACGCTAGGCGTAGATGGTCAGCAGCGCTATTTGAGGGTGAGACCCAAGTAGGAGTTTGGGGGGCTAATTTGGAAAATTGGCCCGAATATGGACCTTGAGTGATTACTTAGTTTTGGGGCTTTTTTTTATCAAGATTTGGGCTTGGGTCTTAGTCCAACTAGGGAAACGGTAAAGTGACCTTATACCCTAATTATGGACTATTAGTTAAGGTTTGTAATCCAATTATTAATTGGACGATTATTTTGTTGTAATAGTGTGGGCATTTAGTGAGCCAGCAGTCGGAGAGTTTCGGTGTGATTCAGCAGTGTGAGGTGAGTTTTCCTCACTATACTTACAGGTCGAAGGCACCAAGGCTGGCCCATAGGTTTGATAATTTGATATGTGTTGATATGTCGAGTATGGAATAAATATGCATGCTAGTTTGATATGTTAGTATGGTAGATTTGTAGGACTACCTATGATTTTATCTAATTATTTGTGTATGTTTTTATTTGTTATACGTCAACATATTTCATGGGTTACGCTGACTTGGTACTGCTCCGTGCGATATCCAACAAACCCTGGAGAAATCCAGATATGAGATGAGGGTCGGGGAGGGCATGCCAGACTCATATTGAAGCCTCTTGAGCATTCCGGATAGGAGATAAGGGTTAAGAAGGGCATGCTAGACTCGTACTAAGGGCTTAGTTGGTCGATGAGCAAGCTAGACATAAGCTGTAGGTTGAGGGCAAGCCATAATTATGTTGTGGGCTCATGGGTAATCTTGTAAGTTAGTTGTGGACCCATTGCATGCTGTTATTGTATATAATTTATTTATTGTTTCTTGGTATTTTAGGGGAACTCACTAAGCTTTAGGCTTACAATTGTAACACCTAAAGTCTAGAAGGACAAGAAAGGAAAGAAAACCTTAATTTTACGTGAGGAATAGGCTTGGGAAGGGTAGATCTACAGTTTGGAGTCCATGCATGACTCAAAAGTCCTCTGCATGTAAGGGGATTTGAATGGACTCAGCGAGTCCTTTGAGTGGACTCAGTGAGTAGCATGAAGAGTAAGAGCAACTCGACGAGTGGGATGAACAGCTCGTCGAGTCAGATGAAGATTGCCTTCTACTCAGCGAGTCTGTTCTTGGACTGGGTGAGTCAGGTTGCGAAACCCCAAACCCTTCGAGCTGAGACTCGAATCAGTGAGTCGGGTGGAGACTCGGTGAGTTAGATAGGTCAGGACTCATAAATCGGTAGACTCGGCGAGTCATGGATTGACTCGGCGAGTCGAGACGTGAAGGGAAGGATTCTATCTATATGAACTCGGCGAGTCAGTAGGGTGACTCGGCGAGTCAGTAGGGTGACTCGGCGAGTAGGGTTGACCTGGAAGGTTGACCTTGACCACGACTTTGACCTTGAACAGGGTTGACTTGGTTGTCTTTCGGGGGTCAGTTAGACTCAGGTTGCATTGATATTGGTAGTTCGGGGAGCAAGGGGAGCAGGAGTTCAGTGAGTTGCAGGGCAGCAACTAGTGAGATCATCAGCAAGTTCAGCTAGTGCAGGTGAGTTTCCCTTTGTGTGAATGGGTCTAAGGCTACAATGCCGGCCCATGTAGTTATGAGTAGAAGACCCGGGGGTCAGCCCTAGGCATAGTATGCTAGTATGATATTCAGGACGAGGTCCATTAATAGTGGGCGGGTGCCCAAGGATTTGTTTATATGATAGTTTATACTTGTTGTCTGTGTGATACATGTATGTGCCTGGTAGGGAGGTGAGTGTGGGCGAGGTCCCGTATCTCACCAATAGCAGAGTGTGGATGGGGTTCCATATCTCATTAGTAGCAGAAAAGGGGCGAGGCCCAAGTTAGGGAAGGAGTGAGAGTGGATTGGGCCCGTATCTCACTACCAGTAGGAGCGTGGACGGGGTTCCATGGCTCATCAGTAGCAGGACAGGGGCGAGGCATAGGATAGGCGAGGCCTTAGGACAGGATTAGTCGTATGAGTTTAGCTTATGTGTTGTGATATGTTTATGTGTTATTATTTGTTGGCGGGCGAGGCCTAAGTGAAACAGATATGTATCCGAATGGGGCTCAAAGCCAGGCGAGGCCGTTATAGCGGGCGAGGCCCGAGGCAGGGGGCGAGGCCCATGATAGCGGGCGTGGCCCATTATGTGCAGTATGTGATTATGCGTGGTATGTGGTAGGGTGGGGAACTCACTAAGCTTCGTGCTTACGGTTTTCAGTTTTGGTTTCAGGTACTTCCGGTAGCGGAGGGAAGAGCTCAAGGTGATCGCATGGCACACACCATAGATTAGACAACCTGGGAATGTTTACTCTGATAATGAACATGTGTTTTGAAAATTAATACTCTGATTATGTTTTGGAATGATGACTTTGCTTAAAGTAATGTTTTATTAAAAGAAATTTTTGCTCTTGAATTTCGGGTCGTTACAACAATTTTGTATTATGTTTCAAGTATCTTAGAGGATCGCAGGAAGGCGAATGCATGATCATGCACCTCCTAGTGTTTGTTTTAAGATTTTGGGAAAAATATGATATTAAACATGTTTTGAAAACTATTTTGTAAACAATGAAGATTTATGGGTTGTTTTAAAAGTTTAAATTTTTCATGAATTTTATGGATGTTACAACATTTTTTAGTGTAAAATTTCTTTGTGTCAAAACCTGTAGAACTCACCAACAATTTTGTTGACGTATCTTAATGCATATATTCTCAGGTTATTTATAAGGTCAGAAGTGTTCATACAGAAGATCCTCTGCTATTTTTACCATACAATTGTGAACGTTGGATTGTTAGGCATGTGCAGTGATCTAGTAATAACTATTGTCAATGTAATTTCTATTTCGGTAATAATAGGAGATTGTATTTTTACTGTTAAATGTATGTTCAATAATTGTGATTACTGCATCGCGTACATTGGCTTTTCTGCCAGCGGCCATGGGTGTGATAGCTCATAACAGTTTGATTCATCATATATTTAGGTCTTGCCTAATACTTCTAATGTAGCTATGAAACCTATTGATACAAGTAACATTGTACAAATAGAATAAACAAGAATTATTAGTGGCATGATGTACCTCAAGAGTTGCACCAGACCTGACTTTGCTTTTGCAATAAGCAAACTAAGTAGATATACGAGTAATCCAAGTGATGAATATTAGAAGACTGTTACAATAATTAAGTAACCTGCTCCTCTTGCCTACAATATAAAAGATACCATGTGGTAATAAAAGGGTAGAGTTATGCAAATTGGATATTTCACATATAAGATTTTAAATCAATCAATGACTTTTTGTTTACACGTGGTGGTGGAGCTAAGTAATCAAAGAAAACCATTATAGTTAGATCCAACTAGTAATATGAGTTTATAGCATTTGATTAAAGTGGAGAAGAAGTTGTGGCTATATCAATTCTTAGAGATATGGACTAAACTAGTTTTTATAATCTCTATCCATTCTGATAGTCAATCAGCTATTAGATGAGCACAAAGTGCCATGTATAATGGTAAGTATTGACATATATGTCAAATACATATTACTATTAGACAAGTTCTCCCTATTTTAATGATCTCTATAGACTATGTAAAGAACAAGTGAAACATCCCAAAAATACGACCCAAAAATTTTGTTTAAATAGTAATAAAAATCATATACTATTTGTCATATCATAAAGACCATGTGTCAAATATCTCAACTCATAATAAAATGTCGTGAAACAACTGTATCAAATCAAACTACAAATCAACAAACTCCCAGGATAAACACTGAAGCCGTGGTGTGTGCGATGCCATCATCTCAAGCTCTTCCCATTACTTGCGGAAGTACCTGAAACCAAAACTAAAACTTTAAGCACGAAGCTTAGTGAGCTCCCCCAATCTACCACATACCATGCAATAACATATAAACACGTATTGGGCCTTGCCCACTGCATCGGGCCGAAGCCCGGAAACTGCATCGGACCGAAGTCCGGAACTAACTGGGACCTTGTCCCCTGCATCGGACAGAAGTTTGGAACTAACTACATCGGACAGATGTCCGGAGCTGACTGGGACCTTGTCCCCTGCATCGGACCGAAGTCCGGAACTAATTGCATCAGACCGAAGTCCGGAAACTAACTGAGCATAGCATAGCATAGCATAAACACATATTAACTAGCATAACACACATGATCATAAACTCATATACTGCATACTACGTCAGGCCGTAGCCCATAACACCTGACACATAAATCTGGTCTGAGCCACGAAGGCATCAAACACACTAACAACTGCATCAGACCGAAATCCGGGAACTACTACTAACTAAACGGGCCGGCATTGTGGCCTTAGACCCGTTCCTACTGGAAGGAAACTCACCTCGTAGCCTAGCTGCTAAAAGGACTGCTCCGGAATCTGTCTACTGCGTCTCCGGTTTCACCCCGGCTACAATATCCATGAGCACCATCAATCAAATACTGTTAATAATAATACTGAGGGTAAAATGACTCTCCTACCCCTTGTCCAAGTCAACCTAACTATCAAAGTCAACATTCAGTTGACCTGACTCGTCGAGTTGGGCCGCCAACTCGTCGAGTCCTTACTCTTACTTCGTTGATTCCACTCGCTACTACTCGTCGAGTTTTGGCGCAAACTCGGCGAGTTCCTCTTCGCTACTAACACTCTGACAATCTGCATCCAACTCACCGAGTTGTATGAACAACTCGTCGAGTTCTACTTCCTCAGATGATTATTCTACCTGTGACTCGCCGAGTTGTATGAACAACTCGTCGAGTTTGTTCTTGAAGTATCAAGATGGCCTTGGACTCACCGAGTCAGGGTATTGTCTTGCCGAGTTCTTCCACGAATGAGTCTAACCCTCTAGCTCACCGAGTCCACTTCTCACTCACTAGTTCCACTCGGCATAAATCGAAAACACAGGGGATTCGCGACTTGACTCACCGAGTTAGAAGAACGACTCGCCGAGTCGTATGCATGCAAATACTATAGAAACTATTAAGGGCCAAGATATACCTTACTTTCTTCTAAAATTCCTCTAGGATCTAGAATCTTCTTCTTCTCTTCTTGATCTACCTTCCTTTATCTCTCAAAATCTTCAAAGAACACACCAAAATCACACAAAAATGCAAAGAGGGCTCTAGGGTTCGAGTAAGATGCTCTGAGGGGTGATGGGGGATGACTTGAGGCCCCCAAAAGTTGTTTATATAGGGTGCAAACCCTTGAAATTAGGGTTTCATCTAGACTGGCGGACTCGCCGAGTCTGGAATATGGACTCGCCGAGTCGCCAACTTAAACGTGCTCGAAATTGCGACCCTGCTCGGCGAGTCCAGCTACTGACTCGTCGAGTTCCCCTTAAAACTTGAAGAAATATAACAATAAATAACAATATAAATATCATACCAGAATTGGGGTGTTACAACCCTCCCCCACTTGTCTCAGACTTCGTCCTCGAAGTCTGCTGTTGCTGAATCTAAGAACAACTCGGGGTAATTCCCCCGCATCTCCTCCTTGGACTCCAACATCCACTCAGAACCCTTCCGGTGCTGCCACTGTACGTTTACCAACTGAATCACTTTGTTCCTCAAGGTCTTCACCTTCCGATCCAAGATCGAAACTGGCTTCTCGACATAATTCAGGCTGCTATCAACCTGAATATCCTCAATGGGCACTATTGCTGACTCATCCACTAAACACTTCCGCAACTGAGAAACATGGAAAGTATTGTGGATCTAGCTAAGCTCTGATGGAAGATCTAACCGATAAGCAACCCGACCCACCCGGGCCAAAACCCTAAAAGGACCAATGAACTTGGGGCCCAACTTGCCTCTCTTTCGAAACCTGATAACACCCTTCCAGGGAGAAACCTTCAGGAGGACCATATCGCCCACCTGAAACTCCAAATCTGAACGCCTCTTATCGGCGTAACTCTTCTACCGACTCTGAGCAGTCTGCAGTCTGCCATGAACCTACCGGATCAATTCTGTCATCTTGAGCACCACCTCGGTGCTCCCAATGACTCGCTGACCGACCTCGCCCCAACAAATCGGGGTCCTGCACTTCCTCCCATAGAGCATTTCGAAAGGAGGTCGATCGATACTCGCGTGGTAACTGTTGTTATACGAAAATTCCGCTAATGGAATGTGACATCCCCAAAATCACGGCTAGAAAAGACCGCTTTTTGTTTATGCTTTATAAAAATCAGAGTACTTCATTTTATAAAAATGTTGCGGAATTTGTTCCTAGAAAAACATGGTAAATACGTTATTAAAACATTTTCGAAGAAACGTATTTATTTCATTTTAAAACATTTGGGATGTCATCGTTAATACAGAAACATAAGCATAAACAGAACTTACAATTATTTACACTAGTGATCTACATCTCTTTAAATCTCTCAGTGTATTGTGACTTCATATCAACACTTGTGATATAAATAAACTGAGTGGGTCAGGTTGGGAAACCTGGTGAGCACATAGGGTTTTCAACCCACAATAATATAATTATTATTTTTAAACATCAAACAATCAACCTAATTACCCATTCCCGTTATCCTCACATTACGTCCCTAAAACATCTAACACAAGGGACCTAGTCAAAGGACTATCATTGGGATGGAGTATATCTGGTGAGCACACAGTTCACACAGTTCGAATAAACACACAGTTTGAATAAACACATAGTTCGAATAAACACCTACAGGTTGCGAGCCTGTTAGTGTTCCACTGGACTGTCTAGAATAGTCCGTGGTCGTCATCTATACTCCACTAGATTACTAGATCATCAAGAACATCTATAACGAGGCATCTCATTATTTCATTTTATCACACATCAACTAATACATCTACCCATGTTTTACCCAACACATTTTGTAGATATAAAATACATATACAGTATAAATCATTGAAAACATGTATAAAACGTTCATCCAGCATAGATAGCAAGTATACAGATAATATACACACACAGCATGTAATTTATATAAAATACTTCATATCTATGTGTAAGCTGAAAGTAACTATGCACTCACCTGAGTAGGTGGTGACTCAGCACTCGGACAGCGCTTCGATACTCTCAAAACGATATTCCTTCAATAAAACCTAGTACCGATACCACTAGGGTTTAGTTTAACGATAACCGCGACAAATTAATAGTCTGAATATTATTATTATTATATAAGCATTAAATAACACTCAATATAACTCATAATAATAGCCCAAATAATTATTTTCAGGTCCTAATAATGTTACTATAATTAATTAGAAGCTATATTAAAACTAGCGTAGGCGTAGCTCACTTACAGCGGGTTTTTCGCAAAACCGGGCTTCGCTGGAGCAGCGTTTCCCGAGCCGAAAGGCTCTTTTCTTAGAGCCGTCGGGCGCTCCGGGGCTTCCACCTCATGCTAGGGAGTTACCCTAGGCTTTAGGGGGTTAGGGAGGCTTAGAGAGAGAGAGAGTTTAGAGAGAGAAAGAAGGTTTGGGAGGTGTGAAGAAGAGGCTAGACCCGACACCTCTATTTATAGTGCAAAAATCTGATGGACTCGCCGAGTAGGGGGGACCTACTCGCTGAGTTGGTCCATGTGGTGGCCTTCTGGTGGTGCCACGTGTCCAATTCTGGTGGTGCCACGTCACCCCCTATCGCGTATCAGCCTTCAAACTTAGAAAAATCATAACTTTCGCATACGAGCTCTATTTTTGACGTTCTTTATATGCACGCGTAGGTAAAATCAAGATCTACAACTTTCATTTAGACTCAATCGGCTAATTCTCGACCGATCTCAAATTTAACAGTAGGAGGCGTTTAGACTGTTAAATGACCGCGAAGAATTCATAACTCCTTCATACGGACTCCGTTTTCATCTGTCTTTTTACCTTTGAGTTCCTATTAATGAGATCTTCAACTCTCATTTAGGTCACGTAAGCCAAAAACCATTCAAACTAAAATTCGAGTTTCGGGCTGTACACTGCTAAGCCGAAGCTTAGAAAAATCATAACTTCTTCATACGAAGTCAGATTTGGGCGTTCTTTTTATGGATTTTCTCGGTTTAACATATTCTACGACTTTCGTTTAGATCACTAAGGCTAAAAAGTCCTCCATCATAAATTCACTATTTACGCTTCCCGATGCCGTGCCGGTTCCGTCGCGAAACTTCGACGGGCCATAACTTCTTCGTTATAACTCGGATTTCGGAGTTCTTTATATGTACGAAAACCTTGTGACATATTATACAACTTGGTTAAGACTATTTATTCTAAATAATTTTTTGTTGAAAAGTCATTTTTGACCCCTATTGCCTCTAAATTGACTAGCCCGGATCTGCAGGCGTTACAATTATCTCCCCCTTAGGATGATTACGTCCCGGAATCATCAACGAAATAAGGATCGTATAATGACTCCATATGTCATCTCTTCATCCTAGGTAATAATTATAACTTCTTTATTCCTTCAAGTCTATCTCTTAGACTTATTGACTGTAAGCAGTACTTGATCGTGCACCTGCTCTCTACCTCATATTAGACTCCAAATTATGACCTATCATCATGTGATGCATGTTTAGACTCAGGTCTCTTAAATTCTAAAACAGACTAAGCCTTCCTTCATGTTCTAATGTGATATAATCATACTTTAACATGTAGCATTTCTAGCTACCAACGAGCGCGATACTTCTATTGATCGCTTTGATTTTAATCGTTTGGTTTAAGTCGAACGCTATATCAAACTTGGTTCTCTGAACCACGTAACCTACTCATCGTAGTCGGACTCAATGTGATATGACCACTAGGTTCGGGATAACAACAATCTTCTTAGTCATTACCGAAACAATGGTAACGACATACTTGAATAAAACGAAATCAATTACTAGCTTCTTGGTAACCTTGTGACTTTCCCTGATCCAAGTGTGAGTCTTGTGCTTCCGGTAGTATAGGCCTCTACTACCATTCACACCTACTCATACTTGCCCCAAGTATTGTCTCGCAGTCTCTCCAAGTCACCATACAAGAAAAAAAACAACTTAACACATCAGATAACAAAACAAAGGTTTCATATTATTTCTTGAAACGATTACATAGGTGTTCAAGTTCACCCTAGACTATGCCTCTAACAGGCTACATCATATGATTCTATGGATACTTTATAACTCGATCCTTGGATGTCAAGCCGTCATTCCTGAATCCTTGCATTGTCATCTGCTTCGTCTAGGATCATATGGAATGCTCTTGCCTTCGGTTTTAGCGGAATGTTTGGTTTTGCCGCCTCTTTCTTTTTCGGGCAATCCTTAGCAACATGCCCTTCTTCACGGCATTCATAACACACCCTTTTGCATTCGTTGGAGTAATGTCCGGTCTTCCCACACTTGTAGCAAGTCACTTCTTCGCTACATTTCCCAAAGTGATTCTTTTTGCACTTCTCGCACCATTTCACTTTGTTTCCTCCTCCGCTAGACTCCTTTGAACCAGACTTGATCTTCTTATTGGGCCTCGTAGATTCCTCAAACTTCCTCTTTTCGCCAACCTCAATCTTGTTGGCAGCTCTTCCCTTAATCATATCTTCCACAGACTTGGTAGCCCAGATAGTTGCCTCCAGAGTAGGTGCCTGACGCACTGGCACCGCGTACTCCCATGGAAGTCCCTTTGCATACTTGTCGATTTTCGTCAGCTCATCCGGAACAAGACGCAAGGCAAACTTCATCTTTTCTGTGAAGTTGTTCGTGTATTCATCGATTGACATGCTTCCCTTCTTCACGGTTAGAAACTGGTTCTCTAGCTCAAGCAGGTTTTGAGCTGAGCAGTACTTTCGTTTGAATTGCACCAGAAATTCTGCCCATGTCAGTTGCAGGGGCTCATTAGGGCTCAGAGTCTTCCCCAAGGTATTCCACCAACGTACAACGCCTCCTCGAAACTGACGCACTGAAAATGTGGTCTGTAGCTTCCCTCTGCAACCGCATGTCATGAAGGCTAACTCCATCTCCGAAATCCAATCCATGACCCCGATCGGATCCTCCTTTCCAGTGAAAGTCGATGGCTTGCAAGTCAGAAAATCCTTGTACTTGCATCCATTCCTCTCGACTTCATCATCTTGGTTGTTTTGTCGAACTATTGGTGGGTTGACTTGACCAACAGTCCCACTGTAGTTTCCTTCCTCAGTCTGCCCTTCGTTCAACTCGGGCTGTTCGATCTGAATAGTGGCTTCCTCACGATTTTGCTGGAGCAAACGTCTAGTTTCCTCCATTTGACGATCCAACATCGCTTGGATTATCGCTTGCACTCCGGCCATTGTGACTGGCTCAGCGGCGACTTCCATCACCGGTATTTGCTCAATCACTGGGGGTTGGTTTCTGTTCCCATTTGCATTCACGTTTCCACTACGGGTTCTTGCCATCTTGATCTATACACCGAATAAGGTGAATCTAGATCTTTACTTAGGATTGATGGTTAAATCATCCTTATCACTCCGAAACGTTTATATGCTAGTTCTAATATCGTAGTCGTACGTTTAGAATCCTAAACACATAAGGTTTCCAGATCCGGTCGGCAACAGACCATAGATGTGACATCCCCAAAATCACGGCCAGAAAAGACCGGTTTTGTTTATACTTTATTTCAAAATCATGAGTGGGGTAGTTCTTTTCGTGCTCTTTCAATTGTCGAGATGCGTATGCTATCACCTTTTATCTTTGGGTCAGAACACAACCCAACCCGACTCCAGATGCATCACTATAAACCGCGAAATCTTCGACTCCATCGGGTAGAGAAAGTATCGGTGCTTCACATAACTTCTTCTTTAGTTTCTCGAATGCCTCATCGTGCTTCTCACTCCACGTATACGTAGCTCCTTTATGAGTCAAAGCTGTTAATGGAGCAGCTATCGAAGAAAAACCTTGGATAAATCGTCGGTAATATCCGGCTAATCCTAGAAAGCTTCGAATCTCCGTGGGACTCTTCAGACGTTCCCACTTCACTACAGCCTCGATCTTGGCGGGGTCAACCATTATTCCCTCTTGGTTAACAACATGGCCCAAGAATTGGACTTCCCGTATCCAAAAGTCGCATTTGGAGAACTTTGCAAAAAGCTTCTCCTTCTTTAACACCTCCAACACTTCTCGTAGATGCTTGCCATGCTCCTCCTGGCTTTTCGAGTAGATGAGAATGTCGTCGATGAACACTATTACAGATTTATCAAGGAATGGTTTACAAACCCTATTCATCAAATCCATTAATGCTGCGAGAGCATTGGTTAGTCCGAATGACATAACCAAGAACTCGTAGTGTCCATATCTTGTTCAGAATGTAGTCTTCTCAATATCCTGCTCTCTCACCTTCAGCTGATGATATCCTGACCTAAGATCGATCTTTGAGAAGTAGCTCGAACCTTTCAGTTGATCGAATAGGTCATCAATCCTTGGAAATGGATACTTGTTCTTCACCGTTGCCTTATTCAGCTCTCGGTAGTCTATGCACATCCTCATGCTTCCGTCCTTCTTCTTCACGAATAACACCGGAGCTCCCCAGGGTGATGAACTAGGTCGAATGAAACCGCTGTCCAACAGCTCCTGAAGTTGCGTCATGAGCTCCTTCATCTCTGTCGGTGCTAATCGATAAGGTGCCTTTACTATCGGTGTTGTTCCTGGTAACAAGTCTATACGAAACTCCACTTGCCTATCAGGTGGTAATCCGGGAAGATCTTCGGGAAAGACTTCCGGATAATCGCACACAACCGGTATATTCTGCACCTCTTTCTTTTCTTTCTTAGCATCGATTACGAATGCCAAGTATGATGCACATCCTTTGGACAAACATTTCCTGGCTTTCATCAGGGAGATGATTCCAGAATTCACTCTGCGTTTGTCCCCGTACACCATAAATGATTCTTTTCCGGGTGGGTTTATCCTAACTATCTTCTTTCGGCATAATATCTCGGCATCGTTGGCGCTAAGCCAATCCATACCCAAAACGATGTCGAAACCGTTTAACTCTATGGGTAATAGTTCCTCATGGAATTCGTTTCCGTTTAGGTCAATGACGATGTTCCTAATACGATTACTAACAGGTACGAATTTGCCACTGGCAACTTCTACAATCAGGGCATTATCTAGTTTTTCTACAGGTAATGCTAATTTCGCACTAAATTTATGCGACACAAAGGAGTAGTTGGCTCCGGAATCAAACAGTATATTTGCAGGCAAACCATTTACAAGAAAGGTACCTGAAGCGACGTCTGCTGCCTCCTTTGCAGCCTCGAGCGTCATCTGGAAGGCTCTCGCCTTCAGCTTCGGTGGTATGTTGGGTCTTCCTACCTCCTTCTTCTTCGGGCAGTCCTTCAAAATGTGCCCTTCTTCATTACACCCATAATAGGCCTTCTGGTTGAGGGTGCATTCATTGGCATAGTGCCCAGGTTTTCCGCATTTGTAACAAGTGACTCCTCCATCACACTTCCCAAAGTGCTTCTTCTTGCACTTGTCACACCACTTTGCTTCTGATCCTCCTCCTCTCAAACCAGATTTCGAGAATCTACCTTTCTTGTTGGACTTCGAGGATCCATCGAGCTTCCGTTTCTCACCAACCTCAGCCCTTTCCAGACCTCTTTCCTTTTGTTGGGTCTCCACGTTCTTAGCTGCTCGAATAGCTGATTTCAGAGTGGATGCCATCTTGACTGTTGGGCCAAAGTCAGCCGGCAGTTCGTTTGCGAATTTCTCAATTTTAGAAAGTTCGGTTGGCACTAGGTATGGAAACAACTTCATCTTTTCCGTAAATGTAGCAGCAGTTTCATCGATGCTCATTCTTCCCTTCTTCAAATTTTGGAACTCATTGTTCAGATCAATCAGGTCTATCTCTGAACAGTACTGCGCCTTCAGTTGTTCCAAGAACTCATCCCATGACATTTTCAGGGCTTCTCCTCGTGGCATCGTATCTGCCAATAGCTTCCACCAGCTCAAGACTCCATTTTTCAATTGTCTCACAGTGAAGACAGTCTTCTGCTTCTCGCTGCAGTCGTAGCTCTCAAACACCATTTCCATCTCGGAGATCCAGTCCATAATCTCAACAGGCTTTGGGCTTCCTGAGAGACTTGGTGGTTTTGCACCCAAGAAATTTTTGTACATCCGCCCATCCTTGTTGTTTCTCCCTTCTGGGCCATCCCTTTGCTCACCTCGAGTCCCTATTTGATTCACTTGATGGCTATAGTTCCCTTCCTCAGATGGCTCGGGAACTGGCTCCGTCGGTTCAACATGTATGGTAGGTTCGTCTCTATTCTCGCGGAGCATCCGTCTCATTTCTTCCCTTTGTTCAGCTAGCATAGCCTGAATCATGGCTTGAACTCCAGCCATGGTAACTGGCTCAGGTGCAACTTCTTCAACAATAGGTATTTGCTGAACCACTGGGGGTTGGTTCCTACCTCCATTCGCGTTCACGTTTCCGCTACGGGTCCTTGCCATCTTGATCTATACACCGAATAAGGTGAATTTAGATCTTTATTTAGGAGAGACGTTTTAAATCGTCCTTATCACTCCGAAACGTTTACATGCTAGTTCTAATATTGTAGCCGTACGTTTAGAATCCTAAACACATAAGGTTTCCAGATCCGGTCGGCAACAGACCATAGATCCGAACAAAATAACAGCATATCATGCATAAAGCATTTAGCACATAAAAGCATTTTAGGCACAATTCCTAAAATAAGCTAGTGCTCACACCTCACAATCATCGCTTAGCATTCTAAGTTTAAGTCTAGAAATCCTACAAATTCCTAGTTCGCTTAAACTAATGCTCTGATACCAACTGTGACATCCCCAAAATCACGGCCAGAAAAGACCGATTTTGTTTATACTTTATTTCAAAATTAGAGTTATCTTTTAATAAAAGGGTTGCGGAATTTGTCCCAAAACAATAATATGATAAAGATTTATCAAAAGCATTTCCATAGAAATGTATTTCATTAAAAGACTCGGGATGTCATGTTCGTACAGATCAAAAGTATAAACAGTACAATATAAGCCTTACTACATTATTTCATATCTACAGGCCTATATCCGTAATCCCTCGTCCGAAACATCACACTTATGCTCATGCGCCACCACCTGTAATACATAAAACTGAGTGGGTCAGGCTTGGGAGCCTGGTGAGCACATAGGGTTTTCAACCCACAATAAATAAGTTTATTAATTTCATCATTCAACAATAACCCGATTACCCATTCCCGTTATCCTCACTTTACGTCCCTAAACACCTATCATAAGGGACCTAGCCTAAGGATCATCATCGGGACGGACACTACTGCTAAGGGGATTCCTCAGCAATAAATGTCCTAATAGGCAACCATGTGGGGGATGGAGTACACCGGTGAACACATCGTTCACAACACCTACAGATTGCGAGCCTGCTAGTGTTCCACTGGACTGTCTAGAAGAGTCCGTGGTCGTCATCTATACTCCCTAGATGACTGGATCAACAACAACAACATCGAGGCCTATCATCATTTTATCACACATCACCTATTACATCTACCCATGTTTTACCCCAACATTTTCGTAGATATAAAATACATATACAGTTTAAATCATTGAAAACCTGTATAACAACGTTCATCTAGTATAGATAGCTAGTATTCAGATAATATGCACACATAGCACGTAATTTATATAAAATACTTCATATCTATGTGTAAGTTGAAAGTAACTATGGACTCACCTGATTAGGTGGTGACTCAGCACTCGGACAGCGCTTCGATACTCTCAAAATGATATTTTTTCGATAAAACCTAGTATCGATACCACTAGGGTTTAGTTTAATGATAACCGCGACAAATTAATTATCTGACTATTATTATTATTATATAAGCGTTAATAACACTCAATATAACTCATAATAATAGCCCAAATAATTTTTTGAAGGACCTAATAACATTCCTATATTAAAACATAAGCTAAACTAAAGATAGGATAGGTACAACTCACTTACAGCGGGTTTTTCTCGAAAACCGGGCTTCGCTGGAGCAACGTTCCTGAGCCGAAAGGCTCTTTTCTTGGGACTCTAGGAGCCTCGGGGCTTCCTTCGGGTGCTAGGGGGTTTACCTAGGCTTTTAGGGGGGGGGGGGGGGGTTAGGGAGCTTAGAGAGAGAGTTTAAAGAGAGAAAGAAGAGGGGTGAGGGGTGAGGAAATGAGGGAACCCGACACCTCTATTTATAGGGGAGGAATCTTATGGAATCGTCGAGTCTGAGTCATGACTCGTCGAGTTGGTCCATGTGGTGGCCTTCTGGTGGTGCCACATGTCCAATTCTGGTGGTGCCACGTCACCCCCTATCGCGTATCAGCCTTTAAACTTAGAAAAATCATAACTTTCGCATACGAGCTCCGTTTTCGACGTTCTTTATATCCACGCGTAGGTAAAATCAAGATCTACAACTTTTGTTTAGACTCTGTCGGCTAATTCTCAACCAATCTCAAATTTAACAGTAGGAGGCGTTTAGACTGTTAAATGACCGCGAAGAGTTCATAACTCCTTCATACGGAATCCGTTTTCGTCTGTCTTTTTACCGTTGAGTTCCTATTAATGAGATCTTCAACTCTCATTTAGGTCGTGTAAGCCAAAAACCGCTCGAACTAAAATTCAAGTTTCGGGCCGTGCACTGCTAAGCCGAATCTTAGAAAAATCATAACTTCTTCATACGAAGTCAGATTTGGGCGTTCTTTTTGTCGATGTTCTTAGTTTAACATATTATACGACTTTTGTTTAGATTGCTAAGGCTAAAAAGTCTTCTATTGTAAATTCACTATTTACATCTTCCGGTGTCGTGCCGGTTTTGCCGTAAAACTTCGGTGTGCCATAACTTCTTCGTTATAGCTCGGATTTCGGCATTCTTTATATGTACGGAAACCTTGAGACATATTCTACAACTTTATGTAGAGATATCAGGATTATATCACACTTTAATTTTGATGCTCATTTTTATTCTTTATTAATTATACATTTATGATTAAATAATAAACACATAAACACACATAACATCACATAATACTCAATATTTCATCTTTATTACTTCAAGAAGAGTTACAAGAGTTGACCTAGGCTATTACATTGACAAAAATGCTTAGCCCTGAAACCCGGGCGTTACAATAGATCCGAACAACTAACACCATATCAGGCACAAGTATTTAGCACATAAAAGCATTTTAGGCACAATTCCTAAAATAATCTAGTGCTCACACCTCACAATCATCGCTTAGCCTTCTAAGTTTAAGTCTAGAAATAAATCCATATTCCTAGTTCGCTTAAACTAATGCTCTAATACCAACTGTGACATCCCCAAAATCACGGCCAGAGAAGACCGCTTTTTGTTTATGCTTTATAAAAATCAGAGTACTTCATTTTATAAAAATGTTGCGGAATTTGTTCCCAGAAAAACATGGTAAATACGTTATTAAAACATTTTCGAAGAAACGTATTTATTTCATTTTAAAACGTTTGGGATGTCATCGTTAATACAGAAACATAAGCATAAACAGAACTTACAATTATTTACACTAGTGATCTACATCTCTTTAAATCTCTCAGTGTAATGTGACTTCATATCAACACCTGTGATATAAATAAACTGAGTGGGTCAGGTTGGGAAACCTGGTGAGCACATAGGGTTTTCAACCCACAATAATATAATTATTATTTTTAAACATCAAACAATCAACCTAATTACCCATTCCCGTTATCCTCACATTACGTCCCTAAAACATCTAACACAAGGGACCTAGTCAAAGGGCTATCATTGGGATGGAGTATATCTGGTGAGCACACAGTTCACACAGTTCGAATAAACATACAGTTCGAATAAACACACAGTTCGGTTAAACACATAGTTCGAATAAACACCTACATGTTGCGAGCCTGTTAGTGTTCCACTGGACTGTCTAGAATAGTCCATGGTCGTCATCTATACTCCGCTAGATGACTAGGTCATCAAGAACATCTATAATGAGGCATCTCATTATTTCAATTTATCACACAGCAACTAATACATCTACCCATGTTTTACCCAACACATTTTGTAGATATAAAATACATATACAGTTTAAATCATTGAAAACATGTATAAAACGTTCATCCAGCATAGATAGCAAGTATATAGATAATATACACACACATCATGTAATTTATATAAAATACTTCATATCTATGTGTAAGCTGAAAGTAACTATGCACTCACCTGAGTAGGTGGTGACTCAGCACTCGGACAGCGCTTCGATACTCTCAAAACGATATTCCTTCGATAAAACCTAGTACTGATACCACTAGGGTTTAGTTTAACGATAACCGCGGCAAATTAATAGTCTGACTATTATCTACTATAATAAATGAATGTTTTTTTGCCACATGTCCTCTTCTCATTCATTTGGACACATGACATTTTCTAGAATTTTTAAATTTTCTATTTTCCACTTGTCATTTTGTTGTATTTTTCATTTTATAAAATTAAAATTTCACATTTAATATGTAAGGTAACATATATGTAAAGTATTTATTAGAAATGGTTTATATATGTAATGTATTCAATACATTAAAGTCTCATTAATTTTAATAATTCAAAAATTTTCTTATTTTTCTTGTAAATTCAAACTATTTAAATTATTAAAATTTCATATTTATTTTTTTTAATTAAACCCATGTAATACATGGGTCTCACACCTAGTTATTATTATATAAGCGTTAAATAACACTCAATATAACTCATAATAATAGCCTAAATAATTATTTTCAGGTCCTAATAATGTTACTATAATTAATTAGAAGCTATATTAAAACTAGCGTAGGCGCAGCTCACTTACAGCGGGTTTTTCGCAAAACCGGGGTTCGCTGGAGCAGCGTTTCCCGAGCCGAAAGGCTCTTTTCTCGGAGCCGTCGGGTGCTCCGGGGCTTCCGCCTCGTGCTAGGGAGTTACCCTAGGCTTTAGGTGGTTAGGGAGGCTTAGAGAGAGAGAGAGAGTTTAGAGAGAGAAAGAAGGTTTGGGAGGTGTGAAGAAGAGGCTAGACCCGACACCTATATTTATAGTGCAAAAATCTGATTGACTCGCCGAGTAGGGGGGACCTACTCGCCGAGTTGGTCCATGTGGTGGCCTTCTGGTGGTGCCACGTGTCCAATTCTGGTGGTGCCACGTCACCCCCTATCGCGTATCAGCCTTCAAACTTAGAAAAATCATAACTTTCACATACGAGCTCCGTTTTCGACGTTCTTTATATCCAAGCGTAGGTAAAATCAAGATCTACAACTTTCTTTTAGACTCTGTCAGCTAATTTTCGACCGATCTCAAATTTAACAGTAGGAGGCGTTTAGACTGTGAAATGACTGCGGAGAATTCATAACTCCTTTATACGGACTCCATTTTCGTCTGTCTTTTTACCTTTGAGTTCCTATTAATGAGATATTCAACTCTCATTTAGGTCACGTAAGCCAAAAACCGCTCGAACTAAAATTCGAGTTTCGGGTTGTACACTGTTAAGCCGAATCTTAGAAAAATCACAACTTCTTCATACGAAGTCAGATTTGGGCGTTCTTTTTATGGATTTTCTCGGTTTAACATATTCTATGACTTTCTTTTAGATCACTAAGGCTAAAAATTCCTCCATCGTAAATTCACTATTTACGCTTCCCGATGCCGTGCCGGTTCCGTCGCGAAACTTCGACGGGCCATAACTTCTTCGTTATAACTCGGATTTTGGCGTTCTTTATATGTACGGAAACCTTGTGACATATTCTACAACTTGGTTAAGACTATTTATTCTAAATAATCTTTTGTCGAAAATTCATTTTTGATCCCTATTGCCTCTAAATTGACTAGCCCGGATCTGCGGGCGTTACATGGAAGGTACGTATCCCAACTGCCACCGAAGTCTAGAACACATGCCTGCAGCATGTACTCGAGGTTCTGAATCGTTCTCTCACTCTGTCCGTCCATCTGAGGATGGAAAGCGGTGCTAAAATGGAGACGAGTACCCATCTCTTCGTGAAACCGCTTCCAAAATCTGGAAGTGAAACGGACATCTCGGTCTGACACCACCAAAACAGGCACTCCATGACGTGCCACTACCTCCCTCACATAAATATCAACTAACTTTTCTGCTGGTATGCTCTCCTGAATCGGTATAAAATGAGCGCTCTTCGTCAACTGATCCACAATAACCCATATAGAATCCACTCCACGTGTAGTCCTGGGAAGCTTTGTGATGAAATCCATGGCAATGTCTTCCCATTTCCACACGGAATGTCTAACGGTTACATCTTGCCGTGAGGTCTCTGGTGTTCTGCCTTAACCTTCCTGCAGGTCAGGCACCTCTCCAGATACCAGGCGACATCCCGCTTCATGCAGGGCCACCAATAATAGGGTTGAAGATCTCTATACATCTTCGTAGCCCCCGGATGAATTGAAAATCGAGACGTATGGGCCTCATCCATCAACACTTGTCGTACTCCGCCCGAGTACGACACCCAAACTCTCCCGTGAAGGGTCAACAATCCTCTACTATCATAGTTAAAAGAAGCTACTCGGCCCACGATTCTCTCACACTTCTGTCTCTCCTCCTTGAGGCCTTCTCCCTGTGCCTCCTTAATTTGCTCCAATAATGGAGCAATCACCGTCATCCTCAAACAAATGTCCCTAATTGGGGCCGCTACTACCTTGCGGCTCAAGGCGTCGGCCACTACGTTGGCTTTCCCCGGGTGATAAAGGATCTCACAATCGTAATCCTTCAACACATCCAACCATCGCCTCTGCCTCATGTTCAGATTTGGCTGATCCATGAGGTACCTCAAGCTCTTGTGATCCGTGTAAATGGTACAACGGTCCCCATAAAGGTAATGTCTCCAAATCTTGAGGGCAAACACCACTACCCCCAGCTCTAAACCATGCGTAGGATAATTAGCTTCGTGAGGCTTCAACTGTCTCGAGGCATAAGCTATCACACGACCTCGCTGCATCAATACTGCTCCCATACCTCTGATCGAGGCATCAGAGTAGACTACAAAATCCTCCACTCCCTCTGGTAGGGTAAGAATCGGTGCCTCGCACAATCTCTGCCTGAGGGTCTCAAACGCTACCTACTGCTCAGGCCCCCAACGAAACGCTACAGACTTCTTGGTCAGTCGGGTGAGCGGTACTGCTATCGTGGAGAAATCCTGGATGAATCTCCTGTAATACCCTGCCAATCCTAGGAAACTCCAAATCTCGGATGGAGACCTCGGAACCACCCACTACATCACAACCTCAATCTTGGTCGGATCTACCAAAATACCCTTCTGGTTGACGAGGTGACTAAGGAACTGCACCTCGCGCAACCAAAACTCACACTTGGAGAACTTCGCGAAAAGTTTCTCCCTCCTCAAAACCTCTAGCACCTCTCTCAGGTGTTCCTCATGCTGCTCCTGAGTCTTGGAATACACCAAGATATTATCTATGAATACTATCACAGACCGATCCAGCATCGGCCTACACACGCGGTTCATGAGGTCCATGAACGCGGCCGGAGCGTTGGTGAGCCCAAATGACATCATCACAAACTCATAATGACCATACTTGGTCCTAAAGGCGGTCTTTTGCACATCCTCATCTCTGACCCGCATCTGGTGATATCCGAAGCGTAAATCAATCTTGGAGAACTAGGACGCTCCCTGAAGCTGATCAAACAAATCATCTATCCTCGGAAGTGGGTAATGGTTCTTCACCATTAACTTATTCACCTCCTGGTAGTCTATACACATACGGTGTGACCCGTCCTTTTTCTTCACGAATAAAATCGGTGCACCCCAGGGCAACTGCTCGGCCTGATAAATCCCTTGTCCAACAGCTCTTGCAGTTGCGTAGTCAACTTCTGCATCTCTGGGGGAGACAACCGATACGGTGCCTTGGCTATCAGAGCTGCACCATGGACTAGATCGATCCCGAACTCAACCTGTCTCTCAGGAGGTACCCCTGACAATTCCTCCGGAAATACATCTGAGTAATCTCGCACCACCGGAACATCATCAACTGTCATCTTGCCCTTTTCCCGGGTATCTGAAACATAGGCAATATAGCCAACACAACCCTGCTGAAAGTAGCGTCTTGCCCTCGCTGCTGAACACAGAACTGGCCCGCGTTGTGGCTTCTCTCCCTGAATCACTAACTCTCCCCCACTGGGAGTGCGTACCCTCACTAACTGTAGCTCGCAATCTATCACAGCCCCATTGGGGCTCAGCCAATCCATGCCTACTATGACTTTATTCTCTCGCAGGGGAATAGGGACCAAGTCTACTGGAAACTGCTCATCGAACAACTGCAGAGAACACCCTCCGTGCACCCTTGCCACCCTAACGGTCCTATCAGCTGCAATCTCAACCTCAAGTGGACAATCTAGCTCCCCTGGAGCTTTGCTAAACCTCTTGCTAAGTGCAAGAGAGACGAATGATTGGGTAGCTCCCGAATCAAACAATATCGTAGCTGAGATGTCGTTCACCGAGAACAACCCTATACAAAACATACAACCATAAGAAACAATGAAGAAATAAATACTGAGATAAGGGAAGAATACATACCCGCCACCACATCAGGAGTCGCTTGTGCCTCCTTTGCTGTCAGCTGAAAAGCCCTACTCTTCGCCACCGGCGTCTCGCCTCGGCCCTGACGTCCATCTGAAATCCACAAAGTAGCAGGAGCTGGTGCTGACACCTTCCCTGCAGCAGCTAAACTCGGACACTGGGACTTTTTGTGTCCCCTCTGATTGCAATGGAAGAAAATCAGATCTAATGCTGAAACGGTAGTGGTAGTGGCTGTACAATCTCTACTCATATGCCCAGTCTGGCCGCATTTGTAGCAACCGGCACTCCCTGCCTTGCACGCCCCGTCGTGCAATCTCCCACACTTGCCACACCGAGCGTGGCTCTGCTGACTCCTAACTCTATGATCTGAACGCTTGGGCTTTTTTCCCGCATTCCCTGTACCTGGAGCCGCCTCCGGCTTCCTCTTCCTCTCCATCTCAAGGTCAATCTCTCTCTCTCTCTCTCTCTCTCTCTCTCTCTCTCTCTCTCTCTTTCTCTCGCCCTAGCAATCATGTCATCCAATGTTTTGCAGCTGGACCGGCTCACGAACTGGCGGATATCACTCCGCAGCATCTCATGATAACGAGCCTTCTTCATTTCCTCATCAGCCGCGTATTGAGGAACGAGAAGTGCCCTCTCCCTGAACTTGGCGGTAATTTCCGCCACCGTCTCAGTAGTCTGGGTAAGATCCTGAAACTCACGGGCTAACTGCTGTACCTCAATAACCGGTGCGAACTCGGCTCTGAATCTGGTAGTAAAGTCTGCCCAGGTCATGGCATCCAAGGCTGTGTCATCCCCGATGGCATGACCAATCTCCTCCCACCAATCCCGTGCCCTGTCCTTCAGAAGACAGGATGCCAATCTGACATTGTCCCCCTCAGGACATCTGCTAGTGCGGAAGGCGTTGGCCACATCTGCCAACCATCTGGTGCTCGCTATGGGGTCCCGCGCCCCGTGGTAATCTGGAGCTCCACATGCACGGAACTCCCTAAAGGTAAGCGTGCGCGACCCCATCATGGCCGCTACCTCAGCACGGAAAGTACTCAGTCTCTCATCCATCAACTCCAAGATACTGTCCTTGATCGAACCAAAGATCACAGGAGTCTGCTCAAGTATGGTGCGAGTAATCTCTGAAGAGAGAAACTCCCTAGTCTGCTCATCCAATTGCCCAGCCTCCGGGCCTGATCTTGATCCCCCTCTGGCACCTAAACTGCCGACTGTTGGTCTAGGGCGTAATTCCACCATTCTGAAACACAACATAATAAATGTCAGGAACACTGATATATCTCGAGGAATCACTACTACCACAAGTTTCCCGGTCTCATCTCAGCTTTCCTTGATTCGAGTACATATCCTCTGCTTCCAGTAGTACGGGACCATACTACCTTCCACATATATCCGTACTTTCCTCAAGTACTGCCTTAACTCCACCAAGTCGCTATTACCGCTAATAATCTCTACTACTCTCATCCTAGGCTTGCCCTAGGGAATTCTCTAACTATACCCGATCCAGTCCTCAGCTGCCGAAAGCCTCCCTATGATGCCAATTAGCCATCACCTGAATACCACCACATGCGGCGAGGCTCAGATAATCCTTCAAGTAAAGACTCATCCCTACAACGGTTATACTTAGGCAAGAGCTGCGCAATAGGGCTAAATCTAGCACTCTGAGATTATTCAACCCTGTTCACATGTGACGTGATGCATTTACCTGATGGCTAACCCCCATCACCTATAGTCCCACAAAGCACAAAGCAAGCAACATTCTGACATAGGAGACCACTCAAGCAATTCTATCCTCATAAGAGGGAAACTATACTAGCATACAATGCTAAGTTCACATTATTAGGCATAACCTAAACATGCTATCCTACTGCTGACTACTCTATGCTAGCATGCAAATCTTATAAGGCTGAAACACATAAAGCAGACATATAAGGCATCCTCCTAGATCCTTAGTTCTATACTAGCATGTTGTTCTACTGATACTGAAACTGAAGCTGATATTCATAATATAACTTGTATGGGTAATTTGGGAGTACTTACTTGAGCTCGGCTGATTGCATGCACCACACCCCTTTTCTCTTTTCAAAGTTTTTATCTTTCAAAAAAATTCTTTTTACTTTTCCAAAACTCTCTTCTTTTGAAAAACATTTTACCATTTCCTTAGTTTGAGTTCAGACACACCCAAAAGTGTGCCCGAATCCCTCAAACCAAGGCTCTGATACCAACTTGAAACATCCCAAAAATACGACCCAAAATTTTTGTTTAAATAGTAATAAAAATCATATACTGTTTGTCATATCATAAAGACCATGTGTCAAATATCTCAACTCATAATAAAATGTCATGAAACAACTATATCAAATCCAACTACAAATCAACAAACTCCCAGTATAAAGATTGAAGTTGTGGTGTGTGCGATGCCATCATCCCGAGCTCTTCCCCTTACTTGTGGAAGTACCTGAAACTAAAACTAAAACTATAAGCACGAAGCTTAGTGAGCTCCCCCAATCTACCACATACCATACAATAACATATAAACACATATTGGGCCTTGCCCACTGCATCGGGTTGAAGCCCGGAAACTGCGTCGGACTGAAGTCCGGAACTGACTGTGACCTTGTCCCCTGCATCGGACAGAAGTCTGGAACTAACTGCATTAGACCAATGTCCGGAGCTGACTGGGACCTTGTCCCCTGCATCAGACCGAAGTCCGGAACTAATTGCACCGGACCGAAGTCCGGAAACTAACTGAGCATAGCATAACATAGCATAAACACATATCAACTAGCATAACACACATGATCATAAACTCATATACTGCATACTACGTCAGGCCGTAGCCCATAACACCTAACACATACATCCTGTCTAAGCCATGAAGGCATCAAACACACTAACAACTGCATCAGACCGAAATCCGGAAACTACTACTAACTAAACAGGTTGGCATTGTGGCCTTAGACCCGTTCCTATTGGAAGGAAACTCACCTTGTAGCCTAGTTGCTGAAAGGACTGCTCCGGAATCTGTCTGCTGCGTCTCCGGTTTCACCCCGACTACAATATCCATGAGCACTATCAATCAAATACTGTTAATAATAATACTGAGGGTAAAATGACTCTCCTACCCCTTGTCCAAGTCAACCTAACTATCAAAGTCAACATTCAGTTGACCTGACTCGTCGAGTTGGGTTGCCAACTCGTCGAGTCCTTACTCTTACTTCCTTGATTCCACTCGCTACTACTCGTCGAGTTTTGGCGCAAACTCGGCAAGTTCCTCTTCGCTACTAACACTCTGACAATCTGCATCCGACTCGCCGAGTTGTATGAACAACTCGTCGAGTTCTCCTTCCTCAGATGATTATTCTACCTGTGACTCGCCGAGTTGTATGAACAACTCGTCGAGTCTGTTCTGGAAGTATGAAGATGGCCTTGGACTCGTCGAGTCAGGGCATTGTCTCGCTGAGTTCTTCCATGAATGAGTCTGACCCTCTAGCTCACCAAGTCCACTTCTCACTCACTAGTTCCACTCGGCATAACTCGAAAAAGGAAACACAAGGGACTCGCGACTCGAATCGCCGAGTCTAAAGAACGACTCGCCGAGTCGTATGCATGCAAATACTATACACTCGATTCTGCTTGAAACTAATCCATGCCATTAATAGATCTGGGTTCCTGGGACTTGATTTACATGTAAAGTTTCCAACTTTACATGTAAATAACATCAAATGGAGGTTTTAAGGTTAAAAGCACACTATAATAGTAGATCTAGAGCTTTCATGCAAAATGGATCCATAAAGGTGCTAGATCTAAGCTCCTGGAAATCAAATCTAGTTGGATCTGAAGGTTAATCAACTCCATGAGTCCTCTATGCTTCTACTAAGCTAAGAAATGGTTTAAGAATCGCTTCACAAAGGAGATTTAAGCATAGAAACAGAAAAGGGCCAAGATATACCTTCCTTTCTTCTGAAATTCCTCAAGGATCTAGAATCTCCTTCTTCTCTTTTTGATCTACCTTCCTTTATCTCTCAAAATCTTCAAAGAACACACCAAAATCAGACAAAAATGCAAAGAGGGCTCTAGGGTTCGAGTAAGATGCTCTGAGGGGTGATGGGGGCTGACTTGAGGCCCCCAAAAGTTGTTTATATAGGGTGCAAACCCTTGAAATTAGGGTTTCATCCAGACTGGCGGACTCACCGAGTCCGGAATATGGACTCGCCGAGTCGCCAACTTAAACGTGCTCGAAATTGCGACCCTACTCGACGAGTCCAACTACTGACTCGTCGAGTTTCCGTTAAAACTTGAAGAAATATAACAATAAATAACAATATAAATATCATACCAGAATTGGGGTGTTACAACAAGGATAACATTAGGATTCATTAACCAAAGAGTTCGACACAGGGTTGGTTACAAGATCATCATGAGTAATGATACTAAATCCAATGAACGAATAATTTTTTATGACGGAAAACCTAACCTAATTGACTAAGATCCTAAGATCTAGATTTTCAATGGAATAACCTAATTGTATATGATATCAGTGAATCACTGTGTGGGTGGACCCCAACTTATTCGTAAAGTAGATAGTGATATATATATGTTAAGCTTATAGATATTTATGGTAAAAGAAACTTGTCCATAAATGTCTCTCAAGGAATGGGTGAAAGGGTAACACTTACCTATCATATTTATTGTTTAATTGCTTTTTTGTCTTGGTAGCTTGAAAATGTTTTATAAATTTTAATTCATGTGGGGGATTGTTGGAAACCTTGGTTTAACCAATTTTCAAAAATAGGGTTCTCCCATTTTAGACATGAATTTTTAACCCTAAACATTATTAAATTGATAAATAGTTATATATTTGTGTTGGTACCTTAATTTTGGTACATCATACGTCTAAAACAAAATTATCATGAATGAGATTAATCTGTAAAGTATAGTAGTTGAATGCATATAGAAGCGAATATTTAATGGGTTTAATCCAACGTACATACGCGTGAGGAAGAAAAACAAATGTTTTTATAAGTATAAAGGCTTCTAAGCCATTATCCGAAGCTCTCTATTATGTGTAGGGGTGAAAATGTCAACCAAAATGGCATGGTTCACTAAAATCATGTCCATTAAAAGTTCAAGGTGTTTTAGGTGATATTGTTTTTGCACAACAAAAAATTTATTAGACTTTTCAGTTACAAAACATGCATTAAACAAAGTTGTAATCATAAATTTTCAGTTTTGATTTTGTGATTAATAAGTGTCTTTAATTCTTGTCGCTTACATGATTGATGTAAAACTGATTTATGTAAACTTCACTATTACAAATTTCTCTCAGCGTAAACAAATGTTTGATTGTGAAGAAATTTATTTTTAAGGAAATAATGTTAAACACATGTGTTAACATTTTATGATCTCTTGTTTGTTTTTATACAATAATGTAACATATTTTGCTATATGTCCTTTCATCCGATCCAAGTTTAAGATTTAAGAAGGATATTGAAGTGTCATATGCCAAATCAATCATAATATTGGGATGTATCAATAATAGATTTAATAACTTAGAATGGTTAAGTGTATGTTTGTCTGTTTAATATTATGGATATGTTAAATATGTTAATGGGCCTAACACCAGAGCTTGAGAACTAGATCTAGACTTGGAGGAACTATATATTATCGTATATGCCTATGGTTTTATTTACTCTTTATAGAAAGTTAAATGAGATTAAGGTTTCAATTATATAACGTTTTCGTATTTATAAATTCTTCATTTGCTCTTTCATGTATTCTTTCTCTATTTTTTGGTTGTTGATTTGTTGTTTGTTAGTGATTTGTGAGTTAATCTACAAAGTTGCGTTTTAGTTTTGATGTTATATTATTCTAAAAACAAGATGTTATATATGTGTTTGAATATTGAATGAACTAAGTTGCGGTTTACCATTAATGAATATAACGTGTTTCATGAACATAAACACACTGAATATTTACAACTAAAACAAATAATGAATTTGATTGAACTAAAGGTCATTAAGTGGTTAAAAGCACCGAGGTTGTTGTGTTCCCAATTACGTGAAGTAGAGATGCACAATGTGGTTGGGTCGGGTCGGTCATCAATAGGTCTTAATCCTATTTTTTTTTTACTTCAATTTGATTTTTTTTCAAGACATTGATGCTAATAACAATTAAATTGGAGAATCTGGAAAGGAGTTTAAATGCTTATTCTTTGTCGAATTTTCCATGAATTTTGTATATATGACTAACTAGGGGAAAGGTCAGTGTGAATACGAGCACAAGGATATTCTACTTGAAAAAAGTTTTACAACCTATAAATATATGATTGGAATTAACATCAAGAAATTATTACATATAGTAAATACAAAAGTTATTATGGATCAAATCTTGATGATAAATGTGGTATTTAAAAACCTTGAAGCACTTCCTTTTAGACAAAATTGGTCTTTGTGTTTGATAGGTTTCTCTTTTAATCTATGATTAGCACCTTTATAACTTTCTTAGTTTTTACTCTATACAATGCAACATAACAGTTGTATGTGGGTGAACATAACTTTTTACAAGAATAACCCAACTCTAGAAAGAGATTGACCTTGGCTTTTGTTGATCGTCATTGCAAAAGAAAGTTCCAAGGGGAATTATCTGCAGATTAATTTGAATGCCATCTGTTTATCATATGAGTTTAAATAGATCTTGGGTATTAAATTTTGACCTCTAACATTATTTCTGAAATGATTTCAGTTTTAATCACACATGCTGATAGTTTGATCACACGCATGTGTGTCCAATTACATAGTCTAAGAGTTTCACCAATATTGCGTAGCAAGATTACCGGAGCCCCTACTTTCAACTCTAATTCATTATTGGGTATTCCTGAAAATTTTATTGATTTTGAAACATCAGGTGAGTACAATGCTTTGGTCACAAAAGTGTACTAATCATAATTGCACAATTTCTTTGAATTTAAATATTTCATGAATCACCCAACATTTGATTAAGCATATACTCAATTATCTTGTCTACTTCATTTTTAGGTTCCAAAATAGCATGTTGATGAAAATGGATTCTAGTTTCAGCACTTTCTAATTCTAATAAAAAAGAAGGATACAAAAAATCAATAATTTCCTTAATAGCATCACAAACACCTTTAATCAACATGTACTATGGGAGTTAGATTTTTGCTTGGCCATCATTATCCTGATCACTTAGGATACCATCACCAATTTTTAGTATCCATTATGCAAATTGTCATACTTCACTAACATGTTTTAGATTATAATATGCTTGTAATCATATGTTGACAGTCAACTTTAATACATTATTTTCTTATCTTAGGGAATCTATCTAGGCTGATACTATTTCTTATCTTAATATTTTCTACCTCGATCATGCAGTGCATTATTTTCAATGACTTCATCTAAAACTTCCATGCATATAAAAGTAATAAAAAGTGTATCATATATCGAAATTTTAAATCATAAAAGGATTTAGAATATTAACAACGTCAATACAAGACATTGGTTTACCTATATATATATATATATATTAAATTTTCAATATATTGTTACTTATGTCTTCAACTGTCAATTTCCATGTTAAGTTCTAGACATTAGCAGGCTTTGAAAGACTACATGTCAACAAGAATGTGACAAACAAAAAACACAGATAATTACCGATTGCCTAATTACTTGGCTCCCTTCGTTTGTATAATCTACTTTGCATCATAATTAATCCGATCACTTTTTTTCTAACCATGAAGGGTTTTAGTCTGTTTCTTTCTGATCTTACGTATTCTTGTTGGACGTGCAAGAGCTGCTTTGTGTCTCCTCATAACAACTCCCTTTGATCTAAATCCTCAAACCCAAAACGTTTGAGACATCGCTCAAAAAGACGATAGGATTAGAAAGAAGTGTAATTGAATGAAAATCAAAATGAAATCGAAACATACAACAACTTACCGAAAATTCTTACACCACAGGGTACAGGCGGTGGAGACGGTGTTGGAGAAGATGATTTAATTTAGTGGTGGCGGACGAAATGTGCCTGAAATACGTCAACGGATTCTTTGAGTTGTCGGCAATCTTATGAAATCAAAACGATGTATGGGTTGCAGGAACGAAAACGGATTCTATGAGTTGCTGGCACTCTTATGGAATCAAAACGATGTACAGGTTGCAGGAACGTCACGTTTGTAGGGAAAACAGGGACCAAATGTTTAATATTATCGAAATGATGTGGTTGAAATCTAAATAGCATAAAAGATACTGTTCTTAAACACGATGCCTTTTAATATATAAGTATAATTTGTACAAAGAACTGACCAGTTTGTCATTAAAAACATTTATACTAAAGATAACCAATACATTACATCTTAATTCAACAAGTTTCACTATCTAATAATACCTAAGCATTATATTTGTGTTAGTCATACCACAATATCTATACTCAACCATAAAATGAAAGAAAGAAGGCAAATAAATATATTAAGATGCAGCAAAAACTTCATATGATTAACAATCATTTTCTCACCGAATACTTCTCAAACTACATTTATCTATACATTTTACTTAAGGGTTGTAAAATTCTAAATATAAGTAAACCCATGATTCTTCAATAATTATAAACGTCGTGTACCCTCCCTAGTAATTTATTTAAAATAATTCCAATCTCCTTATAAAGCTACATGAGTAGTTTGTACTCTAGTCCTCTTCGTACTATTTTGATAACAATGTAGCTTCATAATAAAACTTTTTTCCTTCCAGTAAACATATATAGATTTTTTTTCAAATCGGATTGAAGATCATAAATTCTAACAAAACTTTCACATATTCCTTGACAATATGCACCAAACCTTATTTATTAATCCTGTTATATCTATTATATTGTGTTTTCAACATCTTTTGGTGAACATCGAGACAATGTACGTAAAAGTAACAACGCATGTATTTCATATATGTATAATCGTGTAGTGAAACATTTTGCGTGTTTATCAATAGAATAATCGTTAGCTCTAACGTCATTAGCTCTTCGAAAAGGAAACATATTCTTTTCCTACAAACAATAAGAGTGTTGCTATTAAGACACCCCTTAGACATCCTATTAGCATATTTATAAAAAGTCAACCAATAATTAACTATTTATAATCAATTTTTTTGGAAAACAATACAATTTCAAGCAATAAAAATATTTCAAAAATAAATTAGGGTGTCTATATGGAAAATTGGAGTGTCTTTTTAGCCAACCCCTATAATAAACACATATACAAAAAGAGATCAACACTACACATTTATATATAATAGTCTTGTAACTTGTTTAACTTATGATGATTATATTTTTTGTCCTTTGAAACTTCAACTTCACGCTAATTATCATTGTGTTCGTGTCCATGAATGATTTCCCTTTATAATGAAGGGATAATGACTTAAAAGACCATTGAAGTTTCAAATTTGTTCGAAAAAAGCCATTCAAGTATTACATGTTTAAAAAACACCATCAAACTAAGACATATGTTCAAAAAACACCAACGAAGTACATGTTCTGTTCAAAAAACATCATCTCTATGGTTTGGGGTAACTTACATATTTAGTCTCTAACTTGTTTTTTTCTTAACTCGGACGGTCCCTTTAGTTTAGATTTGCTTCGACTTTGGACCCTGATCGAGTTAAAAGACTAATATACCCTTACTACTTGCATTTTACATTATTTTTATTATTTATTAATTATTTATACAATCTATGTTATTATTTATTATAAATATATCAATTGTATAAATAATTATAAGTAATAAAAATAAATGTTAAATGAAACTAATAAGAGTATATTAGTCATTTAACTCGATCATGGTCAGAAGAAAAAATAAATATAACCGCAAGGGACCGTCCGAGTTAAGAAAAAAATGATGGGTTTTATGCATAAGAAACAATCCTATGTGCTCATACAAACCCTAATGCTTGGATCTAGGTTTCTCTATTGTACATGCTTTGAATCCAAGACTAATAAACTTAGATCTAACATATTATGAACTGAATTAGGGTTTAGAGAATTACCTTTGATTGTTATATAGCAATAACAATCAATTCCTTGCTTGGATTGGCCTTAGAAAGCTTAGTGCCTCAAATGTTGCACCTCTAATGGAGTCACAAACACCTTATGCAACTTGGATGAAGAGGAGAAGAAAAGAGGCTGCCAAAAACGACTAGAAACCCTAGAGAATCAGTTGTACACGTTTTGGGAGCCTAAGGGGTCCTTTATATACTTGTGTGGGCTGCTAGGGTTTCAGTCAAAACCCTAATGGACAGCTTAAACTCTAAGCAGCCCATAGAACTTTCTGGATAAGGCCATGGACGAAAATATGATGGGCTTCCATCATAATTTCGTTCACCCCTTATTCCTTTAGCATTCCTTAGCCTAATAACTCAATTATCCAATAATTGCAGTCCAGTCCCCTAAGTTTAATTAATCTCTTTTAGCCACAAAATTAATTCATAATTAATTATTGACTAATATTAATTAAACAATATGATTTCTCCTTTAATATATTATTCTCATAATATATTAATAAATCATATTTAAACCTCTCTCTCCTTAATTCATCCTACATATTGCTATGGTGAAGGCAACCCAAAAGGACCATGCTCATAATCGGGTCAAGTACATACCAAAATAGTTATGGACTTAGACACTAATCCAACAGTCTCCCACTTGGATAAGTCTAATAACTATTTTCCGTATGACTTCAGAACCTGATCAGCAATCGTAGCTTTCAAAAGCCGCTGTCAATTCTGATCTTATCAGATAGCGTGTCCTCTAGATAAGGGATTATATATATTCCTCCATTCTCAAGATATCGTATAGACAAAAGACATGAATTTCAATCATTCTCTCTATACTGTTTCCCGACTTCCGATTTATGACGACTGACAACAGAATACAATTGAACACATCAAATTAGTCCCGGCTTGGCCAAGCGCTTAGGTGTCATCACTAAATCATCGAGAGGCCCAATGATATCGCTTTTATCCCACTTTGGGTAAAAGGAATGGATAAACTTTGAATCAAATGCTCGCTTGCATTTACTGATCGAATCACACACAACAATAAGTTTTATAACACCAAGTTACTGGTGCGTTTACTTATTATCAATGTGTAACCGACCAACAAATAACAACTCACACGTCTCGGTTTCAAGAATATATAATATTATCGTCTCACTAATCACTCGTGATAAAACCATGAAGTGATCCAAGTGAGCGTGGGTTTAATCCAATACTCTAATCTTATCAAAGCACTCATGAACTCTGCAGCAAACTTGTGCCATGTCTAAACACTTCAGACAATCTACAGATAGATTCATGACAGTCTTTATTCATACCTACTCCCAACGTATGACCGACTGTGGATGTTTGAATAACCTAGTTATTCTGGAAGTCAAAACATGCAAACTGAAACATGACAATAATACTTAATCCTATATGGTCCCAAACTTGTGAGAGTAAATAAAACACTTCTATTTATCCACCATATTGATCACTCATTATTTATCATTTAATGTTTCGGATAATCAACTCATTTCTTGAATTACAACAACAATTGCCCCATGCTCTAAGCATGTACACTTTGTTTCCTATGGTCCATGCTTTGTGAAATAGAACAATTGAAAACTTTTCCAATGATTCTCATTTCACAATTCCTCAATCCCCATTATTAGTGTAAGAACACAAGGTTCTTCCACTACTAGAATATGCTAGATTCTAACATTTTACGCAACGATCCTTTCGTAAAGTCATAGCACAAAAGTCACCAAGACTTGGCTAATGAAATTACAAAGTACTTTCTTAGAAAGTGTTACAAGACAATTCCATAGACGTGAAGTCTCACATTCAAAGTACATTCCTTTGAACATCCTTCTTGCATAAAGTTTTTCTAATCTAGACACAGAATCTCAATATCCAACTCCCAATATGGAAACATTTCCACATTTGCCATATGATAACTCATTCTTAATAGAATCTTATCTGTTCATAATAATATCGATATGGTCCATCCAATACCATACTTCCAACTACTCACAAGCGACCAATCCTCAGCGAACTTTGGATCGTCCTTTGATAGTTGTTTAATAATTTTAGTCAAAATCCATTCTAGTCCTTTTTTCCTCTTAATGTGCAAGACATTTGAAAAAATTTAGAATGGTAAATATTATAGCATTTGCAATTGATCCTATACCCGAAGCGTATGGGACACGATGCATAGTGTCTTACATAAAGATATGATACTTTACCAATCTTTTGCCATAATATTTTATGTGTCATGTTCTCACAATTCGAACTATGAAGAGGGATGCCGTAATCATAATCGAATTTTAAGAACACACAATGTATCCTTTGACTGAAAATGTTAAAATTTGTCAATCTAAGCTTTAGATTTTGAAATGAAGTATAATATTCTCTCCCTTAATTATAGCAAAACAACTTTTCAACCCATGCAACTTTGCAAATTGAATCTTTGTTTTTCTATAATTAATATTGCTAACTTGCAATACTTGCCATAATAATCATACAAGCATAACACTTATGCTCCCACTAGCTTTGACATGTATTCAGAAAACAAATGAACTTCCAGAAAACAATGCCTATTGAATTTCTGAAATTCATATTTCTAATACCAGATGCTTCGATGAGCCTTTATCTAAGCTTCTTAAACTTATAAACCTTTGCCTTAGATAGCTCATATGTGTGCTTAAACAATTCAGAACTTATGTTACTAAGTTCCAAATGTTCAAACTAACTGCCAAATCTCACAATTTGAACTATGGAAAGGGATGCCGTAACCATAATCGAATTTGAGAATACAATTTTCACAATTGCTATCTTCTTAAGATCTCTCTTAGTGAAAGCATTTCCTCACAGTCATTTTCATGAAGGAGGGAATCTTATGACACTTAGATCTTACGGTGTATGAATTCCTATCCATGTGAATTAGCCAAAACCAAGGTTTGCGACAAATCCAAACTCATATGGACTGAACTTTCTTAATCTTGATTTCTTGCCTTGTGGTAATACGAGTGCCCACCATGTCTTCCAAGCAGTTTAGTAATTTGTCCTTACATATCAATGTACTTTCCATTGACTAAGGCTCTAATATGCATTCAAATGAGATCTCATAGAACTCACATACACAATTAACTTAATTGGAATGGCATAGAAACAAAATAATGTCAGCACGACAGGTTGTAAACCTCAAGTCGTGTGCTAGTGATGATCTATAAGGTTTATTCTTGATTTGTTCTTGAAACTTTTCAAGACCATTAAGACTCCCACTGACTCCTTGACATATAAGATTCTCTTGTCAAGAAACATTTCTTGACAAAGAAAATATTCAAGAGTTAGTGTAGTTCTTATCAAGACAAAACACTTCACAAATTGGTCCTAGTTGGTCTTTGTCTTATCCAAGACATCATAACTTACCAATTTCTAATGTGCAAGAATAAGAAAACTTTTCCAAATTCCACATTTGATGAGTGTTATAAACCTACTTAAGACTTGTCACTCAATGTCACAATCTTGGAGTATGACTCTAAGACTTGATATTGGAACGAAGTATGATTGACTCTTTGATTTAACCATTTCTACAATTCTCGATTCCTCTACTAAGACTCACTTAGAGGATCAATTGAGATATGGTTCTTAATCATTAAGACTTCATCATAAAACACAATAAAAGGTACTCTCCCTTCTTCTTAGAATGGAGAAACTTTTATCTTTCTGCCTACTTGATTCTTCTTTATTCGTTCTACTATTCATTGAAACTCTTCCAATCAACTTAGAATTACACTTAATCTTATAAGTATAATCATATTTACTAAACTTTAGTAAATCATGACGAATATCTTTGTCACTCTTGTGGTGGACTTGATCAACGCACAACCTAGTGTACTTGATCTCCTAGTCCTTCAATTGACACTTTGCCAAAGAATTAGTCTAAGTTTCCCAAATGTGAAAGGTTTTCATTCATCATACAATACACATTGCATGATTCCAAGTTTCTGTCCAATTGAAACTTGGGTGATGAAAAACTCTCCCTATTTGGTAAACTTTTGATATGTCCACAAATAACATAATTAAGAATCAAATCCATTATTGCTAATAATAGAAACATTCAAACATCAATATTTTCATACATGCCATCGCAAGGATAAATAAATAAGATAAAATCAAAATTCATTTTATTGCGGAAAAAAATTTGTCCTTACAATGCAATTCAATTGAAAAACTATGTTATTACATATTTCTTAACAATCTATTCTAACTCCAAGTAGTAGCTCAAGAATCCATTCTTCAAGTAATGCGATCGAAATCCATTTCTTCATGATTAGATTCAGCTCACTTCTTCCCTCAAGCTTCCTCTCTTTTCTTCGATCCTACAAAACATCAAAATGTAATCTTATCACATCATGTATTAAGAATCTAGAATAGGAACTCAAAAGAGTTAGATAACGGATTTTACCTGAAGCAGAGCCATACGTCTTGACTCTCCTATCTCTTAGATCTCTCAGGTAGTTAGGGCAGCTTCGTCTCCAATGCCCCTTCTTTTGGCAATAAAAGCAAATGGACTCCTTTGGCACAGCACATCGGACAATCACAGACTTAGTTCTTTCTGCACTTCCAATGTTGCCAGTGTCCATTGAAGTTTGGGAGGTTGATTCACCAGACAAGTTTGCTTGACCAGCACGCCAAATCATTGTTGATTCAGCAACTATAAGCAAATAGGTGAGATTAATGAGGGTCACGTCGTGATCCATCATATAGTACTCTCTAACAAACTCACTATATGATTCAGGAAGTGACTGAAGAACCCAGTCAGCAGCCAACTCGCTTGAAATCTCGACACCCAACATTCTTAACCTATCAATGTGTGACTTCATCTCTAAGACGTGTGCACACACAGGTTTCCCATCTTCGTGTTTACTTGCCAAAAGGGCTTGAGTGAGATTGAACTTTTCAAGCCTTTGAACTTGTGGGTCAGGGAGAATGGTTGGAGGAGGTGGAGGAAGTGAAGCATGACTCTCATTTCCTTGATCGTATCTCGGAACGTCATCTTCATTTGGAAAGCTTGTTCCAAAGGATTTAGGAAGACCATTGTAAGATTCAGACATCTACAAAACGGGAGAAAATTCAAGTTATGTTGATTAGAATTCTTGATATAACACCCAAATGAAACATCAAGCTAGGATCCAACATAATATTCTACAACCTAGAAAAGGGATGCCGTAATCTAGTTGCAAAATATTTGAAGGTAGGTAAATGACGATTTACCAATTTCCACCATGAAAAACGAAAAGGAAGATTAAGTTTTAAATGAATTGAAACTCCTAGATCTTTTGAGATTCATTGAACTTTTCAATGGCATGTTTAATCTCGATTATGCCCTACTATTTGTGACTGGGATGCCGAGGATCACAAATAAGGTGTGAATAACCATACGAATCACGTGGTGCACCCAATGCTACTATTACCTAATCAATGTGTCGGTTAGCCACACACGCTCCATTGATCTATGACAAACATCGAGTCACCCTTCGCTACCAATGTCATCCCCAAATTAGTGTGCCGGTTAACCACACACGCTCCACTAACGTTTGACAGGGATACGAAGTGTAATTCTATGGATTAGCATACAATTTCACATTTTTCCTAAAGTAACTATGATTTGGGAATTTGAAAAAGCATTTAGTTACTTTATACTTCATTATACTTATAATGGAAGGTTTCTGTCCTATCCTACCCGTTCGGCTAACGACCCTCCACTAGTCAAGAGTGTGGTGGGTAAGAGTGGATACCCATTCAATCGCCATTTTATAGGCAATTTCCTTAAACACCCCTTATAGACCAGCTTCGTGAATGAGGCCTACTAACGGTAAGACTGATTGTTTACTCATATATAATACTAGACTTTTAATGTTATATATAGTATAGGGTGTATTTTACACTTTTAAAATACTATGTGGTTTAACTTAGTAAATTATACTTTTAATTTAATTAAATGTAAACCAAAAACTTTATGGGTTTATTAAATCACTTTTAATTATACACTTTAATTAATTAACAAAACCATAAGGGTGTGATTTGAACTTTTCAAATTACTAGGGTTTTAGAATTTAACATTTCAAAATTAAACTTTTAGTCAAATTTTAAATTCCAAAACTTGAGGGCAAGTTTTGAAACATTTCAAAACATTAGGGATCAAACAACAAATAATTCAAATTAAACAATTAATTTCATAATTATCTATATTTGACCTAATCTTATTTTAGTCATTAAATAATTACCAAATAACTTTAAATAATCCATATTTATCACATAAACAACCAATATTTAAAAGATTTGAAATTATCTATTGTTTTGGCATGGATAAACACTTAATTAAGATAAAATTCGGATTTTAACTTTATAAAACAAATTAAGCATCAAGTCCAAGTCAAAACAGCAGCCAAAACCCGAAAATCCCTTTGTCTGACCCCTGGACTCGTCGAGTCAGGGACTGGACTCGCCGAGTCAGACAGACTCGCCGAGTTCATCCACTGACTCACCGAGTCAGGTCGGGCAGAGGCCAAAAATTCGTTTTTCAGCAAATAAAGCAACATAGCATCACATACAATTGAAACCAATCAAGGCTCTGATACCACTGATGGATTTTATGCATAAGAAACAATCCTATGTGCTCATACAAACCCTAATGCTTGGATCTAGGTTTCTCTATTGTACATGCTTTGAATCCAAGACTAATAAACTTAGATCTAACATATTATGAACTGAATTAGGGTTTAGAGAATTACCTTTGATTGTTATATAGCAATAACAATCAATTCCTTGCTTGGATTGGCCGTAGAAAGCTTAGTGCCTCAAATGCTGCACCTCTAATGGAGTCACAAACACCTTATGCAACTTGGATGAAGAGGAGAAGAAAAGAGGCTGCCAAAAACGACTAGAAACCCTAGAGAATCAGTTGTACGCGTTTTGGGAGCCTAAGGGGTCCTTTATATACTTGTGTGGGCTGCTAGGGTTTCAGTCAAAACCCTAATGGACAGCTTAAACTCTAAGCAGCCCATGGAACTTTCTGGATAAGGCCATAGACGAAAATATGATGGGCTTCCATCATAATTTCGTTCACCCCTTATTCCTTTAGCATTCCTTATCCCAATAAATCAATTATCCAATAATTGTAGTCCAGTCCCTTAAGTTTAATTAATCTCTTTTAGCCACAAAATTAATTCATAATTAATTATTGACTAATATTAATTAAACAATATGATTTCTCCTTTAATATATTATTCTCATAATATATGAATAAATCATATTTAAACCTCTCTCTCCTTAATTCATCCTACATATTGCTATGGTGAAGGCAACCCAAAAGGACCATGCTCATAATCGGGTCAAGTACATACCAAAATAGTTATGGACTTAGACACTAATCCAACAAAAAAAGTTAGGGACTAAACATGTAAGTTACCCCAAACCATAAAGATGTTGTTTTTTGAACAGAATATGTAATTCGTTGGTGTTTTTTGAACATATGTCTTAGTTTGATGATGTTTTTTGAACATGTAACGTGTTTTTTGAACAAATTTGAAACTTCAATGGTCTTCTAAGTCATTGTCCCTGTAATGAATAATAAAGTTGGTTTGCCTATTAATGGCAACCTTTTGATAGCACTAAACGGAGATATTAATTTCTAGATTCATATTATTATTATATTTGCAAATTAAACTCATTAATTATGACCTTTTATGACCCTTCAATGATTTTTCTAAAAAATGTAAGTAAAAATCGTCTACTTTTACTTACAACCATGTTCACTCACAAATATAATAATAAATAACTATAACAAATATTAATATTAATAATTAATAACTATAAAATAAAACAATATACTTAATACTATCACTTCTATTTCATTGTTCACAAATAACATACAAAAAAACTAATTACTCAAACATACAAAATACCAAAATGTAGTAGATATATTAAAAACTGCTAAGCCGTCATTTTCCCATAACTCAATTATACATTAACATACGTATATATACGAAGCCACTTGGGCCAATACATACAAGGCTTACACAATGGGCTATCTAGAAATATAAAGGAATAATACAATGTAACATGTGATCCACTAACAACCCAACTGGAATTTAATCGGGAGGATATTTCCGAAGTTTAAAGTGGCCTTAAAATCGTTATATGTTGAGTAGGAAGGCCTTTGGTAAAGATGTATGCATACTAGAGGACGATGGAACGTGAAAGACACGAACATCACCCCAAGCAACCAAGTCACGAACAAAATGAATATCAATCTCGATGTGCTTCGTGCGTTGGTGCTGAACAGGGTTCGATGTCATGTAAACGGAGCTAATATTGTCACAATAAACAATAGTGGCTTTGGTAGGTGTCACACCCCCGAACCAGACGGCGGAAACGTCCGGGGGCTTGCCGTGACTCAATTGAATACCATAACATTGAATATATATGAAACATAACAACATTCGTTACCATTCATCAACATAGTACAACCAGTAGTGTTTACATATCAAACATTGTTTAAACATTACATTCCCAAAAATTAAATTGTTTGATTCGTACATAAATAAACTGCAACCGTCACTGAATATGATTTCTCTTGATTCACTGGTTCCCTGAGAATACAAGTATTTTGAAAAACGTCAACATATGAAATGTTGGTGAGTTCATAAGTAGTGTTTAAAATCGAATATTTGTATCGTTTGAAAAACCACCAGAAAATCCGATATTTTCTGAAAAGAAAAGCTTTTGAAAAGGTTTGTGAAGATCCATAGGTATGCTTGTTTGTTTCTATACTTGTAAAAAAAAATGTTCACTGAAAATGTATGCATTTCAAATTTGTAAGCATTGAAAACCCTAGGAAAACCCGATGTTCTCCTAGTTCCTTGAGTTACACGAAATTACATTGAAACCATTGCATAGCGTATAGTGTCAGTCCCGGGCGACGTTGGAAGGTTCTCGAGCAGGATTATTTACTAAAAACCCGCGTTACACAAACGCCCAGTTTATAGTTATACTAACGACTCCGAAGGCGTCGTCAGTACTAATCGCGTTATCCAATCGCCCTGACTAGGTGTAGTCCCACATCCGAAGAGAAAGAGGTCACGAAGACCCCGGTAACTCCATTAGCCGGTTGGGGATAAAATGTACGAGGGGTCCCAGACCCGCCTCGCATAAAATGTAGACCTTACTAGCAAGACCAAAGGACCCTTGGGGACCGGTGGTACACAAGCCATTGAAAGTCCATTTACGTTGTGTCGGATCGGTAAAACCCAACACTCCGTAAAAAAAATGTCTTCGGGCCTTAAGATCAGGTCATTGGGCTAGCTAGGCTCAACGAACAAGATTTTACACTTGTGGGGCCCAAAGATGGTGCATAGACGTCTGTGCACACTCGCATGTGTATGTATAACCAAACGTTACTTGTATGAATCGTAGTGTTAGTAGTTGTAGATTTTTATTGGCTCGAGACCGAGCCAATTCGTTTAACAACGACTTTTGGTATTGTAATGTATTGTATTTCGTTGATAGTTGTGGTGCCATTATTCGATCAAATTGTGTATATTGAACTAGCCTTGAAATATTCCTGTTTTCAGCCCCTCATCATTTGTAAAATTTACATTTTTAACCCTTTATATTAAATACTTCCCGGTTTAGTCCTTAAACTATTTTTCTTGACATTTTAACACCAAAAATTATTGAAATTAATATTTTTCAACATGTTTTTCATAAAAACAGTTTAAGTTCTTAAAAATGCAGTTTTCACGGTTTTAACCCCTTCTTTTCGCAACTTTTACAATTTTGGCCCAATTTGGAAAATTTTTGCAACTTTGGTCCTTTTTAAATTTAAAAAGCATTTTTAACCTTTGAAAAGGAGTTGGAACACTTATAGTCCACTGTTTTACAGAAAGTTACAGTTTTGGCCCTCCAAAACAGAAAAATTCGCATAATGGGCCTTATTGGGCCGAAAGTTACATTTTTAGCCCATTAAGCTTAAAATTTATGATTTTAGTCCCCTAAATGAGTATATTTCCAGAAATTTACTTATGAAAACTGTTTTGGCACACTTCATCCATCAGAATCTGTGAAATGTCGATTTGGGCCCTTATTTTTGCATTTTTCACATTTTAGGCCCAAAATTTGTGTTTTTAACCCAAAGAAAATTATTACTAAACTACTTAGCCATTTGAGGCTAGATCCAACATAAAACACATAAAAGCATACATATAAGCATGGAAATCATACAAGGCATACAAACACATATAGATCTACACTTTCACTTGTATTCCCCCCCCACAAAACTCATAAAAACAGAAAATAGGGGGTATGAAGCTCACCTTGGGGTGTTGGTTCGGTTTTTGCAAGGAAAATGGAAGGAAAAATGAAGTGTTTTTGGCCTTGGCTCCCCTTGATGAAGATCTCGAGTTTTGAGATGGTTCTAGGGTGCAAGATCACGATTTTTGCATAGATTAGGAAAGGATTTTGATAACAAAAGAATTTAAACCATAGATCTATGCATAATCTTACCTTAGATGATGATTTACTTGCAAAATCCTCTTGGAAAGTCCCTAATTTTCGAGATTTTTGGAGAGGGGAGGAAGGAGAGTTCTTGAGTGTTCTAGAGAGAAAGTTGAGATATTTTTGGTGTGTGTGGTGTTGCTCTCGGCCGAACAAGAAGAGAAGAGAGAAAAGAAGTGATCTTTGATATGATGTTTGCTTGGAAACATGAGTTATATGCATGGAAGTCCAACATGTAAAGGTGAGGTGGCAACCCAAGGTCAACTCTCCCTTTTCCTTGGGCTTGGGCCGAGAATGGAGAGAGAAGAAGGAAAAATTTGGGCTTTTGCCCCTAAGCCCAACATTAGAGGTAGTTTAGGGTATTTATTGGACTTATAAAATAAAATTGTGATTTTTATGCTTTATTAAGCTAGGTTAGGTTAAATTATGGATCAAAACTTGTGTTTTATTTCATCCTAGGTTCTACCTAGCCCAAAATATTGAAATAAACGAATGTGGGTCTAATTAGAGCCCAATTAGGGTCCTAAACCCATGATAGTCCAATTGGAAGTTTATTGGTCCATTTGGATCCAATAAGGAAGTCCTAGTCCTAAATGGACTTAACAAGAACTTCTAGGGTCTCCAATTGTTTGATGACTACTCATAGTACTTGTATCTTGTATTTGATTGAAGTTTTTGATTCACATTAGGTTGAATGCATAGATTACATGGCTCAAAATTTACAGTTGTGACAGTAGGAGAACTACGAAGCTCACAAAGTAAATTACGAACCCAACAAGTCTTGGCAACAACATTAGCAACACCGCGATACTCTGCCTCTGCGCTGGAGCGAGAAATGACCCCTTGTCGTTTAGAAGACCAAGAAATAAGATTATCACTGAGAAAAACACAATAACCGGAGGTCGAACGGCGAGAGAAGGGGCATCCTCCCCAGTCGGCGTTTGAATATACACGACGATCAGAAGACGAGGAAACATGAAGCTGCAGGTCGTGGTCCAGAGTTCCTCGAACATAGCGTAGTATATGCTTGAGAGCATTCATATGAGGTTCCCGAGGATCATGCATGAATAAACATATTTGTTGAACTGCAAATGCAATATCTGGATGAGTAAACGTGAGATACTGGAGGGCACCGGCAAAACTACGATATAATGATGGATCTACAATAGGAGTACCAGAGTTGTCCAGCTTATGAGTAGTCTCTGCAAGGGTACAAGCTGGATTACATTGAAGCATATTGGCTCGCCCAAGGTTCTCAAAAGCATATTTCCGCTGAGAGAGAAAGAGACCTTGAGGAGAGCGAGTGGTAGAGATGCCGAGAAAGTACTTAAGGGCTCCAAGATCAGTCATTGCGAACTCTCTGCTAAGTTGAGTAATGATGGACTGGAGGAGAGAAGTCGAAGAGGCCGTCAATACAATATCATCCACATAGAGTAACGGGTAGGCAGTGTCACCTCCATGATGATAGATGAAAAGAGACGAATCGGTGAGGCTGTGATGAAATCGCATGTGAAGAGTATGCTGAGCAAACCTTTGGTACCAGGCCCGAGGGGCTTTCTTGAGACCATATAGAGATCTCTGAAGATGACAAACATGGTCCGGGTATCGAGGATCATGAAAACCGGGTGGTTGATGCATGTAAACGGTCTCCTAAAGATGACCATGAAGAAAAGAATTTTTTATGTCTAAATGATGAATGGGCCAGTCCTGTGAAATAGCCAAACTGAGTACCATGCGTATAGTGGCCGGTTTGACAACCAGGCTAAACGTTTCATCACAATCGATCCCCTGTTGCTGACTATGCCCATTTGCCACCAGGTGAGCTTTATATCTAGATAGAGATCCCTCAACATTAAATTTTTGTTTAAAAGCCACATAGAGCGAACGACATTGACGCCTAGCGGTCATGGTATAAGTACCCAAGTACCATTTGTAATAAGAGCATTATATTCCTCGTGCATGGCTTTATGCTAGTTTGGATCTTTCAAATCCTGGAGATGTGACCTCAAGACAGAGGAAATGGAAGTAGTGTGAAGATTGAGGCGGGTGACAGGTTTGACAATACCAGTTCTGGAATGTGTATGCATGGGATGAGGAGGAGGTGGCACTGTAGGGGCCTCAGGTGGAGAGGGACTGGAGGGAGACTCCTCATGAACAGAAGTGGGAGGGGTAGGAGAAGGATTGGTATGATCTATAGGTTCAAGAGTAGGAGGGCTAGGATGTAATATATGGCGAAGGGTGGGAGAAATATCAGAGTCAAATAAGAAATCATAGGAGGGAGGCTCGATGGGAGTAACTGAACCATAGGGAAAAATCGACTCATCAAATGTAACATGACGAGAGATGATGATCTTTCGATAGGACAGATCATAGCATCGGAACCCACGGTGGTGTGTTGGGTATCCGAGGAAGATGTGTGGGGTGGAGCGGGGCTGAAGCTTATTATTGGGAAGAAGGTGAGGAAAGCAGAGACAACTAAACACATGGAGATGGTCATATGTAGGGTGGCGATGAAAGAGACGATAATATGGGGCATTGTTTAAGATGGAAGCGGACGGTAATATATTGAGAAGGTGGGCAGACATATGAAGGGCTTCAGGCCAAAAGGTAGGTGGTAGGTGGGAGTGAAACATGAGAGTTCGGATCATATTATTGATGGTGCGAATCATTCGCTCTGAACGACCATTTTGTTGAGACGTGTGGGGGCATGAAAATCGAAAAGTGATGTCGTTCGATGCAAAGTAGTCATGAAATTATTGGTTGTTATACTCCCCCCCCCCCCTCCCCATTATCACATTGAAATTGTTTAATGGTGCCACCAAATTGAGTTGAGATGAGTTTGGAGAGGTATAAGAACTTTTGAAATACTTCAGATTTTTGTTTTAAAGGATACACCCAAACATAATGAGTAAAATGATCAAGAAATATAATATAATAGCGCAAACCACCATTACTAGTAACAGGAGATGTCCATAAATCAAAGTGAATAATCTCAAAGGGTGCATAAACAATAGAGTCAGATAAATAAAAAGGTAGTCTAGAGTGTTTACCAAGTTGACAAGCATGACATGTAACATTATTTTTTGATAAACGACAAGAAATTGAACTATTTATGATAGATGCTTCAAAACTTGATTGCCTGGGTGACCAAGTCGTTGATGCCACGTGGAGGGAGTGGTAGCGACAAACGCATGACTAGAGGAGCTTGTGACAGGATATAGGGGCCCGGAGCTATCATAGCAGATTAAAGGGCGACGAGTCTGATAATCAAGAACAGTAAAACCATAAGGATCAAAGTCAACAGAGCAATTATTATGAGTTGTGAATTTTCTAATAGAGATAAGGTTTTTAAGAATGTTGGGTGTGATAAGAATATTTTGTAAATGAAGCGAACGATAAATATTGGAGACAGGAAAGTTTGAATGTCCCGAGGTCACAACCGGTATTGCAGATCTGTTACCGACATAAATAGAACGAGGAGTATATGAATTATTACAAAATGAAGTGAGTATACATGTGTTACAGTGGACATGGTCTGTTGTGCCGGTGTCCATTACCCATCCGTTTTGCCCCGGGTCCGAAAGGGACATTGTGTTGAAAATATGTGGAAGGGAAGTAGGTTGATCGCTACTACCGAGCCATGCCCACGGGGGCTGATCATATCTAGACTGCTGATGGTGGGCCTGAGGAGGTAAAGATTGAGGCTGCTGGGCACTAGAATGGGCCGAAGAGGGTCTGCTGCCAAGCAGGCCTTGAGTATTCGATGTTGGGCTGCTCCATTGTTGGGCCGGCTGAGGAAAATGGTTCCCAGACCAAAAAGTAGCGTAAGACCACACAGTGGGACCCCACGGAGATGAAGGGCGGTGAACATGGTGAAAAGGAGGTGCGATATAAACCTAGCCATATTGACCGCTAGCTGGTGCACCGCCGGCGGATGGGTTTTGCTGTCGAGATCGGCGATTGTTACCACCCCCACGCCGGTCGTTGCGTCGGTAGGAAGAACCACCACCGCCACCACCTCGATTGGAAGGAGTGGTGGCAACGTGAAGAAGGGAGTTGGACGAGGGATTGGCAGCAGGAGAAGGAGCAACGACACGAGGATTGGCAAGCCGGGTTTCTTCTGCAGTAAGGATTGAGCGCACTTCAGAAAAGGTAGGGAACGGTTTTGACAGTCGGATGATGTTGGCAAGACTCTCAAATTTGCTGGACAATCTGTTGAGGGCATGAATAACTACATGCCTTTCTTTGACTTTTTCTCCTAAACCTTCAAGCAAATCAGTGAGTTTCTTGATTTTGTTACAGTAGTCATGAACACTTAGGTCGCCCATGGTGATGCATCGAAGCTCGTTTTCTAATTGAATGGTTGTGGTTTCTTTGTTGTCATTGAAGATAGATGAGATGTTCAACCAGATTTTACGGGCATATGCAAGAGGAGAGTAGGCATTGGTGATGAGATTCTGGGAAATCGAATTGAACAGCCACAGTTTGACGAGATTGTCGAGCTGTCCCATTCTATGTTGGCGGGTGGCTTGTTTGGTGGGTCATAGGTATCATCGATGTGGTCCCGGAGATCGTAAGCAATGCAATGAGTAGTAAAGAAGTCGCTCCAAGGATCATAGTTATGGCTGTTGAGGTCGAGAATCAAGGGAACGTAGGTCTTGATGTTGGTTATTCTGTATGCCTTGTGAGGAGGTTTAGAGGAGGAGGCATTGTAGAGAAGGACGAAGAGAAAGCAAACAGGAGGGAAGAAGCAGAATTTTGAAGAAGATAGAAGGGATCGGCTAGGGTTTGAGAGAAACACGCTCTGATACCATGCTAAGCCGTCATTTTCCCATAACTCAATTATACATTAACATACGTATAAATACAAAGCCACTTGGGCCAATATATACTAAGTTTTTGTGTGTAACCTTATTAGCTCCATTTTGTGTCAATCTTCTTATTCATAAGCTCAAGTAATATTGTCAAAGTAGCCGTAATCCATGTATATCCTCCTCATAATTGGATGAGATATAACTCAGCATTGAATCCAATGTTCGACATGTCAAAACCTTCTACATTTGTTAAATGTTTCATCTTATCTCTTGAATCTTTAATGGTCTCATACACCAACTCAATTATAAATAATATCGTATCCATATCCCTTTCAATATCTTTTCCCATTGATCTAAGTATATGGCTCTTCTTTGTGTAGTTTGCATCATTAATAGACAAAAAATGACATTTAATAAGGTGTTGGCTTGGTTACCCTATAAAAGATGCAATGACACCTACTAATGTTAGGTTACAAGAATATAAAAGTGATACGACTTATAAATACGATACATACATGACACACAAAAAGAAGTCTTTTGAAGTTTAATTTAAAATACAATATAGATGGTTATAATTAATTACTACTATTAGAATGCCGCCAACCTACTAAGCCATAAAATCACATACCGTAATTATGACATCAAAATTGACTTATTGCAATAAGTTTAATTATAGATATACACAATAAATTTAGAAGATACACCTACCAAATATTCATTATTATCTTTATGCATATCTATAACTTTAAATATAAAAAGACTACACATGGAACTCTATTCTCAGAGAAAAAAAAACATCATTGTTCTCTCAAAACAAAATCACTATTAACCAATCTGTAACAAAAACCATTTTTGATGGCTTCATCCTTTTTTTCTTCTACCCACCAACCAAAAACTTCAAACCTCCCTAACAAAAAATTTGAAAAGGAACTGTCCAAATTTGCAAAAACAAAGTTTGGCAAAACGAACAACATTAGGCAACTTCTAAATCATACATATTTCAACAAATTTGATCAGACTGCTAGACAAAGGAAACTTTCATTATTGAAGGGTATTGAAGTTGAAAGGAAAGATTTTGTTACTAAATATCTAACAAATGAAATTAAAGATGAGAAAATAGTAATAAAATTATATGAAGATGATAGAATCTGGAAGAGGATAAGAAAGACCATGAAGAATATATGAAATATTAAATAAATTATGATGTTTTGTTTAGCTAGTTTATAAAAGATGCAATACGCAATATTGTATTTAGAAAATCAATAGAATCACCAATGATTCCATTAATATTATTATTTTAATATGCTAAAAATTATGCCAACGTTATCGACAAAAAGATACCATTAGACACCTGCAAATAATCTTTTTAAAATATGCAATTAACACTGCCACCACCGTATATTTGGCCCTACGAGTGCATTTGTTCTTGAACATTCATTAAATTATATTCGGTAGATAGTATTTTTTCCAATATGAATTAAAGCCACCAGAATAATGTTGGTGATTTTAGTGTCACCATGTCATTTTAAGTAACTGGAACTAACATGTGAGTTAAGGGGTTCATGATTTGTATTCTAATGCATGTACGGGGTTGTGCAGAGTGCACGCATATATAAGATCGAACCAGAAGCCGGTTCGACGACTAATCGGGGGTCCGGGGGCAGCGCCCCCAGGTCCAGGGTTTCCAAAGGGACAGCGCCCCTAGCGGGACCCTAGCCAAGGGCAAACCTCACCGAATTTTGCATGTGGGAACATAATGGAAAACTCAATTTCTTGAGGGTGATTATGGTAAAACTAACGAAACTCGTTAGTTTTTGGTAACCCTAATCCGGATTAATATTACTTGCTTCCAAAGCAATTAATGATGGCCCAACCCTAATGAAACCCTAATCGTGTTTAGTATATATAAACAACTCTTTCTTTCCAGAAGGGGGTCCTTTTCTGAGCTCTCGTTTTTCATCACACATTCACATAACCTTTTAGCATATTAGCTTACGTTTTCTGTGCCTAGAAACGTAAGTGTCCACTTGAATTATCCTAGGCTGAATTTCTTGTAACCCAGACATATGGTAGAAATATCAGTTCGGAAAGTGATATCACGATCCAAGTTGGTATCCAGATCTCTACCACAAACGCTAATATTCCCAACAAGTAATATATATTAGTTCCTCATCTTTGCATCTGCAATTGAACATTTTCCAAATTATATTTGATACTATGACCGATTATGTGCGTTGTCGAAGCTAACAGTATTTACATAACATAACCTTATATTCTTAGGCACGAATTCAAATTCTATCACTTGCCTTTTTTGAACAGTAATAAATGTTTTTCCTATAAATATTTTTTATTAATCGAAAGCTATTCATACTTATATTCGATCATATCTAACAAGGATGTTGTCGCAATACTGAAATATTTTTTGGCAACGATTATGTACAATGTAGAATGCTAATATTTTCAGTTCCAATAACCATATATTTGGTATCAAAATATGCTTTTATGATAAATGTTATTGATTAATAGTAAATTGGTTATATAGAATATCATAACACCATGTACAACTGAAAAGACTCAAAGAGAAAGTAGTTGAATAAAAAATGAAAATAATAAGTAAATTATTTTATATATTCAAAAAACCCCAAAACCCATCAACACAACTACGCTGAATAAACACTCTTACTACAAATTATCAATGATCATCACTTGACTTTTAAGGGATTACCATAACATCTATCAAACTCTTCATGGTAAGAATTTCAGAACATGTAGATTCTAGGAGAAGTACTTTTGTAATCATCTGTTCTGTTGAGGGTGGCAAAACTTTGACATCCTCCAAAAAAAATTCAGTTTTCTCATGTTGCTTGCATAATTCTTGAAAATTATAAAAAAAAAGTCTGCTAACCAAAGAGAATAGAAGATTAAGAAGTGTAAATGAGAAGTAAAATTTCAGTATATTATATATCAGATGAAGTCAGAAGTTGAATACGTTTAATGGTAACTAATAATTACCCGAATAAATTTAATCATAGTTAATATTTTCCAATTTTCAGATGCTAGAAACTGAAAAGGCTACAAACAATTGCTATATCCTATCTCAAATGTTATTATTCTTACTATTGAAAATAATAACATAGAATAATGTGCAGATTTTGTTATCCATATATATGATGTAAGAAAATGCTCAAACATGCGGTGCTATTTGGAAGAATATCTAGCTCCAATAAAGATATACATATTAGTAATATACGGTTTCTAACTGTTTCAAAATTACAAAAATTTACAACATATGATGATTGATGAACAAATCTTGTATTAAGTGTTACAAAAACCACACCAAAACAATGACAACAAACACTAAAAAAACAATTTAAATTGTCTTAATTCTTTCCACTATTTCCTATTTACCAATTACCATATTCAATAGGGAAAAATTATCAAGAACAAAGACATATGTGTTTCATCCTTCACATTAAACAATATAGATATGTGTTTGGAAAAAAAATATGAAGAACAAAGGCATATATGTTTCGTCATTTGACCAATCCATTGATATATATGTGTTTCATCCTTTGACCAATCCATTGAACTTCCATACCAGGCTCCGTTGACAAATTTATTGACATATGTGTTTCATCCTTTCAGTAATCCTAATCCATTGGACTTCCATATCATTCTCATGAGTACTATAAACACACTCCCTTGTCATGATCAAACAAACAAACAAACAAAAACAACATTAAACCAAAAAGATCACAAAACTCAATTAGCTAGCTAATACTTACGACATATTGCCTCCACAGAGGAGAAAAAAATATGATTCTAAAGACATATCAGATAACTACCTCATGTTGATGAATTCCAACACCAGCATGCACACATATTGTCTCCACAAAACAGAACAAACCTGATTATGATTTTTTATACAAACAAAAAAGAGGATATCAACAACCAATGATAAAAAAGAATAACAAATCAATAAAATACTCAACAACCAATACACTATACACATAAAGCATCATAAACATATTATTTGTTGAGTAGATTGTCCAACACACCTTATTTATAAACCCAAGAAAGACCATTTACAATGGAAAATGGATGATCAAACACTTCCAATAAATGAACAATCAAACAATGTGTAACCCAGCAAACAACCATTCGAATCGAATGACACATCAGAAAACGACCCCTTACTACAAGCTATTTTTCACAAATATCGTCAAATTGGCCATGCCATGTAGTCATGAAATGTGAAACTTTTGACAACTAGAAAACGTCTTCTTAAGTTATATTGGATAAAGATTACTTAACTAAGTGGCAACTTCGAGTAACAGCAGCAACCATGAGCCAAAAAGTCCTCCAAGAATTTGTTATTGTGTTGTACAGTACAATCTAGTGATGCACTTTGGCTTTCTGGTGCATTTTCCATAGATTCTGATAATTGTTCTTTTGCACTCCACAGATAATTGAAAGTACGTTTCTATTTCTTGCATTTAGCCTTAAGTTAATTGTTAGATTAATTCATTTGCCTACAAGAGGACTGGGAACTGTAGGAGATGGAACACACATGCTACGTTGTGATTTTTGTTGGTGTCCTGAATAAAAAACAGAAAAGACATGCAACTCATTGATAGTAAAAGGGAGGAAGCTATTTTATTAAATTAACACTGTGCAGAGCAATAAACATGGAGAGCAAGTAATTTTACCCCCTTGCAACCTCTTCATATTTTCTTTTTGAAGTACAACTGAATGTGTAGTTTTTATGTCAAAATGAATATGGTTTAAATACCAAAGGGCTTGTAGCCCAACGGTATCAGGTGGTGCCCTCCCTCTTTGAGGTCGAGGGTTCAAGTCCCCTTGTGGACATAGGTGGAATAGGTGTTGTTAGCTTAGGATAGATTAGATTTGCCGGTTCAAAAAAAAAAAAGAATATGGTTTAAATAAGTAAAGTTGCATACCCTCATTATCATGCTCCCAAGGATTTTACTCTGTAGGTGATTCTTTTTATAATATGTTGTATATATTAAAAGAAATGTTTGTGTTCATTTTTTTCTTCAAGAAAGTAAATTACTACACCAACATAAAATGGAACATTCAACTTTCCCATTATTTTGATTAGCTCTCAGATCCTTTTTTTCCTTGTCTGATTGTATCTTGTAAAGTTTTAGTCAAAATTTTAAGCATCTCAAAGGATATAGACGGATGGAAGCTTAAAGGAACTTGTGTAGACATCGAACATATATACGAGAGGTAGATATATAGCGGCTTTTTTAGACACATAAGTTCATATTGGAAAAAACTTATCAGGAAGTGCATATGTAACTTGTTTTTTCCTTCTAATGATTTAAATATCTATTGGTAAATTTTGAGAATAAGATCAGTTTATTAATGCAAAGAAATGTGTCTTATGATCAGCTACGTAGTGCAATGGGCTGTGTTTTTTGGTGGAGAAGATAAATATAAAATATATATAAAAAGAATGCATCCAACCGAGTATTGGATAACTTTTGAACATGAACGCTTGGAAGATCCAACTCTTTGAGAAAAAAAACACTAAAAAAAGAACCTTCAATGTCATTAGAAAACATAAAAACAAACCTAAAAGACAGTTGATTTGTTTGTTCTTGTATTATGTGACAGGAAAAGGGTTTTTGGGATATAAAGTACCTTAGGGCCCATCCTCAGGTAAATGACCAGAGTTCCTTTGAGAGAGAGCTATGAAATCCACTTTCTCATCTAATGAAAAGAAATAGATTAAAGATTTGAAATTGGTTGCAGAAAACCAAAGCATGAATTATTTACCATCAAAACTTTATCATTTTAGTATCTTTCAGATCTAGATAAAATGCAATGCATAAGAATGATATCTACCTTTAAATTGGGCACCATCTCCACACAAATAATCTATATCCATGAAAGACCGCAACATTCGATCTTTTCTTAGGATGTATTCTCCGGTTGTTAACTGAAATCCAGAAAGATCTCCACCAATGATGTGATTCCATGACTTGTAATAACTCAACACATCTTCTTCTTTATCTATGTCTTCATCATCATACACAAAACTCACCCCACACTCAATTCTAAATTTATAAGAAAAAACATCTGGTTTCTCCCTCAGGATATTAATAGTAATGTGGTCACCATATTCCATCTCATTCATCCCAAACATCCAATGACTTAACAATGACACACACTCTCCATCAGTATCGAATACACTACCTATGTAATTTTTATATATCCAGGTGAGATTCTTTGTTAAATTACTAATTTTGATCACCGGTAAATCAACGACAATACCTTCTCCTAATTTTGTCAGCATACAGCAGCAATTTAATCCTGTGAGCTTCTTCGGAGATAATGGGACTGTAAATGATATTGATGGCCCAATGCTTTTATCTGTTATCCAATTCGGCATCTCTTTACCCCAATAACTTGTGCTGAATATTCCAAATTCATAATACATCTGCCAAATACAACCACCTTCATTAATTATATATATACACACATATTCACAAGGACATATAGCTAACTAGACCAAACCTGTATCTCAGATTCCTCTGATTCTCTATATTCAACAGAAGTTGTCGTGTGGCTTCCATTAAGGAAGTCTAGGTTAGTCCAGCCCAAACAATGTAATACCTTTTCGTCAATAGCTGCCATTGGTTGGATTTTGACCATACCTTCAAATTCAAACGATGAAAGTGCCAAGATCATACGTCCTAGAAAGAACTGGAGTGGGGACATTTTTTGATCAAATAGAACTTTTTGTAGCAAAGGATTATTAGAATGAGAATCAAGGTTCAAATGGGTGAGTGTATGTGGAGGATGCTCGACTGACATAAGCATATTACAATTTTTCATACCAAGTGTCTGAAGCCTAGGAAGGCTTCTCACACAACTAGGTAGGGAAACAATAGGATTTTCATCTAGATTTAATTCCTTTAACATGGCTAGGCAACTGAAGTCCAATGGAAAAGATTCAATGGACAGATTATTATTCTTAAGTAATAGGCTTACTAAATATCTCGGTAAAGAAATCGCAAATAACTTTGAATAACTTGGTATAGCCTCCAAAACAGTGGAGGAAGAAGTTATTGTGTTTATGCCAATTTTGTTAGCCTTGCTTATTTCTGGTGAATCCATACCTACAATTTCTATTCTAGATTCACCAAGATTACAACCCTCTAGCAAAAGTGTTTCAACCTTCTTCAACATGCCTATGATGCTTGGAAGTTTTCCTAGCTTGTTGCAGTAGCTTAGATCAACGAAAACAAGTTCAAGACATTGCTCAAGTGATTCACAAACATCAAGCATGCCAATACAACCTTTAAGTATTAATCTCTCAAGTTTAGGGATGTGGTCAAAACCAAGAAGACTCTGAAGCTCTTCACAGAAACTTAAATTAAGAATCTTCAACGATCCAAGCAAACATTTATCTTTTGAGCACGATCCAATTAATTGCTGAAATTGAGATAAGTTAGAATAGTAGTGAATTTTATCAACTCAAACTAGAAGAGTAATACATGAAGATAAGTTACCTTTGGCCTCTTATGAAGTCGTTCTGGATAGTGATAACAAATCTCAAATGATTCAATATTGCTATATGACATGTCAAGTGCAACCACATTCTCCATTGGTAAGTCTGAAGGTAGAGACTTCAACGGGAACCCATGCATACACAACCATCTTAATTCTTCTGGAAAGTTCTTGTAAGAGCCGGTTATTTGCACATAATTGAGTTGTAAAAGCATTAATCTATCCATCTTACTCAATGCATCTGTTTTCAACTCGATTGGTCCATGTAACTTCTCTTTCTCAAGCATTTCCATGTCAAGGGTGAGGCCTAGAACATTTTCCGTACCCTAACAAAACAGGGGATGCAAAAATAATTTTAAAATGTTAGACATGTATATAGAAATACAAAATGCTTTAAACAACTGTACATGACATCTTACCTTTTTTTGTTTCAACACTTCAAATGACTCATAGCCCCATATTCGACTTCGTTTCCAAGGCTTGTTAATTGATTCCTCACGTACCACAAATCTTCCCATCTCTTGAACCAACTCATGCATCATCAATTCATTATTCCATCCAATACTAAGAAGGCATTTGTCGATGAGATTAGTGATCCCAGTTGTTGTTTCCATATCACATGCCTCTAATATTGTTATGGTATAATTTCTATCCATTCCAACAAAAATACAAGCAATATGCTTAAACAAATCCTTTTCATTTTTTGATGACAACGAGTCAAAGCTCGTTTTCAAGACATTATTTATAGGTGAATCATTTTCTTTCTTTAGTGTATCTATGCACCCCTCCCAATAAGTCACATCTCGATTATGTAGAGATCTACCCAAAACTTTAAGAGCCATTGGATGTCCTTCACAATACTTCACAAGTTTTTCTGAGACCTCTTCATAACCTGCCTCAGGATCATTGCGCATAAATGCATGATAACACAATAGTTTTTGTGATTCAGTCTTAGATAAGCCTTCAAGCTTGTATTGTGCATACTTAGGTTTAAAGTTCGTTTTGAATAATGAACAACTTTTTGTCAACCATGCATCTTTTGTTGTTATTATGATTTTGGTTCCAGGATGAAAACCTTTACTTCCAAGTAACGCATCTAATTGATCGAGACTACCAATATCATCAAGAACTAGAAACACCTTTTTACGGGCCACTACATTCTCTATCATTGAGGTGTATATAGAATCATCAAGAACTTGAATAGAACTTGGTTTTGAAATGTCATCACATAGTTGTTTTTGTACATCAAGCACCCCATTATATTTTTCATCACATTTCCTACTAATATCTTCAATGAAGCTGCTTGTGTCAAATTCATGAGAATGTAATGCATATACATATTTAGATAAAGATGTCTTCCCGATCCCACTCATACCCAAGATATTGAGTATATCAGTTGTACATGAGGATACATCTTTCAACCATGAAGTGACGAAGTTAATGGAATCCTCCATCCCAATAAGTTGTGGTAGTGGAAACCTTGAAGATATACGTAATCTACGAAAGATGTCCTTAACAACTTCATCAATAAACTCTACCTCAAACCTGCAATTTGATTTTAATAAAATCAAAACATAACCCAAACAACTAACATGCCATACTGCAGATTTAATTTTCAAATGAACCAAATCAAAATTATATCATATTAAGCTATTATATAATTAAGTTTTTCATGTCATAACTATTATCGTATTTGCACTCCTAACCATGTAATTAAGCATTTAATATACAAACTCACAGTTATCATCTATTAATAAGAACAGAGCCACCAATGTAATACAAGATTTCATTAACTGAGCACCAAAGCTCATTGTGTTTCTACAGAACCATCAAAATTAAATCTCAACATGGTTTTGCATGAATATGAATACAATGTCAGTGAATAGTTATAACTTAATCTTTAATACTTACAAGTAAAAGCATTAATATATCATAATAAAAGATGATATAGTTTGACAGTAGAATAATATAAAAATAGTACATGCATTACAATTGTTCAAAATTATGGTTTATTAATTAAAATCATATTCATATAAAATCATTAAAATGATCTACCTACATGAACTAATTTTGATAAAATAATAGATGCATAGGACACATATTAAAATTAGCAGGATAGTTTAATTGTTTTTTCTTTTTTGTAAGAATAATATGTTTGCAAAAATGTGATTGTTAGAATACTATTTGCAAAAATGGGAGGTGGCCCCACCATTGACCATAGATTTCAAGGTTATCAAAATTGTGATCTTAACTGTAGTATGAAAAACGAGTATGGTAGTATTTAGGTTATCGTCACCGGTAGGATCTTACCATCGTAGGTAGGATTGTAGATTCAGGATCCGATCCAATCTTACTTTCCCTTGAAATTTTTTATTTTTATTGTTTGGAAAAAAAAATTGCACTTGATGTCTTTTAACCAGCTTTTTACAATTTATCAGTTTACTATTTATCATTTGGTATTGTGAGTTGTGACTAATGTTTTGGATTTTATATAGTTATTGAACGAAAACTAAATTTTGAGAACTTTTTCATGTTATAAAATTATAAGTTAAAATTATATTTTATTTTGTGGGATCTTAAGATCCCAATCCCGATTTTACAGATCCAAAAACGATCATATGTAGGATTTTGATAACCTTAATCGATTCCATATAGTTTCACTTCTGACCCCTGTCATATTTTTAGGTTTACACCTTTAAATTAATCGTATGTTACCTTTGTATCCTTTATATTAAATTACATATTTAAATATTTACTTTGTATCCTTTATATAAACAATCTTATTTATATCTTTATTATATTTGTATATTTAACTTTTATCTAAAGTATATGGAGTTAATGTTTATATATATATTTTAATAAACAATAACATTAAAGAATCTCCTTTGTATCCTTAAATTAAAGCAAAAATAAAAAATACTACTACTACTACTAATAATAATAATAATAATAATAATAATAATAATAATAATAATAATAGTATTATTATTATTATTATTATTATTATTATTATTATTTATTTTGATATTTTCAAAGAAACAACATATAAATATGTTTTTAGTCTATAAAAGTCAACTTTTTAACTAGAAAATACTTATTTAATATTTTTATTTCTTTTGAAATATAATAAAAACCAATTTAATTATTATTTTTGTTAAAATAAAGTGAAAAAAATATTACTTATCAACTATATGGCAATTTTGGAAGAAGGGTTTATCTTAAATTGTTTAACCTAATTTTTCTTATAAATTTTATGAGCACTTTTATCAAATTCAATTTAATAATTTTGATAAATCAAAGGAAAGAGAACTTTATTGATAAAAATTAAATTTTATATTTTAAATCTCATTAATATAAATAATCATCATCATAAAAAATTTAAGTTTGAAAATAGATAAACAACATCTAGCATAAATGACTCTGTTTATATAAGCTTCGTGACCAATTCTATTATTATTATAAACTATTGCTTTTAGTGTTAGTATTATTTTAGTAACCCTCATTAAAAATATATATAATAAATAAGATAATTAATATTAAATTAGTTTTATTAATTTTGAAAAATAAACTTATGATTAGATTGTATTTGGTATGATTGATGTATAGTAATTAGTTTGTGTTTAGTTAACACATAAAACAATATAATTTCTATCACATAAGCACTTGCAATAAAAAAATGAAAAGTGTTTGATTAAATAAAATAAACAAACTAATGTGTTTCTATTGAAGATGACTTAAATATGTTTATTTAGCCCCGAGAAATAATAGAGTAATTTTAAATGAACTCTGATCCCCCAACTACTTGAAGTCGATGGTAGAAAGGTAGGGCCATGACCCTATATATTTTTGCAAAAAGAAATCTAACAGCCCTACCATTCTTACAAAATTAAATGCATAAAAAAATATGCACATTTGATGAATATGACGTGTTGAAATGTATAAGGAGAAGTTTATGTTGAATTTTCATGTGCTAATTAAACAATTTAAAGGAGTGTGGAAATATGGGTATGAATATAGTTACCTGCCATTTGCATCCTTCCCTTTTAAATTAGCAACTTCTCTAAGTGCATTATTCCAAAGCTCTATCTTTTGAGCCCATTGACTTTTTTTACGTGAATTTGTCTCTGCATGCATCTTCTCTCTATGCTTAGCCATTGCATCTCCGAAGCTACTTTGTTGCTTCCTAACATGGGTGGGCTCGACATGATAAAAGATAGGGATTACAATATAGTTGGATGTCACACGTTGTTGCTGAAGGATTAGCATCAATTCATCAAGACACCATGTTGAAGTAGCATAATTCTTCGACAATACGATAATAGAAGCCCTAGATGCTTTAATCGCACTCTCCAATTCTGGTTTCAGATCTTCCCCTGTTTCAATCTCTTCATCATCCAAAAAGGTAGTGATATTGGCATCCATGAGGGCGTTATAAAGGCGATTAGTGAAACTATGACGTGTGTCAACACCTCTAAAACTTAAAAATACGTCATATATATGACCATGAGTTGATGAAGAGGATGAAGATCGTTTTGAAAGTTCAGAGAGAACAACCATTATGAGTTATTGGGCGATGGCCCTTCACCCTTCCCACGGTTTCTGTATCTCAATACGCTATGATTGTTGGTTTGATTGCTTACGTCTTGTGTCTCTCATAAGAAAGTAAGTATTGTGCTATGAAGCATTTGAATTCCATGCTTTCCTCACTTGTGGCTCAATCACAAGATCTCATACACATCGTCCCTACAAAATATCCAAAGTATTAATACCTTATGCAACATAAGTCTCATCAAAGAATATAACCTCAACAACAATACCTTATAGTCTTAATAATAAATTTTGTAAATAACAAAACAACAATTATCATCTAAAGTTAAGTTAAAAAATCCTAGAAAAAATCAACACCAAATACCATTCTAGAAACAACTACAAGATCCACTACCCACGAAAGGAATTGCAAAAACGTATTGGCAATTTCCAAATTTCACTAGACATGAAAAAATAAGTAAAAGATCCAAACGCAAGAAAGAAAAAATTTCTTGCAATGGTTGTTTGTAGGACCCTGGTATTTTGCAAGAACAATCTTTTCAAATTTGAATATATACATCCAAATGATATGATTTTGAATCTAACAAGTCGCATGGCTTCATAGCTTTTGATTACAAAGTATGTACTACATGAAACTTCGGGGTAAACACACTTTATACACAAGTATATAGATATCACCTTCAATTTTGAGATACATCTTTCCGAAAACGATCTAATGACTTAATTTGCTTTGTACCCCCTAGAACATGACTTCAAGTTAACAAACCCCTACTTTTAATTACAATGTCCACATGGAAATACTATTAAATGGAGGAACCCAAGCACAGAGATGAGAAAGTGGCTAAAAGCAGTTGCATCTGAAAGTAGATATTATACGTGGTTCATGTAAGACAACTGAGAGAACAACTAAAACAAGGAGTGCTACAAAGGTGACTCAAGTGACAAGTTACATAGGCTTTGACCAACATTATAGGTGTTAAATTTACTGTTTTTTTAACGACGGGGTTAGTGGTTAGAAGTTAGTATCACGAATTTGTCACGCATGGATTAAAACTCGAAACCTTCAATCTAAGAAGGAAAGCCTCTACCAAGTGCATGCTAGTCCCACATTAGCATGTTAAAGTTACTGTTAATATCATAAAATATTATCATTTAATTTATTTCTGGATTAAACCTCAATTTTATTTTATTTTCCTAAAAAAGTCTTTGTGTTTTTCTTTTAATTTTTTCCAAGTTAGCATTTTTAATAGATTTTAAGGCTTTAGACAATTTTTTCCAAAAAAACCCTTAACTTTCTTTTTTCCTAAAACAACCATCTGATTTTTTCTTTTTTTTTTCGGAAAAAAACTTCACATTTGAGAATTTTCTTTGGATAAAAAGCATAGGATTTTTTTTTTCAGAAACAGTAAAAATTTGAGGGTTTTTCAGAAAAATAATTGGAGATTTCTCAGAAAAAGTTTTGTCTAAAACCGGATGACTATTTGGAATAAATTGAAAAATGAAAGGTTTTTTTTAAGAAAAAAAATAAAGTTAATGTTTAATATGAAAAAAAATGACTATAAGATGTTTTGTGATATTAATCCTTAAATTTTACAAAGAAATTCATTATCAATTTGCAAATAGGATAATTTCACTATAGTCCAACAACTCTTTAGTTTTGATTTAATAGGTCATTTATATATTTTTTGGTATTTAGTGTTCCTAAATTATTACTTTGCGTCATAAAAAGAGGAATGACTCCATTTTGAATCCGGTTTCACCTATTACAACTAATCCACATGACTTTTTTATTTTTCAACTAACTATTAGAAATTATCTATTCCATATGGCTTTTTTCTAATTTTTTTTAACTATTAGAAATTACCTATTCCATATGGCTTTTTTAAAAGGGAAAACCCCAAATATGCTAGACCTATTATACCCAACCTAACTAAAGCATACACCACCATTTCCTACAAGATGTCATGGGTTGACTCATTCTACAAGTCAATATCGTGTGGCGCTTAGCATACTTGTGGCTAAGTTAAGTTAATTTATCTCCTGATGATATATTAACAAACTAGAAAACAAGCAACTAAGGCTAAATACAATGGAAACAATTAGGTATATTAGTTCAAAGTCTTTATTTTACAAGACAACTATTGATGGATAGTACCAATAACCTCTCCCCTATTTAAATGGCTTCCGTATTATTCTAGACCATTCTTTGATGTCCTAGACAGGTCTAGGACTTTCTTGGTTCTTCAAACATGTTCTGGAATGTTGCATACTCTTCCATGGAATTCTCTTATGTTCTAGAACTTTCCAATATCAGCATCGTGGAATATTGGGTAGATTCTCAAGTTGGATTCTGATTTTGTCATGCACTAACATGTAAACCCTTGAACTACACCGTTTGGTCCTTCATGCCTCTTGAATTGATTGTTATGACCACCAATCATTTTTGTGTCATTCCTTCTTATTAGTTACTGTATTGTACTTCTTTATCTTCCCAACCTTCTTGGGTCCTTTGTCTAGTTACATGGTTGATAATGTTTGGGACCTTGTTCTGCTTTTTATCAAAGGTACAATATGAATGATTGAACCTTTAGTGATATGCATGGTATTGTAATTTTCGAATGGCGTACTCCATCTAGGAATTCCATTCCTGATATCATGATATAGTCATCCATGGGCACATCTACCACGTTAATGGTGCCTTCACATTCTACGATTTTCATGGGTATTCCACGTCAAACTCCTACGAGATTTGGCATTATATTCTAAAACCTTCTACTATTTTCTAGGATATGCTTGACCCTTCCAATGTCTTCTAGGGCATTCTAAAATGTTCCTCTATTTTCCGCAACATTCTATAATATTATGAAATCTTCTAGTATGTACTAGATTTTTCTAGAGCATCCTTTATTGTTGTAACGTTCTCTGGATGGGTCTGGAAACATCCAAAAATTTGGTATGTGACAGGCACTCTTCATGTTCTCATGTACACCAATGATGCCTAAACCTTAAACAAGGATGTTGGTCGGTGAGCACTACCCTTGTTTTCAGAGAAACAATTTGGTACGCGCATGTATGAGTTGGAGTAAAACCATATATACAAGCTTGTAAACCTATCATAGATTCAAGCCTATAAACTCACATTGGTACGGTCTTTCTACCAATGTTGGACTCATTCCCACACCCACCTGACTTGCTAACTTCTATTCTCGAATACTCATATTTGAGCATCGATATCTCATTCATATATACTCCATTTTGGATATACAATATATCATTTCGAAGATCTCATGGAGAAGAGCACAAACCCACTTGGAGTATATTATATATACAACATATGTATATATTTATAGTTTTTCAAAGTTAGTAAAAATATAATATTTATACTGAAACTTCTAACAGTTTATCTAGTCTTTTGGTAACTTTAGTGATCGCCCACTAGGTGTTCGATGCAATGTCAAAGTGATGTAATGTCAAAGTGAGATGCAGGCATCTCTCACATGGTGGAAATGGGTGGCTGGCGACATGACCATATATACCTTGGAAATACCGAAAATCTATAGATAAAAATATGTATATTGAAGTACCTAATGATCTTTAATGTTCCCTTTCTTTCATACATACTAATAAGGGAGAATACATTTTTTTGTAAACTCGGTCACATGAAGAAAATCCTTCTAATTCACTTTCCCGTGTCTTTATTTTTATTTTTAGAAAGAACATTAGTATCATGTTCTGGATACTTATAGTTGAGCTTATTATCACCACAATAGGAAATAAAACAAGCATCAACGCTTTTCATTGTCCCTTTTGTTTCTAGAATCTGCAGCATCTCTGTAACAATGGAACACAAAGAGAAAAAGGGTTTAAATATTGAAGGGCGGCGGTGGTGGATGGTGGAGAGTAGGTTAGGAAGAAGGTGATGAGAGATAGTGGTGGTGTAAGGTGGAAGATAAATAATAATAATAATAATAATAATAATAATAATAATAATAAAGTGACTTTTCATTGTCAAAGGCCATGTGGATGCCATCTCATTGTCACGTGGACACAAACATTGTCAAGGGTAACCGGTTAACCCCTTTACATTTTGAATGGGGTTGGCTAAAAAGACACCCAAATTTTCCATTTAAACATCCTATTTGATTTTTAAGTTTTTTTATTGGTTAACAAAAATACATGAACCGCATTTTCAACCAAAAGTAAAGAGTACATGGACTCCAATGACTTTATCCCTTGCAAACAAATGGTGCATACATTAATCGACATAGATCTAGACTCTCCACTAACAAAATCCTAATTTTATTCATAGAATATAACGCCTAAAAGTTCTTACAATCTGGCTTCAACAGGTCAGTAGCATATTTACCACCCAATTTATCATTTTTAAAATCAAATACCAAATAGAGAGGAGTTAACCCTCCCTAATTGATGTAGAAAAAATCAACAAAAGAAATTCAAATAATTGAAACCACAATCAGCTGTTAATGAACAAACAAATGATTATGATCTAATTTTATGATTGATAAGATAAAATAGTGTAACAACATGTAAAACTAACTTGTAAAAATGTGTCGTCACAGTTACCTGCATACAGAATGATAACCAGACATGAAGCGACAGAATAGAGTAAGAGCCAACCGCAAAGCGACAGTGAAGGATGACAGGTGAAAAGCACAGAGCGGGCGGAGGTGAGCCGGCCTGTAAATGGCGAGTGTCGACGATGAAGGAAGGTAGACGAAAGATGGGAGACGAAATCTGTTTGAGTAAAACAGAATCAGAAAAGAAACGAATAGCTATTGCACTGAATAATTGATGCTTTTATTCAAAGATTGCTGGGCTTTTAATATATTATGGCCCTCAAATATAAGTCAACGCCAACGACCAAAATTTGCACATTAGTTGATTAAAAAATAAAAAAAGGAATTAGTCTTGCGGAAAAGTAAACACGCGGCAAAACCCGTCAATCCCTCCTTTAAACTAATTATAAGAATTCAAGATGTTTGGATTCATAAATTGTTTTAATTGGATTTTGAATATGATTTGGATTTAGATTGTTTGTATTTAAATGGATTAAAAAATAAAAATCCTTTATGTTTTATAATTTTGTTTTGTTTGGAATATATTTATCCTTAATAACATAAGTGTCTTCTTATTTTTTGTCTTGTTTATTTTATGAAGACAAAGTTACAAAAATGGATTATGTGTTTTGTAAAATGTCACTACTACTTAAGTTTTTGCATTTTTTTGATGGGGATTATCCTAGTGGTTTAAATTTATTGTGTTGTTTGTCCCCAGCCTAGGACTTTGTACTTAGCTCAATTGTTTGTTTTTGAACATGTACATAGGTGAAAAAAGCAATTCTTCAAAATCGGATCTCATTAAAGTTATGGTTTACTTATTTTCTCTTTTTTTCTTTTAAATTAAAGTTAGTTTAAAAAAATATAAAATAAATTAAAAATGATATAAAAGTTATTTTATATGGGTCAAGGACCAATCACTTAAGAAGTAGAAACCATAGGGATCATTCATGTAATTTTAACTAAAATTTATAATACCTTGAAAAGTAAAATTAAAACCCTTCAAAGTTAAACATCGGCAATATGTAGAAAATCTGAAATAAGATGATTAAGATCATCATTACCAAGAATCGTTAAATTGATAATCTTGAACTATTAAAAAGAGATTAATGTTAATCATGATGAGCTATTAATCTTGAACAATTAAAAAGAGATTAATGTTAATTATGATGAGATCTAAATATCTAATAGCAACTCTAGATACGATCATTGAGAGTTAATGGATACAAAACAAAAAGTAATCCAAACCCCTAATATAAAAATTTAATTCTCAAGAGATAGCCTGTAACATTCCAAAAATTATGATAAAAAATTTTATAAATCATATCAAACATAGTTTCTAAAAATCATAATTATGAGTAGGGTGTTATATGGATACTCCACTCTGGTCTAATACACTTTAATCTAGTCTATAAGTTATTATAAGTTATTCTTTACCTAATCATTTTACTAACTTTTACTATTTATTAACTTATTATAATATAATCATTTTATTAACTTTATTTTTCAATTATTAATTATTTCTTACAATTAATAATTTCTATTAATCTTATTATTATTTAAACAATAGTTTATAAATAAATAGTAAAATATGACTTTTATTGTATCCATGTAAAAAAATTTAGTATTTAACTTATTATTGTGATTTACATATGTTAATCCAACTATTTTTTTAATTGGACCATTTATTCATACTATTTATTTTGAAAATTACATTATTATTGTTAACATTATTATTTAATCATATTATTATTAATTTTCAACCTTATATTTTTATAAGATAAATAAGACAACAACGATATAAATTTCAAGAAAAATATATTATAAACAAATCCTCACCAATCTTTTTCTTTTAAATTTCAAATATTACATAGCAAAAATTTGAGTCAAAATAAGCAACAACTAATCATTTATAGTCATAAAAAATATTTCAGTAGGTTTCAGATGCTTATAAAATTATAGTCGCGACTTATACATAGTTTATCATTGGGTTGTTGATGGGGCTTTGTGGCGGATCCACAATGACGCAATCAGAGGCATTGGGTATTCTCCTTCCAATTGTACCATCACATAATGATTGGCGTACACAAGTGCAAATGTAAGGACCCGATGATTTTGAAACTCTCTAGGACCTCTCCAAAAAGGAAAAAAGTTACGGGGCCTTCAGTGGTCAAAAATTGAACGATCACACCAAACTTGTTGGCTATCAAGATGCCTATCTCAAGCATAAGCATCAAATGTTTTGTTGGTGCTGACTTAGTCTTCGTAAAGAAATACAATGAAGTAACTACTTCATCACATCCAACAAAAACTCTTGTATAGTCGTCATATGAACTCAATAACTCGTCTAACAATTGTTGATGGATGTAAAGCCACTAATCTTCACTATATCCAAGACAAACGGCTACTGATCGAAAACTACAATTTCCATCACCCAATACATTTTGTATATGTGTGATGTACGAATGAAATATAGATGGAATTTCATCCAACAATGAATTATGTCCCAATGGTGGTTCATCGTTCAAGTCAATCTTGTATGCACATTAGCCTATCGGATCCTCGTTCAAGTCTGCCTGGTATGAACATTGCCCTATTGGTTCCTCATTTAAGTCTATGTTGTATGAACATTCACCTATTGGTTCCTCGTTTAAGTCTATGTTGTATGAACATTGGCCTATTGGTTCCTCATATGAACCCATGAAGAATGAACTATGCTTGGCCGGATCATTGTTCAAGTCCATGAATGATGAACTATATCGTGGTGGCTCCTGATTTAAGTCTGAACAAATGTATCTGTGAGGAGCTTGACTTTGATGTTGGACATGCTTTACTTTTGGGAGTTCACAATTATTTTTCTTAACCGAAGGTTCATTGATCAAATTTGTTGATGGATCTGTTATCTCCTCCATTCTCCTTAAATAATTGTATTTGATATGATCTGGTTGATTATTGTATATTTCTTTAAGCCTTTGCATACGACGATCAACATTAAGATCACCATATTCCACAGATATAGAAGGTGTCAAATCAAGCTTTCTCCAAAAAGGTTCAACCGAATCTAATGGAATAGGTAAACCTATAGTCAAACAGATAAAATATCATAAAGTGGTTATAAGTATAAAAATGTCAATTTAATTCAATAGATTAAACATACCTGTACCGACATACATCACAAGTTCGTGAGCACATGGTAATCCAAAACATGTTCGCAATTGACATCCACGATTCTCAGGAGTTGGTACAAATCTTTTTGACCGATGAAGCTCTTCCAAGATTTTATCCATAACATGCACTGAAACACGTTTTCGCAGTACTTCGAATATCCGATCTTTAAACCTTGGCATATAAGTGATTATGCAGCGTGTGAAAGTTTCTTTGATAGTGGTTTCTTGTGATTGTACAACCTTTTCAATAACACATATGAATTTCTCCAAATCGCATTTCGTTGATTCCAGGTGTTTTTTTAGCTTGGCGTGTTGGCTCTTGACACTGTTTGTTGTTGAATTTCCAAAATTGACATGTTTGTCGGTCCACAACGATACAAATCTTTCAGCATACTTCCCCAACCAAACAGTATAAAGATAATCAAAAACATCTAAAAGGTGAAAAAAATTAGTTTGAATGAATTAATAATAATTGTTAAACAAATTAAGACTTCAACAAATATAAGAATAATACCTTCATGTTCGAACAATAATGTTTGAAGGTCTGCATAATTTTGCATATATGCATTTAGTCTTGGAGATTTGACTAACTCCGTCCACTTTAGATGAAAAAAATTCCAAGTCTTTTGTGGTTTGATTCGTTGTCTACAATTCTTTGTTATATCGTTGAATATATGCCACCTAGAAAGTAAATGATTACTTTGTGGAAAAACATCTCTGCATGCTTTCATCAATGTCAAATCTCTATCAGTGACAATAACATGAGGACAAAAACAATCGTTAATCGTCAATTTCAAATAAGTCAATGCCCATATATAGTTGCCCATTTTTCATTATGCATGAATGCAAAGGCTATGGAAAATGTCTTGTTTGTAGAAGTGACACCAACAATTTCTAGAAAAGGAAGATTATACTTGTTTGTTTTATATGTAGCATCCATCAACACCACATATGGAAATGTTTGTCACATCTTTAATGATGTTGGATGAATAAAAAATAGATCTTCTAATTCGTTAGTAATCGTGTTTACACGATACTGTAAGTTGTACCCTTTAGTTTGCCAAATGTGCATAACATTCTGCATCGGGGTTCTACCTTCTCGCCGAGATCTCCCCAACTTCTGGATAAAATTATATATAGTTCTCAATGAAGACACATTATTTTGATTTTGCGCTTTTAGTGTTGGCAAAATATTTCGCGGTTTCACATCCAACTCTGTCAAATCTTGCATCAAACAAACTTCTTTATCCGACAAACGCATTGCAAAAGGATGACCCTCCATGTACATTGATGGTTCATGATTGTGTTCATCACGTACGGCCCTTAACTTCCAACCATCGTGTGCCTTCAAATACTTTCCTGTCAATTTGAATGGACAATTAATTTTTTTTTTGCGCATCTTTATTCCTAGCTATACCACCACGATCACAACCAAGTACTATTTTAGAAATGAAGTCCTTAGTTATTGTCTTTGATCGTTTAGTTTGCACCCACATCATTAAATCCACACGAGATCTAAAGACCTAACAATTGAAAAAAAAAAACTCATGTTAAAAAAATTAATAAAATACATCAATTAATTACACATAAGTAAATAATAAGATTAGAGATATACTTGGTCTGTTGAAAATTTCAAAATATTCTCTATTTTTTCCTGCAAAAAAAAAATATATATATATATATTAATTAATAACCCAAATTTTATTTAAAATTTTGTATTATTAATAACCTATTTTTAAAAAAAAACTGATTAGATAATAATATTTTTTTAAACCTAATAGTAAAATTATTTAAAAAACCCAAAATCTTAGCCCAAAATAAGCTTAATCCAATAACAAGCCCATTTGTTCCATATATATATATATATATATATATATATATATATATATATATATATATATATATATATATATATATATATATATAACCCTACTTTCTCTTAAATCAATTTTTATATCACGTTATCACCTAAAGTTCCTGTCTCTCTCTATGGTGTACTGCCGCCAACAAGCCAAACTAGAGAACTCAAATCAATTTTTTCCGCCGGAGCACTGCAACCGCCAACCCGCCTCCGTCGGAGCTATGTACTCACATTCTCATTGTACCAGATTTGTCAACGTGTTTTTGGTGGCCACAAACTCACAACACCCGATTTGGGTTTTTTTTCTTTTGGTATCACACTGTTGTCGGGTAATTTTACCACCGCCACCGCCATCGGATGGCAGCCTCCGGCGAACAATAACTCCGACGAACAACATATAAATGAAGATACAACTCCGACGAACAACCTATAAATGAAGATACGAAGTTATAAAGAGACAACTTACCGACGAACAACGACTTTGACGACTATTTTCCAACGATCTTGTTTTGATTTCCGGTAGCTTTTATTAAGTTTACTGATTTTGTATTAAGTTTGTATTAATTATAGACAACGTAAATTTAATTAGTTATGGTTTTTTGTGTTTTCATTCTTTGGAAAATAAAAAATTATATGGAAAATAGTGGATAATTTTCTTGAAAACAGATGTTGGAAACAGTTAAAAAACCAATAAAAACTACTCAAACATTCCAATGAAAAAGAAAGTCAAAAGTCAAAATAGCTTGTAGTCTGGATTGTCTAGAGAGTGGAGTGTAAAAATAATAAGCCTTGTAAGTCAGAGTATCCCCAAATCCCCAAACATTTATTATCTTACCAATGTGGGATGGAAACAACTAGTCACTTAGCAAAAAAAAAGCTCAAAACCTATGACTCTATAAAAGAAAGCTATGGTGGACATCTCTAATACTATGTTCTAACATATATAATTCAATGTTTGTATTTTGAAAGGCTTCCCTCAAATTCTATTATACTTTTGAATGTCTCAATTTTTAATTAATATTGTAACACCCATAAAAAATCACAAGAAATTTAAACTTTTAAAATCAACACAATTCATAAATTGTTTACAAATCATAGTTTTCTAAACATTTTTCCAAACATCAGAGTCTCCCAAAATCATCAGCCATAAACAAGATGATATGTACGGTCACGTCTTTGTCTTCCTGCGGTCATCCAAAGTACCTGAAACATAATCCAAAACTGTAATTCAACGCTTAATGAGTTCCCCAAAGTACCAACACATAAACATATAACATATACCGTAACATCATGTTGGGTCCAATAAACCATCAGGTTGGAATACCTCATGCCCAATCAACAATCGGGTTGGAATACCCTAGCAACAATCGACCATTCAATTGGAATGCCAATATACAACGGGTCCTTTCATCCTCGGGATAGAATACCCTAGGGCCCAATCAACCATTGGGTTAGTATGCCCCCGCTCTGTTGGCTTACACACAAAGCAGTAAAGCCTCAACCACCAACCAAATATGTACACATATAATAGATAAACATATAAACAATGTACAGATTGTTAGGCAGATCTACAGATCACTAAGCATAACATCATCCTATATATCATGATGCCAATCTAATAGATCACTACAACACCATAACATACAATAATCCAATCATATCCATGGCTAAAATACCCTCAAGAGTCATAAAGTTTCCAACTTTATGACTTTGCATGTCCATTAAGAGCTTAACTCAAATTCTTAATTCATTAAGACCTTCTAAATGATGCATGGAGCTAAACCAACCATTTGAAACCCATTTTTATGACTCAAAACCCTTCCAAGGGCGTGAATAGACAGCTTAATGGGTAGAGATGGGTAGATAAATGATGATATATATGATAAGAGATGAAAGATGAACTATAAGATGAGAGGCCTTGAGTTAAAGATGATAGTCGTCTAGTGGAGTATAGATGACGACCACAGACTATTATAGACAGTCTTGTAGAACGCTAGTAGGCTCACAACCTGTATGCATTTTTGAACTAAGTGTTCACCATGTGTACTCCATCGCCATGTGGTTGCCTTATTGACAAATACTGCTAAGGAATCCCCTAAGCATTGTCGTTTAATCCGAAGATAATCCTTAGGATGGGGCCCTTGAATTAGATGATTTAGGGATAGAAAATGAGGATAATAGGAACAGGTAATCAGGTTGAATTATTTGATGAGGATATATATAATTAAAAGAATTTAATTATTGTGGGTTGAAATTCTTATGCGCTCACCAGGCTCCCAAGCCTGACCCACTTAGTTTATTTTATTACATGTAATGGTACAAGAGCATGACTGTAATGATCAGATGAGGGATTTATGGATTATAGACCAATATAACAATAAATGTTTGTAAGTCCTTTATTATTTCCATTTGTTCTTATGTACTATATTGACGATGACATCTGAACGTTTTTAATATAATTAAAATACATTTCTTCAGAAATACTCTGATAATAACTTTATCATATTTTTAGGAACAAACCAACAATATTATTCTTGAAAAAGGATAGTATGGTTTTAAATAAGTTTAAATAACTCGTTCTTTTCTGGCTGTGAAATTAGGGATGTCACAAAAAAAATAAGGAAGTTGGGAACAATACCAAAATAGGGGAATAAAAAGATATTGGAAATAACAATAATAGAGAAAAACAATTAGACACAAGAATGTACATGAAAAACTCTAAATCCAAAGAAAAAAATTGGGTGTGTCCAACAAGAATGATCAAATAATTATTGCAAATAACACAAAATAATGTCTCAAGCTCCGCTCAAATTACAATCACACTCTTGAAAATATTGACAAACACTTTTCTACACATGAAGTGTATTGATTTGGATGCTTTTAAACCAAAGCTTAGGATTATATATATATATATATATATATATATATATATATATATATATATATATATATATATATATATATATATATATATATATATATATATATATATATATATATATATATATATATATATATACTTGGAGTCTCCCAAACTTTTATCATTTTACTAATATTGGATGGGAACAACTAGTCATTTAGATAATAATAATAATAATAATAATAATAATAATAATAATAATAATAATAATAATAATAATAACTCAGCACATATGACTCTATAGAAGCAAGAAATGGTGTAACATCGTCTCATACTATGTTTTAACAAATATAAATAAATGTTTTCATTCTAAAAGGCTTCCCTTGAAATTTTATTAGATTTTTGTACATCTCCATTGTTAATTAATGGATTATATAGGCTTCACTTTTTGGATAAGGTTTAACCATTTAGATTTTAAAATTTTTATGGGCATTTAATTTTACTTATTTCCTCCATATATATTCATATATGTCATTCTTATTACAATATACAATTATTAAGGTAGTTGTTTCAAATCTTACCATTTTCTGTAGTCACCATTTAAGCATATAGGAAGATGGTCTTTGAACCATGTAAGAATTTGTGTATTAAGGTGCATACTTTTTTGTATTCTTGTATGTCATTATTATCAAAAAAATGCCATGAGTTGGAAATGATAATTTTTATTATGGTGCATAGTTTTTGTTTATGGTACCCAATATGATTAGTATGTTTGTTGAACATATTGAAAAGAAGCAAGTAAATGCATTCTTTATAGCACTTGTGATTATGATAAAGAAACATCAAAGATGATGTAGAAATAATTCCTTGTTTGGAACAGTGAACCTACACTAAAATCGATATTTAGTACAAAATTTAATTAATTTCATCGATGGTTTGGCTCATTTGTTTTTCAATGTTGATCTTGATATATTATTTATAGTTTTTTTTATCTAATAACATAGAAGAGGTATATATTACAAATTAATGAATTTTACTAACTTTTATCTTTGAATGAAATTTGTTTTCTCCGAACCTAGACCTAATATATGCCTGGAAACAATATTCATTTTCACGGTGGAAACTCGGCTATTATGAACTGCTAACATCACTCCGGACTTGGAGGACCAAATGGTAGAAACCGATACACAGAAGACCAACAATTCTACTTGGGTCTTCATTTGGATGACGAGTGGCTCAATTATGCCCCATAATTTGAGGTGGGAGGCCAAAGTGACACATATGGTCTAAATTTTAGAGGTAGGAGGCCCAAGTGGAACAAATGACGACCCAACTAATGATGTTAAGGGAGCAAATGGAGCACAAGGAGAATTGAATAATGGATAAAATAGAGGCCCAAATGTCCCAAATGATTTCCAAATGTTGGGGGACCAACTTTATTTGTATAAAGGTAGAATTCATTTTGATTCGTTTGTGAAATTATGACTATTGTTGCAAGCATATGGTCTTGTAATTAATATCCTGGAAATTGAAAGTGTTATGCATGTGGCTTGGTTAGGAAGGGATTACTTTCTAACAAGGATATTGGTTGCACACAGGATACCATCTTAAAAAAGGTTGAATCAGGAAGGATTACTTGACAGTGAATAGTTATGTGTAAAAAAGAATTATTTCGGTGTTATATTTCTTTATGACATAGAATCCATGTGTACGTAGTTTATTTAAGTATCTTATATTTTGAGGAACAGATTCCATGTGTTTTGTGATTTTTGACTTGTTGAGTTTGTAAAGATTGAAAGGGTTTTCATGATAATGAAATCTTGAAAGTTGAAAAGAGCATAAATGGTTTATGGAAGACTTAGGAGGGTCTTCAGATTATATTGTTGTAACACCAAAATAGTTTGTGACTAATAAATTTATAAATGTTTTGGTAAAACTCTGTTTGATCATGATAGCATGTCATGATATTAATACAACTATTGCGATTTTTTGCTTTTTGAAAAGTAAGGGTGTAACAGAAACCAATTCCTCCAAAGCACCATCAACATTTCGGTATTATGTAATAGCTTCTAGATAGAAACCATTTTCCATTTACCAATCCTAGATTTTCCAGGTACATGTTGAACTACATTAAGAATGAAGAAGAAAACCATTATATGTGTAAAATAAAAAAGAAGATGGGAACAAAACCAAAATAGGGGAATAAAAAAGATATTGGAAATCAGATTGTCCATTATTGTTGACAAAACAACCTCAAAGATCCCTAACAACCCTCCAAATAACACTAATAGAGAAAAATAACTAGACACAAGAATATACATGAAAAACTACAAAACCGAAGAAAAAGAATGGTTATACAACAAGAATGATCCAATAATTGTTAAAATCACATAGAATAATGTCTCAAGCCTCCTCCCAAATTACAATCACACTCTCCAGAGTTTGGCTAACACTTTTCTATACTTGAAGTGTATTGTTTGGGATGCTTAGAAACAAAAGCATTAGACTACTTTTATATACTTGGAGTCTTCCCAAACATTTATTATTTTACCAATGTGGGATGGAAACAAGTAGTCACTTAGTAAAAAAAAAGCTCAACACCTATGAATCTATAAATTAATGTTTGTATTTTGAAAGTCTTCCCTCAAAATTCTGTTAGACTTTTGAATGTCTCAATTTTTAATTAATATTATAACACCCATAAAAAATCACAAGAAATTTAAACTTTTAGAATCAACCCAATTCATAAATTGTTTAAAAATCATAGTTTTCAAAACACTTTTCCAAACATCAGAGTCTCCCTAAATCATAAGTCATAAACAAGACGATGTGTATGGTCACGCCTTCACCTTCATGCGGTTATCCGAAGTACCTAAAACATAACCCAAAACTGTAATCCAACGCTTAATGAGTTCCCCCAAATTAACAACACATAAACATATAACATATACCATAACAACATGTTGGGTCCAATCAACCATCGGGTTGGAATACCATAGGCCCAATCAAACATCAGGTTGGAATGCCAGTATGTTATGGGTCCAATCAACCATCAGGTTGGAATACCCTAGGCCCAATCAACCATCAGGTTGGAATGTCAATATTCAATGTGTCCTGTCATCCTCGAGATGGAATACCCTCGGGCCCAATCAACCATTGGGTTGGTGTGTCCCCGGCCTATTGGATTACACACAAAGCATTAAAGCCTCAACCACCAACCAAATATCTACACAAATAACAAATAAACATATAAACAATCTATAGATAGTTAGACAGATCTATAGATCACTAAGCATAGCATAATCCTATATACTAGGATATGGATCTAACAGATCACTATAGCACGATAACATACAATCACATAACAAGATATCTAATCCAATGGGACGGCCTTGGTGCCCTCGACCCTTAAGTATTGTGAAGGAAAACTCACCTCGCAAATTGGAAAAAAGTTGATGAGGTCTCGACTCCAAATCTCATATCTAATTAACACCTATTGCTACCAAATGACCAATCTCAATCCAAATCTAAAAATACCCAAAATACCCTTAAAGTCAAAATAGGTCAAACTCAAAGTCAAACCGGTTAACCTAACTAAGTCAACCCAACCGAGTCACCTCAGAGTGAGTACGTAGGGCATACTCCAAAGGTACACTCGTCATACTCGCATGTTGACCACCACCAGGGTGGTTGACCTCGTACGCTAGTCGTACTCCAAGTACGTGCGGCGTACTCCCAGAAGTCCCAAAAACTCATTAAATGATTAATGGCTTAAGCACTCACATTCCTTTTTCAGATCCATGCCTAAAATACCCCCAAGAGTCATAAGGTTTCCAAATTTATGACTTTTCATGTACATTAGGAGCTTAACTCAACTTCTTAATCCATTAAGATCGTCTAAATGATGCATGGAGTAAAACCAACCATTTAAAACCCATTTTTATGACTCAAAACCCTTCCAAGGGTCTAAATGGATAGCTTAATGGGTACACATTGGTAGATAAAAGATGATATAGATGATGAGAGATGAAAGATGAACTAGAAGATGAGAGGCCTTGAATTAAATATCATATAGTCGTTTAGCGGAGTCTAGATGACGGCCACATAATATTCTAGACATTCCAGTGGAACGCTAGCGGGCTCGCAACCTGTAGATGTTTTTCAACTAAGTGTTCACCAAGTGTACTCCTTCGCCCCATGGTTACCTTATTGACAAATACTGCTAAGCAATCCCCTAAGAAGTATCTTCTATCCCGAAGATAATCCTTAGGATAGGGCCCTTGAATTAGATGCTTTAGGGAAAGAAAGTGAGGATAACTGGAATAGGTAATCGGGTTGAACTGTTTAATGAAGATATATATATATATATATATATATATATATATATATATATATATATATATATATATATAATTAAAAGAATTTAATTATTGTGGATTAAAAACCCTATGTGCTCACTAGGCTCCCAAACCTGACCCACTCAGTTTCTTGTATTACACGTGGTGGTATGAGAGCATGGGTGTAATGCTCAGATGAGGGATTCATAGATTATAGGCCAATATAATAATAAATGTTTGTAAGTCCTATATTCTTTCCATTTATTCTTATGTACTGTATTAACGATGACATCCCAACCCTTTTAATATAATTAAAATAAATTTCTTCAGAAAATGCTCTGATAATATCTTTTTCATATTTTTTGGAACAAATCCACAATATTATTCTTCAAAAAGTATACTATGGTTTTAAATAAGCATATATAAATCGGTCTTTTCTGGCGGTGAAATTGGGGATGTCGCAAACATAAAAAAGGAAGTTGGCAACAATACCAAGATGGGGGAATAAAAAGATATTGGAAATAGCAATAATAGAGAAAAAATTAGACACAGGAATGTACATGGAAAACTCTAAAACCAGAGGAAAAAATTTGGGCGTGTCCAACAAAAACGATCAACTAGTTATTGTAAATAACATATAATAATGTCTCAATCCTCCGCCCAAATTACAATCACACTCTCGGAAGTTTTGAAAAACACTTGTCTACACATGAAGTTTATTGATTTGGATTCTTTTATAACCAAAGCTTAGGATTACATTTATATACTAGGAGTGCCCTCAAACTTTTATCATTTTACTAATGTTGGATGGGAACAACTAGTCATTTAGCCAAAAAAAACTCAACACATATAACTCTATAGAAGCAAGAAATAGTGTAACATCGTCCGATACTATGTTCTAACAAATATAAATCAATGTTTTCATTCTAAAAGGCTTCCCTCAAAATTCTATTAGACTTTTGTACATATCTATTTTTAATTAATGGATTATCCAGGCTTCACTTTTTGGATAAGGTTTAACCATTTTGATTTTAATATTTTTATGGGCATTTAATTTTACTTATTTACCCCATATATATATTCATATATGTCATTCTTATTACAATATGCCATTATTATGGTAGTTGTTTCATTTCTTACCATTTGGTCCCTTTTTCACATTTCCTTACACTTAGGGACCAAAATGAAATATTATTCTAATTATATGTCAAAATTTAGAAGTACGTCTTCATTGGGATGTTAAAAATATGTTATCCACGGTTCATTGTTTAAATAATACATAATCATATTCATTGTAAAATTTTTATGGACATTTTACTTTACTTCTTTCCTATCCTTATATTTATATATGTCATTGTTGTTACGATATGCCTTTATCATGGTAGTTGTTTCATTTCATACTATTTTTTGTTGTCACTTTTTAAGATATAGGAAAATGATCTTTATAAAGTATAAGAATTTATTTATTAAGGCGCATCCTTTTTGTATTCATGTATGTTATTGTCTTCACAATATGCCATGAATTTTAAATGATATGTAATGTCCCAAAAATTCAAAGTACAATTTTCATTTTTAAAACAATAAATTACACAAACTAGTTGCTCCAAAACAGATCACAGTGAATAAATTATTACATAATCAGGGTAATATCATTAATTGCCAATGCAAAAAATTCTAAGGATGCTGTGAGATCATGTCGGGCCCCTTCCTTCCGAACCGGAAGTACGTAAAGCCATAAATATGAACCATAAGCACAAATCTTAGCGAGTTCCCCAAAATACCACATATAATACACATATACATATAACAACACATGGTTGTGTCAGGTCCGTATCAACCCCATACGACAACATGTAGCTGTTTCGGGTCTATGTCAACCCTCAGATCCGTATCAACCCATATGACAACTAGTAGTTGTGACGGGTAGTCCGTATCAACCCTCGGATATGTGTAAACCCCGATCCATAATTACTCTACATAACAGTAGGTATTTGTGTCTGGTGCATATCAACATGAGTCACAAAGACAACAAGCACATACCGGCATATCAGTAAGTGTTACATATCAATCCCATATATATAAAACGTACAGTCATATCAGCATGAGTCATAAAGACAACAAGCACATACATGAATATCAGTAAGTGTTACAAAGACAACTATAATCCTACAACATAATTCAGTGGGTTGGCATTGGTGCCATCGAACCACGAATATAGTGAAGAGACTCACGTGGATCACGATGTTGACTAAAACCTCACGCAACGCCGCACCGATCACAACCAACAACTCTTTCACCCAAAAGATGGGTGCAAAGCACCACCTAACAATCCACATAAGGAAAACCCTAAGTTTACCTTCTAAAAATATAGATTGAACAAAAAGTCAACCCATGCTAAAAATCAACGACCAACATTGGCTTTAGTCAAGCGCCACATCATGGTCTCCTATTATCACACCATGGCCCTTCAGTAACAGTCCATCACGATATTCCTTAGCGTCACTTTGTGGCAACTTGGTGTCATGCCGTGGGCATTGAGTCTTCAGCAAAGGAACGGATTAAGCTATCTCCTTCGATCCTAAGGGCTCCAAAGCGTAGATCTGGTCCATACTATTGTCTAAATGGATAAAGTTTCCAACTTTATCCATTAATACACCCAAAGAGATCAAGATCTCAAACCCTAGGTCTAGATAAAGCCAAAATAAATGGTGACTTAATCATTAAGCCCTTAATCTGAAAAAGTCCTTAACCCAACCACTCCAGAAAGGTTTATAACACCAAATCTATCATAAAGGTGGAAGTTGTATAGATATGAATGTCCAATACATGTATAAGATCCATTTTAGGTTAAATTTGAGTTCTAAAGACCAAAACATAATCAAATGCCAAGAATATCTACCAAAGGATAGATCCATAAGACTCAGGAGAGTCATAAAGTTGCCAACTTTATGAGTTACTTCCTTCCAACCTTGCTCCAACATGAGGAACATGGAATAATATTCCAGATCCAACCACCAAAAGTCATAAGCAAGGAACTTGGACACTTACAAAGGTCTAAAGACAATGAGAGATGTTGATGGTATTTCTTCATTGCAAGATCCAATAATAAAGCACCTTCTTCTCCTTTTCCTTTTCTTTTCCAAGATAAGAAAGCTCCAAAAATCTTAAGAATCAAACAACGGATGGAGGCTAGGGTTTGCTGAGGGGAAAGAGGGATTGGAGGCTAATAATGAACCCTACAATGGGTTTAGAGAGGTTTAAATACGAATGGAAACCTAAAAGAATGATGGGCTTAGCCTAGAACAGCTACCACGTCGTGGCAACTCTTGGTTATGCCATGGCGACTCAATAAAATTATGTGTGCCATTTATTCAATTCCAGGATGTGGGCATCCTTGATCCATGTCATGGCATAGAGTATTTCCCAAAAAACTCCGTATTTAGCCTTAGAGAATAAAAATTAAACCATACTGGAACACGTGTGTTATAACTCTCCCCCACTGAAATTAGACTTCCTCCTCGAAATCACTTGTCACTACATTCTAGGCACCCTAATGATTCAACTCTGCCATACGATGGCCTTCTAGTATATTAATTGAAACCAACCTTAGTAGTACCCACATACTGACGACAACTGATTCCTTACCCCGCTAACTTAACCAATGAAGAATAACCACCACTACTCAACTCAATTTCTAGAAATACAATACCTTGTCTGACTTCCCGACACACAAAACCATTCTAAATTATTGCGAATATGACTCCACTTTGCAACACTAAATAAAAAAAAAACACCCCCTATCGGACTTGAATTATCTTGTTGATTCTACTGGGAAAAAGAATCCTTACCCATTCATTTTTGCGAAAAAACTTTCACCTCGAAACAAAGGTGACTCCCAACATGAGTCTGAATCATTCGTACAATCTCAGGCTCAACTTGCTATCCTATAATCACATTTATGATCTAACTGAGATCTCTCTGGCCTTGTATTTACCTACTTATTAACCAAAGTATTGGATATCCGACGGGTTGCTGAGGTTTATAGCCTCATGCAAAATTACACCGTACGACTCCGAATGAGGGTCTATCTAGAAAGTGTTATCCAAGCCTGCTTACCATAATGGCTCCAACAACCCCCTTGACCTAACTAGGGATCACATAACCAACCACTATATCGAGGCAACATAATCTACTTGTTCTAAATGAATGTTAATCGCCCAGCTGCACTCTTACATCACAATCGGCCCCAAACGACCCTCAACCATCCTCAATCCCACGAATATTGTGGTCCTCCCACAATCTCATAACCTATCAAGCCAAGGTCTAACTTTACCTAGAGAAAACTATGAGTCAAATTGTAGATTCTCAATGTTGGATTAGTGTCTAAGTCCATAACTATTTTGGTATGTACTTCACCCGATGGTGCATGGTCCTTTTGGGTTGCCTTCACCAAAGCAACTTGATAGGATGAGTTATGGAGAGAAAGGATTAAATATGATTTATTAATATATTATGAGAATAATATATTAAAGGAGAAATCATATTGTTTAATTAATATTGGTCAAGAATTAATTAGTAATTAGTTTTGTGACTAAAAGAGATTAATTAAACTTAAGGGACTGGAATTGTAATTATAAGATAATTGCAATTTGGGCCATGGATTTCCTTATATTATGAGGTGGACGAATTCTATGGGGAAACCCATTAGAAATCGTCCAAGGCCTTAATTAAAAGGGTCCATGGGTTGCTTAGGGCTTCAGCATCCAATTTAGGGTTTCCTTGTTAGATAACCCTAATAGCCTCCTATATATATAGATCCCTTATGACTCAAAAACGTGGCTAAGCATCCTTTTAGGGTTTCACACATTTTAGGGCAGCCTCCATCCTCTCTCCTCTTCATCCTCTTGCTCTTAGTGTTTGTGAGCCATTAGAGGAGTGACATTTGTGACTCTAAGCTTTCTAAAGTCAATACAAGGAGGAATTAGGATTGTTATTGCTATATAACAATCAAGGTAATATCTTAAACCTAATTATATGTTAATATCAATTTCCATATGTTAGAATTAGGGTTTATAGTCTTGGATTCAAAGCATGTACAATAGAGAAACCTAGATCCAAGCATTAGGGTTTGTATGAGCACATAGGATGTTCTTATAACCAAAACCCATCAGTGGTATCAGAGCCTAGATTGGTTTCTATTGTATTGATGCTTTGTATGACTGAAAAATTCGATTTTTGTGTTTTTGGGGGCTGGACTCGCCGAGTCCATAGATGAATTCGCCGAGTTCATGCTGACTCGACGAGTCCATACCTAACTCGGCGAGTCGGCTGGTCAGATGGAGGGAAAACCAGGATTTCTTGCTGTTTTTGCTTATGGATAGTTGCCTTATCATATTAGATCAATATAAATCCGATTTTATGATATATTTGACTATATTCTTGATCTAATTAAAGATATTTATCAATTAATAAAATATTTGTTTCCTTATGTGATAATTGATTAATTATTTTGATTAAATTGGTAAATTTTTTTTGCAAGAAATCATTAAATAAATCAAATATGGATAATTATTGATTAAATGTTAATTTAGATTATTTGTTATTTGATCCTTGTATTATGAAAAGTTTCAATTTTCCCCTTTAGGTTTTATAGTTTAAATTTAAACTCAAAAGTTTAGTTTTGAAATTTAAATAGTTGAAACCCTAATGTTTTTAAAAGGTTTCAAAACTTGCCCTGAAGTTTTGGAATTTAAATTTTGATTAAAAGTTTAATTTTGATGTATATTTAAATTCTAAACCCTAATTTTTTGAAATGTTTCAAAACTTGTCCTCAAGTTTTGGAATTTAAATTTTGATTAAAAGTTTAATATAGGAATGTTAAATTCTAAAACCCTAGTAGTGTTTTGAAAAGATCATATCACACCCTTATGGTTTTATTAATTAATTAAGGTGTATAATTAAAAGAGGTTTAATAAATCCATAAAAGTTTTGGTTTACAATTTAATTGAATTAAAAGTTTAATCGTTAAATTTGACCACCTAGTATTTTAACAGTGTAAAATACACCCTATACTATATATAACATTAAAAGTCTAACATTATATATGTATGAGTAAAAGTCAGTCTTACCGTTAGTAGGCCTCATTCACAAAGCTGGTCTATAAGGGGTGTTTAAGGAAATTGCCTATAAAATGGCGATTGATTGGGTATCCACTCTTACCCACCGCACTCTTGACTAGTGGAGGGTCGTTAGCCGAACGGGTAGGATAGGACAAAACCTTCTATTATAAGTATAATGAAGTACAAAAGTAACTAAATGTTTTTACAAATTCCCAATCTTAGTTACTTAGGCAAAGTGAATTGATGTAATTCCATGAAATTACACTTTGTGCCCTTGCGAAGATGTTAGTGGAGCGTGTGTGGTTTACTGGCACACTAAATGGCTCTAAGCAAAGGTAGCAATGGGTGACTCAATGTTTGTCATAGTTCGGTGGAGCGTGTGTGGTTTACCGGCACATCGAATATGTGACTGTAACATGTGAGGGCACCATGTAAGTTTGCATGGTTATTCATACCCGCTTTGTGATCCTCGGCATCCCAGTCACAAACAAGAGGGGCATATCGAGATTTAAACATGCCATTGAAATGTTCAATGAACCTCAAAGTATCTAGGAGTTTTCATAGATTTAAAACTTAAAATTTATTTTTCGTTTTTGATGGTGGAAAATTAGTGAATCGTCATTCACTTACCTTCAAATGTTCTGCAATTAGGGTTATGGCATCCCTCTCCCGAGTTGTAGAATATTGTGTTGGGTCCTAGCCTTAGTATCTCATTTGGGTAATTTACTAAGGACTCAATCGATCAACTAACTTGAATTTGTTTCTCCTGTTTTGTAGATGTCTAAGTTCGACAACTATGGTCTTCCCAAATCCCGTGGAACAAGCATTCCACATGAAGATGATATTCCACGATTCAATCGAGGAACAAGAAATCATGCTTCACTTCCTCCTCCTCCTCCTGTTGTTCTCCCTAACCCACAGATTCAAAGAATTGAAAGTTTCAATATCACTAAAGCCCTATTGGCAATGAAACATGAAGATGGTAAGCCCGTGTGTGCCCATGTTCTAGGAATGAAATCACACATCGATAGGTTGATTATGTTGGGTGCGTCATTCCCCGATGAGTTGGCTATAGGCGGGGTTCTACAGTCACTCCCTGAATCATATGATGAGTTCAAAGGAAAGTATTATATGATAGATCATGATACAAACCTCATTGACTTAACTTACATGCTCATTGCTGCTGAATCAGAAATGATTTGGCAAAACAATGGAGCATATTTGTTGAGAAAGTCAACCAACCATGCTTCCGAGGACGTTCTAGGAGAACCGACCTGCGTTTTTTGCCAAGTGAAAGGGCGTTGGATACAAGTCTGCCCTAAGAGCCTGAAGAGTCCAGAAGATGGGAGAGTCAAAGAGTATGGCTGTACTTCAGGTAAAATCCACTATCTAACTCCATTAAGTTCCTATTAATTGATACATAATGTGATAAGATTGCATTTGAACGTTTTGCAGGATCAATTAAAAGAAAGGAAGCTTGATGAAAGAGCAAGATGGATCTAATCACAAAGAAATGGATCTCGATCGCATGGATTTGAAGATTAGTTTTGAGCTTAGAAAGTTATGATAGAATTGTTAGAAATATTTGACTACATAGTTTTTCAGTTTATTTTGCAAGGACAAATGTTTTCCGCTGCTTTTATGAATAAAATAAATTTTGTTTTGACTCATTTATTTATTTTCTTGCAATGAAATCGTTATTAAAAAATTGATATTTGCATATTTCTACAACGAATGGATAAGATTCTTAATTATGTTAATAGTGGAAATGTCAAGACTTTACCAAATAGGGAAAGTTTCTCATCACCCAAATTTCAATTGGACAGAAATTTGGAATCATGCAACTTGGTTTCACGAAGAATGAGAAATTTCATATTTGGAAATTAGACTAATTCATTGACAAAGTGTCAAATGAGGGACTAGGAGATCGAGTACACAAAGTTGTGTGTTGGTCAAAGTCCACCATAAGAGTAACAAGATATTCGTCATAGTTTACTAAAGGATTAGTAAATATGATTATACTTATAAGATTAAGTGTAATTCTTAGTTGATTGAAAAAGTTTAAATCAATAGCAGAACGAATAAGAAGAATCAAGAAGGCAGAAAGATAAAAGTTTCTCCATTCTAAGAAGAAGGGAGAGTACCTTTTATGCTTTATGATAGGTCTTAATGATTAAGAACCATATCTCAATTGATCCTCTAAGTAAGTCTTAGTACAATTGTATGTCTAAGAAGAGGAATCAAGAATTGAACAAATGGTTAAAATCAAGAAGTCAATCATACTTCGTTCCAAAACAAGTCTTAGAGTTAAGATTATGACATTGAGTTATAAGTATTAAGAAGGTTTATAACATTCATCAAACATGGAAAGTTGTGATGTCTTGGATAAGACAAAGACCAAATAGGACCAATTTATGAAGTGTTTTGATAAAAACTACACTAACTCTTGAAAATTTGTTTGTCAAGAAATGTTTATTGACAAGAGAATCTTATATGTCAAGGAGTCAGTGGGAGTCTTAATGGTCTTGAAAGGTTTCAAGAACAAATCAAAATAAACCTTATCGGTCATCACTAGCACACGAGTTGAGGTTTACAACCTATCGTGTTGACACTATTTTGTTCCAATTAAGTTAATTATGCATATGAGTTCTATGAGTTCTCATTTGAACGCATAAAAGGTAGACACCTTGATCAATGAAAAGTACATTGATAGGAAAAAGGTGAGCTGTTTAACTACTTGGAAGACATGGTGGGCAGCTGTGCTACCATAAGGCAAAAAATCAAAATTAAGAAAGTTCGGTCCATATGAGTTTGAATTTGTCGTAAACCTTGGTTTTGACAAATTCACATGGATAGGAACACAGACACCATTAAAATCTAAGTGTCATAAGATTTTTTTCCTTCATGAAAATGGCTGTGAGAAAATGCTTTCACTAAGAGAGATTTTAAGAAGATAGCAATTGTAAAATTGCATTCTCAAATTTGATTATGGTTACGGTATCCCTCTCCATGATTTGAATTGTCAGATTTGACAATTAGTCTTAATTGTTTAAGACACATATTAGATATCTTGGATAAAGGTGTATGAGATTAAGAAGCCTTGATAAAGGATTATCAAAGCATTAAGTATTAGAAACATGAACTTAAGAAATTCAATAGGTATTGTTTTTCTGTAAGTTAAGCTGTTTTCTGAATACATGTCAAAGCTAGTGGGAGCATACGTGTTATGTTTATAATAATCATCATGATAGTGGGAGCATAAATGTTATGATTGTATGATTATTAAGGAAAGTATTGCAAGTTGGCAATATTAATTATAGAAAACAAGAGTCATTCTTTGCAAAGTTGTAAGGATGGAATAGTTGTTTTGCTATAATTAAGTTGTAAGGATGGAATAGTTGTTTTGCTATAATTAAGGGAGAGAATATTATGCTTCATTTCAAATCTAAACGCTTAGATTGAGAAATTTTAATAAATTTAGCCAAATGATACATAGTGCGTTCTTAAATTTCGATTATGATTACGGCATTCCTCTTCATATTTCGAATTATGAGAACGTAGCACATAAAATATTATGACAGAAGATTGATAAAGTATTAAATCTTCATGTAAGACATTGTGCATTGTGTCCATACGCTTCAGGTATAGGATCGATTGCAAATGCTATAATATTTGACCATTCTAAAATTTTCCAAATGTCTAGCGCATTTTGAGGGAAAAAGGACAATAATCGGTTTTGACTAAGATAATTAAACAACTATCAAAGGACAATCCAAAGTTCGCCGAGGATTGGTCTCTTGTGAGTAGTTTGAAGTATAGTATTGAATGGACCATATCGGCATTATTATGAATAGATAAGATTCTATTAAGAATGAGTTGTCATATGGAAAATATGGAAACGTGTCCATATTGGGAATTGAATATTGAAAATCTATGTTTAGATTAGAAACTTTTATGCAAAGGATGTTCAAAGGAATGTACTTTGAGTGGGAGACATCATATCTAAGGAATTGTATTGTAACAATCTCCGATAGAGGACTTTGTAATATCATTGGCAATAGTTTTTGTGACCTTTTGTGCTATGACATTACGAAAAGGATTATTGCCTAAAATGATAGAATCTAACATATTCTGTAAGTGGCAATAATTTAATATTCTTTCACTTATGAAAAAAAAGGATTTGGAGTTGTGAAATGAGAATGATTGGAAATGTGTTCAATTTGATCTATTTCACAAAGTAAGAACCATAAGTAAACATTGTGTGCATGATAAGAGCATGGGAAAAGTGTAATAATTCAAGTAGGAAGTTGATTACCCGAAACGACAAATAATGAGTAATCGATATGGTGATAAATAAAATATGTTTTATTTATACTCAAAGGTTTGAGTCCATATGGGATTAGTATTATTCTTGTGTTTCACTTTGCATGTTTTGACTTCCTGAATAATTTAATTGATTTAGAATAGTCAAATTATTCGAACGGGCCACAGTCATTCATATGTTGGAAGTAGGTATGAGTAAAGACTGTCGTGAATTGGTGTGTGGATTGTCTAAAGAGTATTAGACATAAGCAAATGTTTGTTGCAACGTTCATGAGTGCTTATGAATATGATTTGAGCATTGGATTAAACCCACGCTCACTTGGATCACTCCATGAATTATATCACAAGTGATTGGTGAGACGATAACATCTTATATTCTTGAAACCGAGATGTGTGAGTTGTATCTTGCAAATCGGTTGCACATTGATAATATGTAAACGCACCAGTAACTTGGTGTCATAAAACATATTGTTGTGCGTGATTCGGTGAGTGAGTGCAAGCGAGCATTGAATCAAAGTTTATCCGTTCCTTTTATTCAAAGTAGGATAAAAGCGATATCTTTGGGCCCCTCGATGATTTAGTGATGACAAACGTAAATGCTCGGCTGGGCTAGGGCTAATTTGATTTGTTCAGTTAGTCAGTCGTCATAAATCGGAAGTTGAGAAATAGTACAGAAAGAATGATTTGAAATCATGTCTTATACGATATCAAGAATGGAGGAATATATGATCCCTTATCTAAAGGACACGCATATCTGATAGGATCAGAGTTGACAGCGGCTTTGGAAAGCTAAGATTGCAGATCAGGATCTGAAGTCATACGCATAATAGTTATTAGACTTATCCAAGTGGGAGACTGTTGGATTAGTGTCTAAGTCCATAACTATTTTGGTATGTACTTGACCCGATGGTGCATGGTCCTTTTAGGTTGCCTTCACCAAAGCAACTTGATAGGATGAGTTATGGAGAGAAAGGATTAAATATGATTTATTAATATATTATGAGAATAATATATTAAAGGAGAAATCATATTGTTTGATTAATATTGGTCAAGAATTAATTAGTAATTAGTTTTGTGACTAAAAGAGATTAATTAAACTTAAGGGACTGGAATTGTAATTATAAGATAATTGCAATTTGGGCCATGGATTTCCTTATATTATGAGGTGGACGAATTCTATGGGGAAACCCATTAGAAATCGTCCAAGGCCTTAATTAAAAGGGTCCATGGGTTGCTTAGGGCTTCAGCATCCAATTTAGAGTTTCCTTGTTAGATAACCCTAATAGCCTCCTATATATATAGATCCCTTATGACTCAAAAACGTGGCTAAGCATCCTTTTAGGGTTTCACACATTTTAGGGCAGCCTCCATCCTCTCTCCTCTTCATCCTCTTGCTCTTAGTGTTTGTGAGCCATTAGAGGAGTGACATTTGTGACTCTAAGCTTTCTAAAGTCAATACAAGGAGGAATTGGGATTGTTATTGCTACATAACAATCAAGGTAATATCTTAAACCTAATTATATGTTAATATCAATTTCCATATGTTAGAATTAGGGTTTATAGTCTTGGATTCAAAGCATGTACAATAGAGAAACCTAGATCCAAGCATTAGGGTTTGTATGAGCACATAGGATGTTCTTATGACCAAACCTTCGTCCAAACGATTCTTCCCCACTTGGATTCGACTGCGCTCGTCTAATCCATAAAAATTGATGGATTTCAAATCCCTTTCACAACCTTACAATTCAATCTGTCAACAACCTGAGCTTACAAGAACTAGCATTCTATTATTAGCCAATCTTAGCAATCACACATATTCCAAAACTAGATGACTACTTCCCGAAATATCAACGAGCTCAATAATCCCAAGTACTTCCCATTAACCCCATTACAAGTCCTTGGCGACTTATCGGATGACGAAGAACAACATCTTAAATATCAAAACAGGTACCCAACCAATTCAATGACCTACTTACACTAGGGCATTTCACATGCGAACCTGCAACCAACCGCACTTTGAAGGTATCAACTTAACAACTACCGATCTTACACCCACGATCAAACCAATTCCTCATTGCCTCGCAGCCTCAAAAGATCCCTACAATTCCTCCATTCAAATATAGCATGCCCACCATACAGATTCCTTGAATTCATTTTTGATACCACCAAAAATCAAAACGACTGATGGTCTTCTCCCACTTAAAGCTTGTTCTGACGATGGTCGATGCTTCCCACATCAAAATCCAAAACCGGCTTATCCGAATATCCTCTAAGCACGACTCTCGATATGAAAAATGGCATATGAAGATTCTCAAAACACAATGTATAGACCATCATGACGAAAAATCTAGTTTCTAGGTGGAGAATTAGATAAACCGCACATAGCGTCTCACACACAAACATGCAATCATAAACACAATTAATAAGAGAATGAAGGAGGTGAATACAACACATACCTGCGACATCCACTAGTGGAACTTGGATTTCCTCGGCTTATGACAGTAATGCTCAGCTCCTCACTACCGGAACTTCCACTCTACCCTTGCAACCATCAATCATCCTTACAGTGGCTGGAGCAGATGCCCTCACTACTCCATTCATTAACTCTTGACAATTGACCTTATTGTGGCCCACTTGGTTGTAGTGGTAACATAATGGACTTGTTCCCTAGGGACAATCTCTGTTGACATGACCAATCATGCCATGCTTGTAGCGACCCAATCCCCTAGATCGAAAAACTCCATCATTTTGCTTCCTTCACATGCTAAACTGACCACGAACCTGATGGCCTCTCTCTCGCTAATAAGAAGTCTTGGGTCTCTTTGCAGGACCCCCAACTGTCTGCACCTACCCTGGCTTCCTCTTCCCAAGGTGCTGTAAATCAATCTCCCACTCTCGGGCTCTAGCAATCGTATCATTCAGGGTCTTACACCCTGACAAGCTCATAAATTCCATGATGTCATCCCTCAGCATATTATGATACCTCACCGTCTTCATCTCTTCGTCTGTTGCATACTGTGAAAAAAAGGCCATGTCTCGAAACTTGACAGTGATCTCTGCCACAATCACTGTAGTCTGGCGAAGGTCCTGAAACTCCCTCGCGAACTACTGCACCTCAATTGCCGGTGCAAACTCCTCCTAGAATCTCGTGATAAAATCCTCCCAAGACGTAGTCACCACGACCACAAATCGCAATGACCTACTGACATCCTCCCACCAATCACAGGCCCGACCCCTCAAAAGACAATATGCATATCCCACTTTTGCCACCTCATGGCAGAAGCTCGTCTACTGAGCATTCTCCTTGTCAGTGATCCATTGGAGGCTAGCGATGGGGTCCTTATCACCAAAGAACTCTAGAGCTCCATAAGCCTTGAACTCCCACAATGAGCGAGTCCGCACGCCCAACTGGCCTGCTGTGATCTTGGTCCGAAACCCCTGAGTCACTCTTCCAGTAACTCTATAACCCTAATGTGATATGTGTCCTACGTTCCTGCATAATCTCCATGATACCTTCCTTGATAGTACCAAAGATCACAGGAGTCTGCTCCAAAATACCGCAAGTGATCTCCGATGAGATGAACTCCCACATTTGCTCGTCAATCGGCTCAATTCCTACACCTGAGCCTAAACCAAATCCTCCTCCATGAGTGCTCATCACCATACTAAAAAACCATACAATAACCAGAACATACTCAAATAATCCTCATCCCACGGGCTTCCAAGACTCTTTGTGACTCCCCTCGATTCAAGTAGGGATCTTATGCTTACAGTAATATGGGCCCAATACTACCTTCCACACCTATCCATACTTTCCTCAAGATTTATTCTGAATCCTGTAAGTCACCTTCTTAAATTGGTACTCCAAGTACTTGCTAACAACGCATCCAAACCCATTACTGAACTTCTTAGGCTCTCCTAAGTTCCCGACCTCACCCTGTCATCAGCTACTAAAGAACTTCTACTAAATTCAGCTAACTACTTCATGAATACAGTCATATGTAACAAAGCTTATATAATCCTTCGAGTAAAAGACTTAACCCTACAATGGGTAGACACAAACAAGAGATGCACAATAGGGTAAAATCCATCACTCTGAGATTACTTAACTTCCGCAACATGTAAATTTACGTATTCACTTAATAGATAACTCACATCACTAGGGGTCCCACAAAGCACAAAGCATGCAACATTCATGCAATAACACTAGAAGTCACCAAACAAACAAAGGACCTCCCAAACTCACTTTCTACTACCATGCTAGGAACTTCTATCCTCACTGCCGATTTCCTTATGCATGCGAATTACACACAATACATGATCAAATAGACTGTCTAATGAAAGTCTATACCCAAGGAATAGGAAATAAGGCTAAATCGGTCATTCTATAGGTATATGATCCTAACCGTGTATAATTTTTAAAGCATACAATTAGCAATAACTTTTATCAATACAGATTCCAAATCTATCATGGCATCCAATGCATCCTATGCTACAAGGAATCATATATCAGGCCAATCTATCATGCAATTCCTCAAAGTATCCCTAGACTTATCCTAGCATCCAACATTCATATCGTATAACATATCAACATGTATGGGTATTCTAGGAATCACTTACCTGAGCTCAGTCGATTGCATGCAACACATCCCCCTTTTCCTTACAAAAGTCTTTTTAGAAATTAGTTTTCTTTTAAAAGATTATCAACTCCTCAATTTGAGTTCAGTCAAACCCGAGAGTGTGTCGAATCCCTCAAACCAAGGCTCTGATACCAACTTGTAACATCCCAAAAATTTAGAGTAAAATTTTCATTTTTAAAACAATTAATCATACAAACGAGTTGTTCCAAAACCGATCAAATTGAATATATTATTGAAACATTAGAGTAATATCATTAATTGCCCATGCGGAAAAATTTAGGGATGTTGTGCAGTCATGTTGGGCCCTTCCCGTTCGAACTTGAAGTACCTGAAACCGTAAATATGAAACCGTAAGCACAAATCTTAGTGTGTTACCCAAAATACTACATAAAATAAAACACATACACAAAAAAGCACGTGGTCACTCAATAAAATTACATGTGCAATTTATTCAATTCCATGCTGTGGGAATTTTTGCTCCACAACGAGGCATACATTTTTCCCAAGAGCTCAATCTTTAGCCCTAGAGAATAAAAGCTAAACCATACTGCAACACGAGTTTTACATGATAAACAATTTTATATTAACTACCATATTTTTTATGGTACGTAATTATGATTAGTATGTTTGTAGTACATGTTGACAAGAAGCAGGTAAGTGCATTCTTTGTAAGATTTGTGATTACGAAAGAGAAACATCTAAGATGATGTAGAAACATCTAAGAGGATGTACACTAAAATTGAAATTTAAAAATGATATTAGGGGATCAAATGGTGCACAAGGATACCTTAATAATGGAGAAAATAGAGGCCTAAATGTCCCAAATGATGGAAAAATGTTGTGGGACCAACTTTATTTATATAAAGTTAGAATTCAATTCGATTTATTTATGAAATTATGACTTTTATTGAAGCATAGTGCCTTGTAATTGACATGTTTCAAAGGAGTTGCTTATAGTACATTATATATCTCTCTATTGGAACTTTTTTGGTATGTTATTATTGTCGAAATGCAACGACATACAAATTTCAAAACATTACATTTCGAAGGATCGAAAATGATTCTACCAAACATTCCAAAATAGATCCTCATACTAAACTAGTACATGTTACAAATTTTGAGGTTGTTTACAGTGATAACTTTGTTGGGTCCCTTTATGGTTGGAATATATAAGGGTGTTTGTTTGAATGGATAGGTTTGATCCAATCCATTCAAGCGAATCCAAATTGATTTTGGTTTTCAAGACCTGTATCTAAATAGTCAAAACTAAATTTAAATCAGATTTGATTCAACATAACTACAATTTGATTTTATCATTTTTAAAAGACAAGACTTTTTAAAGATTATATAACTTAAATATTAGTCACCTATTAAGAAAAATATGTTATAGTTAAGTATTTCATAGATAAAAGTTGTTTAATAAGTGCATATTACTATATTTTATTGGATGAAACTTTCTAATATATATATATATATATATATATATATATATATATATATATATATATATATATTGGATGAAACTTTCTAATATATATTTCATATATATTTTTTTAACTCCATCTGCATTTTGTTGATTTTGTTATTTATGAACCCTATTTAAAATTCATTTGTGTTATGGGGTCTAGTTTTCCTAACGTCATTATATGATTTTGAAGTTGGTTAGTGTATTTTGTTAGTGATTTTTTACTTAGGTTATAGCTTTAGTTTCTCAACTGATGGTTGTGAACTTTAACAAAATTCAAGGTCATTCAATTCATAGGTTTAGAAATCAACTATAATAAATGAAGATCCATTTGATACATGTCAATCTCTCATGAGTTTTGACACTTATTATTTTATGATATTTTTTAAATAAATAATATGCACATGTCAATCTTTGGGGTTTTTCAAATTTTAAATTTAAAAAGCCACGTAATACTTATATATTTATATATGTAAAATATTAAATGTGATAAATATGATAGTAAATTACAATTAATATCTTTCTTTGTTCTTTATTTCAAAATTTTATTTTAAAAAATACTTATTGTTTACCCTTTGATATTTAATCTTTTTTTAATCAACATGTGTATTACATGAGTTTTACACCTAGTTGATTAATATATTCATCAAAGTTAAAGAATAATGTTCAGATTTCCAAATGTCTTTCTGTGTGGTACTTGTTTTTTCATAATAGTCCTACCAACTGTTGTAAAAGATGATAGACTTGAAATAATGAAAAAAGTGAAAGACTTTTTAGTATATTAATTCCATTTTAGTATACTAATTCCATTAATTTTCATATTATGTTAATTAAGCTTTAAAAAACCACACCTAATAACAAGTAAAGAGTTGAAGGATACCATTTTACCTTTCATTCTCGTATTCATATTTGTTATTTTCAAAATAATAAAGCTTTCATTTTTATCTGTATGTTGACTAGAACATTGATCGAGAAGTATTGGTTTTGATGTGTAATTGAGTAACTTCATAAATTTAATCTGATTTTTTGTTGAAATTCACACAAAATGTTGTCAGAATGTCTTTTATATGCATATAATTGAATTCTTTAGTTGTAATCTTCTAATTACAAGAAAATTGGTTCATTTTCAGGTTTCTTAAAGAAGATCAAGTGATGTTGTGTTGTTCGAATCGGGTGCGAGTCGATCTTTTGTCTCTCAGTCCTTTAGTAGGGAGTTTCATCTACCCCTGGGAGAGTTAGAGTGTCTGTTGCAAGTTTCTATCACCAATGAACACGGGGTTTTTGCTTCTTCAGTCTATCAGGGTTGCGTACTAGATATCTTTGGGGTATCCTTTTCGATTGACCTGGTTCCTATTCCTATGGGGGACGTCTGTGTGATTGTGGGTATGAACTGGATGAGCAGTTTTGGTGCCATGATCGACTGCGAGGGTCAATGTGTGGTAGTTCGAACCCCAAGTGGGGGAGAACTGGTGTAACGTCCAAAATTTCAAAACAATTAAAACTTTTCAAAAACCACTCATTTTAATAACGTTGTTACAAAAGCTTTTCAATACATTATTTAACAGAGTATTTTCCCAGGTTCATATCATAAACATCAACGCAAGGAACGGTACGATCACGCCCTTGCCTTGCCACAGACTCCTGAGAACCTGAAAACACAAAACCACAACTGTAAGCCCGAAAGCTTAGTGAGATACCCCCAAAATACCAACCACATATACGCCCTTACAGGCCACGACCTTCCGGTCCATGTGTCTCAGGGGACTTCCGTCCCTGCTGGGTAAACCTTCCGGTCCTACCCACACCGACCTTCCGGTCCACAACACAACATATTGCCTTCCGGCCCATAACATATTGCCTTCCGGCCCATAACGTATTGCCTTCCGGCCCATAGCATAAAATGCATACATAACATAACAAATCATAGAACGACCCTACATATCGGGTCAAACCCCAGATCTAGCAATCATAACACATAATCATATAGCAGTTCACAGACAACAATCTATCAACAGATCACATATCATAGCATTACTCTAAACAAGATACCGGTCTAGCCGGTCACTAGCATAACATTACCCTACGAATCAGTCAACATACTAAATGCATACATACGCCTTTCCAGGCCATGACCTTTTGGTCCACATAGCAATGCCTTCCGGCCCATATCATGTAATGACAACTACCCGGATTTCCATCCGATAAAAGGGTCGGCCTTGGTGCCATGAACCCTAGCGATATAGTGAGGATAATTCACCTCGAAACTGCCGACTGAACAGATAGCTCAAGCTGCTCCGATCACTGATACGATCTCCACCTCTGGACAGCCACCAATGCACTGAACACAAACAATAAACAACAATTACCAAAATACCCCTGGAACCACTGGTCAATCCTTGGTCAAAGACAAGGTCAAAGTCAACCCCTGACTGACCCTACTCGCCGAGTCAACCCTATGACTCGCCGAGTCCCCATACTCAGAACTTCACTCAACCCGTGATCTAACTCGCCGAGTCTCGAGAATCGGTGAGTCAAGGGATGACTCGGTGAGTTGAGGGCAAGTGGACTCAGAGTTGTTGAACTCGCCGAGTCACCCCAAGACTCGCCGAGTTCAACAACTCTGAGTCCACTTGCCCTCAACTCACCGAGTCATCCCTTGACTCACCGATTCTCGACTCAACCAGAGAATATCGGGAATCTTCGACAAGACTCGCTGAGTCTAAGAACAACTCGTCGAGTCCCAGTTAATCTTCAAGCAACTCGCTGAGTCTGTTCATCGGACTCGGCGAGTCCATGCCATGCATCCGCTCAAACTGCTTCCTAAGGTCAGATCTGCTCCGGCAATTCATAGGTCTGGCCTTCCTAGACTGGTTCATCACGTAAGGTCCTCATTTCGGTGCTCATAATACACCCCATGACTCATAATTTACATTTTGACCTAAGGTATAAGGATTCCAATCCAAAACCTCCATTGATTCCCGAAATACTCAGGCATGGGACATTCTGGACTTCCAAAGGTCCCAATACAGGGTTCCAATCGCTTGGGGGACTAAGGTAACACTCAATCTAGCCACAAAAGGGTTCAATAAACCCTAAATCCATATACACATCAACATAAAAGAATGTAACTCGAAATATTACCAGAACAATGTGCTCTCTGTGTCACCAATCCACAGAACGTGACTTCTCTTGTTGTTCCCTTAACCAAGCCTCCTCTTCCTTGCAAAACAACACTTCCAAAATCAACAATGGTCTTCTACCTTGCTCCAGATGCTCACAATCGAATTAGGGTTTCTCTCAGAGGACCAGGGTGAACAATGACGGCCATAAGGTCCCTCATATACGTCCCAACCCTGAACGGTTAGGGTTTTCGCTAAACAGCGCAGACTCGCCGAGTCCATATCCGGACTCGTCGAGTCCAGTCGCGAACCCGCGACCAGATCCGCGATCCTACTCGGCGAGTCTAGGCTCCAACTCGCCGAGTCCCCTCTTAAAACACCCAAAATCATAAATATAACAATACCTGGAATTCCGGGCTGTTACAATTCTCCCCCACTAGGACTAGACTTCGCCCTCGAAGTCTCACTCTGAAAATAGCTCCGGATGCTGCTCCCGCATCTCACGCTCCGGCTCCCAAGTCATTTCCGATCCCTTCTGGTGTTGCCACTGAACCAACACCAGAGGTGCCTCCTTGTTCCTCAGAACCTTGATCTTCCGATCCCTGATGGCCACTGGTCTCTCGGCATAATTCAGGATCGCATCCACCTGAATATCCTCTAATGGAACCACTGCCGACTCATCGGCTATACACTGCCTCAATTGCGACACATGAAAAGTGTCGTGGATCTGCCCCAACTCTGCTGGCAACTCTGAACGATAGGCTACCCGGCCTATTCTTGCAATCACACGAAATGGCCTAATATACCGGGGCCCCAACTTGCCCCTCTTCCCGAATCGAATCACTCCTTTCCAAGGAGAGACCTTCAGGAGTACGAAGTCGCCGAACTGAAACTCAATCTCGGACCGGCGTCTGTCTGCATAACTCTTCTGTCGGCTCTGGGCGGCCAATAACCTCTGTCTAACTTGCTGCATCTGCTCTGTCGACTGAAGCACGATCTCTGTACTGCCCATCACTCTCTGTAACCGAGAATTACCCAATATGCAACTCTGCTCTAAATCTTAACAATCACCCGACCCTTAAGGGTTAGGAAACCATGAACCACCGGATCCCCGATCCAAAGCCCACTTTGTCCATTCCGAACCGACTGAGAGACCCATTCTCACTTTTAGAGCAACTCTCACGAGTTCTCCTCTGGCAATCACATACTCATGCTGGACTAGCTCCTACAACCTCAGGTTGTGAAAACCTGACGCACTGATAATATCCTCAAACATCTCCCAGAATGAATTACTAATATACACCCCATACCCTGATCAGAATCCCACTAAGAGTTCAAGACTCTCTCTCTCTCTACATCCCTTCCGAGCCTTTTGGCTCTACACTTGCGGATTTCCCCCCGCGATCTCAGCGGTCATTCCAAACCGGATGAGCTTCTAATCCACTGCCGCAAACACGCTGCTTACTAATCATACTCAAATTGCTCTAACATAATTCTGCTCTGTCACTTTGACTTCCGTGGACTTGTACTCCCTCTCGGAGTTACACACCTCCTACCTTTCTCTCTTCCTTTACCAAGGAATCCACCCGGCTACAATGTCACTCCGACAATTGCCATGGTGCTTGCCCGACGCTACACCACCCTTAGCGTGTCCGCTATCCATCCAATACACTTATTCTGACTCTCCTCGCAGGGACTCTCAAGCCCATGCACTACCTCAACTAAACAAGATCGCTACCCGGGGCCAGACCTTCCAATGTAATCACACTGCAACATACAAAATCCGAAATCTCAAATTGATCCAACAATACCATCAGAGTCCCCAGCATGACTGGACCGACTCTCATAACACACACTAGCCACTCGAGGCTATATCTCTGTGGGTCCGTACACCCAACTCTATGAACCCTCAGGTTCTAACTCTGGGAACCTTCCGGTTCCAACTCTAGAAACATGCACAACATAAATCTCGTGGGATTAATGCAGTACAACCCATCACGTACATCAAGCATACAAATACTCTGATCGCATAACCCTGGTTACCTACTCAAACTTGATCCCGGCCTGCTCCCAGGCCTCCACAATCAAATGCCCTAGGTCTGTATCCCGCCCCGCATACCCGACACTCGCTCTTGTCAGCCTATACTCTGAGCTGACAGAACACTGCTGAATCCCAACAGCTAAGCACCCTCACATACTTATCGATTTCCCAGAGAATTCTCCAATTCTCCCCCACTTAAAGCACTGACTAACAGCCACCGATCGCCATTAACGACCTTCCAGAACAATCCCGCACAAAGAGAACACTTACACACTGACTGCTTCCCACAAGCATAAGCAACCCTTAGCAAAACACATCTCCTCCCTGATCAATTCACTCAAAAGATTCCGGTCTTTCAATTATCCACTCCACGACTGCAGATGCTACCCGACATCCAAACCAGTGCCGCATCTCCACTATCAACTCTCACGAATGATAACCAACGGAATTCCCAAACAATAACCCAATACCAAACCCACAACCTGCAAAAGGATGAATACCGCATCGAAAACCGCACAAGGATACCAGCACCAAAACACCAAACTATAACCATACCAAACCATCAGGGAACAACGAATGCCAAAGCGAAAACCTGAAACACCAATCCATAACCATTCCAAACCCGCGAAACAACGAATACCGCATCAAAATCCACGCAAGATACCAGCACAAACAATACGCCACAATCAACGCAAGATAATCAAGACATCAAGTAAGCATCATACCCGCAGCTGCCTCCGGTACTGCTCCGTCTCTCTCTGCCGCAAGCTGATAAGCACGACCCTGAGCCCTTGGGGCTCTGCTCCATCCTGTCCTCCTCCTGAACTCCTCAAGATGGCCGGTGCTAGAGCCTGCACCGGTCCTGCAGAAAGCTGTGGACAGTTGACCCTCAAATGTCCAACCTGCCGACAATGATAACAAATCCTCAAATCCCGAACCGGCACTGACTGCCGACAATCCTGCGCATAGTGCCCCTCCTTTCCGCACTTGCGGCATGCATCACCGGACCAGCAACTCCGGTGTGACCCCTCCCGCACTTCCCACAAGTGTGGCCGCTCCGATCCCCCACTCTAACATCCATGGTACTCGACCGTTTCGGCGCTAGCTGCGACTGCATCGGAGCCTGCCTCAGTTCACGCAACTGCAACTCAACCTCTAAATCACGCCGCATGGCGGCCTCCTGCAACACCAACAAGGTCTCGCACCTCTGCGCAGACACGAACTGTCTGATATCCCCCATAAGCATACTCAAATATCGGGACATCTGAGCCTGCTCCGAAGCGAACTCAGGGCAAAACATCGCCCTCTCAATAAACATCCTGGTGATCTCAGTCACCGATTCCGAATCCTGCTTCAGCTCAAGGAACTCCCGAGCCAATCTCTCCCTCTCATCTCGTGGAACTTAGCGAGTACTGAACATCTCTCTGAACTGATCCCGTGAAACCGCAGCCCTCTGCGCATCGGAATAGGACTCCGTGGTCAATCTCCACCAATCCTTCGCCCCGAGCCCCAATAGGTCCAGAGCCCACCTCACCCTCTGATCAGCAGGGCATAAACTCGTGAAGAAACACCCCTCCACGTCTGATAACCATCTCATGGCGACAATCGGGTCCTGAACTCCATCGAATGTGGGAGGCTTCGTATAATAGAAGTCCCGATACTGAAAACTCTGACTAGCTCCTCCCCTTGCCGCTGCTACAGCCGCTGTAGCCACCGCGGCAACCGTCTCTGCGAGAGCCGCATATCGCTCTTCAAAATACTCAATCATGGCGGTCTTGATCGACCCAAACAATTCCGGCAACTCAGCCCGGAACAATGCAGCAACCCCATCACGCAGGGTCTTGCGAATCCTCGCATCCAACTCGCTCGGGCTCGTCTGATCGATAACCTCAGACGGCACCGATCCATCCGGAACTCGCTCTCCAGCTCCCGATCCTGATCCGGATCGACTATCCTCATGCCTCGACATCTCCATACTGAAGACACCATACCAATCTTAGACACTTTCCACAATCCTGGGATCCCACTCTCGCAACCCAACCCTAGAGATCGTGGTTTCCCTGATACGCGTACGGGTCCTATGCTTTCAGTAGTACGGGCCCATACTACCTTCCACACCTACCCATATTTGTATGAAGTACTACCACAATACCCTAGAGAACATACATAACAACTATCTACCCTCACCACTAGAGGAACACTGAGAATCTCCCATAAGGGACCCTAGGCTACAGGCATCACAAATCAGGCAACAGTATCATGAATTCCTGAAGATCCCTAGCCTAACTCTAGCATGCTGTTCTATCAAGCTCAAATAAAACAAATATCATGTATGGTATCTTTGGGGTTACTTACTGGCTCCAGCTGATCGTACCTCCGCGTCCTCCTTTTACTTAATTTGAAAACCATTTTAATTTCTCTTTTTAAAATCCTCCTCGATTTGAGACTGGAGTCACACGAATGTTCCCCCAATTCACTCAAACCAAGGCTCTGATACCAACTTGTAACGTCCAAAATTTCAAAACAATTAAAACTTTTCAAAAACCACTCATTTTAATAACGTTGTTACAAAAGGTTTTCAATACATTATTTAACAGAGTATTTTCCCAGGTTCATATCATAAACATCAACGCGAGGAACGGTACGATCACGCCCTTGCCTTGCCACAGACTCCTGAGAACCTGAAAACACAAAACCACAACTGTAAGCCCGAAAGCTTAGTGAGATACCCCCAAAATACCAACCACATATATGCCCTTCCAGGCCACGACCTTCCGGTCCATGTGTCTCAGGGGACTTCCGTCCCTGCTGGGTAAACCTTCCGGTCCTACCCACGCCGACCTTCCGGTCCACAACACAACATATTGCCTTCCGGCCCATAACATATTGCCTTCTGGCCCATAACATATTGCCTTCCGGCCCATAGCATAAAATGCAAACATAACATAACAAATCATAGAACGACCCTACATATCGGGTCAAACCCCAGATCTAGCAATCATAACACATAATCATATAGCAGTTCACAGACAGTAATCTATCAACAGATCACATATCATAGCATTACTCTAAACAAGATACCGGTCTAGCCGGTCACTAGCATAACATTACCCTACGAATCAGTCAACATACTAAATGCATACATACGCCTTTCCAGGCCATGACCTTCCGGTCCACATAGCAATGCCTTCCGGCCCATATCATGTAATGACAACTACCCGGATTTCCATCCGATAAAAGGGTCGGCCTTGGTGCCATGAACCCTAGCGATATAGTGAGGATAACTCACCTCGAAACTGCCGACTGAACAGATAGCTCAAGCTTCTCCGATCACTGATACGATCTCCACCTCTGGACAGCCACCAATGCACTGAACACAAACAATAAACAACAATTACCAAAATACCCCTGGAACCATTGGTCAGTCCTTGGTCAAAGACAAGGTCAAAGTCAACCCCTGATTGACCCTACTCGCCGAGTCAACCCTATGACTCGCCGAGTCCCCATACTCAGAACTTCACTCAACCCGTGATCTAACTCGCCGAGTCACCCCAAGACTCGCCGAGTTCAACAACTCTGAGTCCACTCGCCCTCAACTCACCGAGTCATCCCTTGACTCACCGATTCTCGACTCAACCAGAGAATATCGGGACTCTTCGACAAGACTCACCGAGTCTAAGAACAACTCGTCGAGTCCCAGTTAATCTTCAAGCTACTCGCCGAGTCTGTTCATCGGACTCAGCGAGTCCATGCCATGCAACCGCTCAAACTGCTTCCTAAGGTCAGATCTGCTCCGGCAATTCATAGGTCTGGCCTTCCTAGACTGGTTCATCAAGTAAGGTCCTTATTTCGGTGCTCATAATACACCCCATGACTCATAATTTACATTTTGACCTAAGGTATAAGGATTCCAATCCAAAACCTCCATGGATTCCCGAAATACTCAGACATGGGACATTATGGACTTCCAAAGGTCCCAATACAGGGTTCCAATCGCTTGGGGGACTAAGGTAACACTCAATCTAGCCACAAAAAGGGTTCAATAAACCCTAAATCCATATACACATCAACATAGAAGAATGTAACTCGAAATATTACCTGAACAATGTGCTCTCTGTGTCCCCAATCCACAGAACGTGACTTCTCTTGTTGTTCCCTTAACCAAGCCTCCTCTTCCTTGCAAAACAACACTTCCAAAATCAACAATGGTCTTCTACCTTGCTCCAGATGCTCACAATCGAATTAGGGTTTCTCTCAGAGGACTAGGGTGAACAATGACGGCCATAAGGTCCCTGATAAACGTCCCAACCTTGAACGGTTAGGGTTTTCGCTAAACAGCGCAGACTTGTCGAGTCCATATCCGGACTCGTCGAGTCCAGTCGCGAACCCGCGACCAGATCCGCGATCCTACTCGGCGAGTCTAGGCTCCAACTCGCCGAGTCCCCTCTTAAAACACCCAAAATCATAAATGTAACAATACCTGGAATTCTGGGCTGTTACAATTGGTTATCTATGGAGAGGGCACTGGGTTGGGTTCAAGGTTTTGCTCAGCAGTCAGGGCTCGACAATATATTCAGCACGGGTGTGCGAGTTATTTGGAATATGTGGTGATATGCGGGTCATGGACCAGGTCTCGATTTCAGATATTCCAGTCGTCAGAGAGTTTGCTGATGTATTTCCAGAGGAGTTACCCGGAGTGCCTCCTAAGAGGCAGGTCATCGACCCTGTGCCAGGTGCGACCCTATTGCCAAGGCGTCGTACCATTTGGCACCACCTGAGATGCAGGAGTTGCTAGGCAAGCACTTCATCCATCCGAGCAGTTCTCCGTGGGGAGCGCTGATTCTGTTCGTCAAGAAAAAGGATGGTTCACACCGGATGTACATTGATTACCGAGAGTTGAACAAGTTAATGGTGAAGAATCGTTACCCTCTTCCATTAATTGATGATCTCTTCGATCAGTTGCAGGGAGCATCTTGGTTCTCTTAGATAGATATTAGGTCTGAGTATCATTAGGTTAGGGTGAGGGAGGAGGACGTTAAGAAGACCACGTTTCGGACTCGTTATGGGCATTATGAGTTCGTGGTGATGCCGTTTGGGCTCAGCAACGTGCTGGCAGTGTTCATGGATCTGATGAATCGGGTATGCATGTCGATGCTCAATCGCTCAGTTATTGTGTTCATTGATGATATCTTGGTGTATTCCAAGACCAGAGAGTTTGTGGGTTTTAAGTACTACTCCCTCTGTCCCAATATAATAGTCCATCTTTCCATTTCTATTTGTCCCAAAATATTTGCCCATTTCTAAAATGAAATGTCCCTTTTACCAAAATACCCTAAAAGTTACTTTTCATGATTGCTTTTACATGTGGAATTTAATGCATAAAAGCCACTTATTTTTATCCAACCATAGACTTTTTGTTTTTTTTGCTTGCCTTTTTTTCCTGCACGACTGTTTCTTTTCCTTTTGTGTATTTTTTTGTAGATTATCACACAATCACGAAGGCCTCTTTTTATTTTTGTTTTCCTATAACTAACCAAAGACTTTTTTTTCTACACGATTGTTTATTTTTTTATTTTTTATTTATTTATATTTTTTTGTAGATTGCCACATTATCACAAATAAAGCAAAGAATAACAAAAATGTCAATTAAGCATATCCAGCGTTACTTTTTTTCTGTGTTATCACATACAATTTCCAATTTTTTTTGTCTTGAAAATTACTTCCACATTCACAATGTCAAACTAATTTCATGGCATACAACCAAAACATAATTAACACAAAATACAATACACCATCAATGTAACATCCCGTTTAAAATAAAATAATTAAATAACAAACCCGGAACCTCGAGAAGTAACTTTTATTATTATTTTATGTTATTATAGTCCAAAATCAAATAATAATTAGTGGGGTGTTTGTTTTGGGAAGCCAAATGACGATATTTGAATCTTGAGGGGATAAAGTGTTATTTCAAGATTTATTTTGAAAAGAATTTTAGAAGGTAGGGTGTAATTGGTAACTTTTGGGCTTATTCTGGAAGGATTTATAGGAGCAGGGGCCAAATGGTAAAAATTGGGATTTGATTTGAAAGAAAATGGGATAAGGTGAGACTAATATTGACAATATGGATAGCAGTTTGGAAAGGGACGGGGGTTTAACTTATAAACCAGTCACCTTGCAACCCTAACCCTAGCCACTTATACTTCAGCTGACACCACTCCTTCCTCCATCGTTCGGCCGCCACCACCCTTCACCCCGGTTTCCGATCAGCAAGGTCACCAACGACGTTTTCTACGACCGAAGACATCGAAGACCGTCGGGAAACCAACTTGCGTGTGATGCTATCGCCGCCTTCTCCTTCTTCGCCCCTTCTTATTGTTGTTCGACATTGCCACTACCGGGTTGGTTATGTCACCGCTGTGCTATTACTGTTGAGGACGAAGCTACTGACGAGGACCATCGGGAACACCCACTTTCACCATCTTCTTCTATTCCTTTCGTTAACCACAATTGTTTCCATCGTCATCTCGATGGTAACTCAATTAGAGACACCTTCGTTCGTGTGTTGTTGATGGGGATTCAAGAAAACTCGCCACCACCGTGAGGTGGTGGTTGTCATTGCAAACTGTCAATGTTGCCGCCTCGAGATGTTCGATGGGGTGTGTTTTACGTGTCCCGCTCATGTTTGTGTGTGTTGTAGGTGGTGTTGATGGCTGGAAAACGAAGAAGATAACCACCATGACTGTCAGCCATGGTGGCTGCTGCCATATACCACTGTCGGCCACCACAAGGTGGCTATGTGTGTATGTGTGTGTTATTTTAGGTTTGTGTGTTTGAGGATATTTTTGATGTAAAATGTAATCTATGGCCGGAATAATCAAAGACACAACACGTCACTGTCGTGAGGTGGTGGTTGCCACGCCACACCGCCATTCTATCGCCGCTAGTCGCCACCTTGGGTGGCTGTGTGCTTTTGTGTGTGTGATTGTCATTTTGGGATGCTTGTATATTTTTTAGCTAAAAGTCATAACCACCACCACCAGGTGGTGGCCGCCGCCGTGAGCTGTCATTGAACACCACTACTCGAGGTGGTAGTGGGTGGTGCCCGACTAATGAAACCCTAGTGGGCCTAATGAAACCCTAATGGGTCTAATGAAGCCCTAGTTGACCTAAAATCCCAACCATTTGACTAATGGGCTAATATGTCGGTTGCAAAACACTATTAGGGTTTGTAAAACCCTAATGTTAGGAAACCCTAATTTTAGGGATTGATCGAGACCCACACTGGAATTATTTAATAAAATTAAAATATTAGACTTAATGTATTAATTCCTTAATGGGTTAAGTAGGAAAACTTAACCCTAATCGTCATTTTATGTGAAAACCCTAATTTCACTTGCGCTTTGAGTTGGGCCTCTCTATTGGGCTTTGGTGATTGGGCTATTAACGGACCATCCAAAATCAAGCATATGGACTAGAATAGTTTAATGGGCTTTAGGGTAAGGTCCATGTAAGGGGTTTGGGCCCAATTTGGAAAATTGGGCCATAATTTCGCCTTTATGATTATGAGATCTTGGACCACTAGAACGCCAAGTGTTTGTACCAGAATAGGTGGTTGGGCTTTAAGGTAAGGCCCATGTGAAAGGTTGGGCGCAATTTGGAAAGTTGGGCCATATGTTGGGCTAGCCCAGTACTTGACAATTGGGCCTTTGGAGTGTGAGTTGGGCCTTGGGCTTGTATCAAGCTAGGTTGGGGGTAAAGTACCCTATTACGCCAAGCACAAACTTGTGATTATGTACTGGAACCCAATTATTAATTTGGTGTCGTTTTGATATTGACAGTTCGGGAATCTGTCAATTAACAGGTGGGGTTTTATTTGCGGGGATTCAGCAGTGCCATGTGAGTTCTCCTCACTATATCAATAGGTTCTAAGGCACCAAGGCCGGCCCTTTAGATTATTATCCTGGTTATAGGATGTTAGTATGTTAGTATGATATGTTAAATCAGTATCCTGGTAGATAGGATGATGTTACGTTTAGTGATCTATATGATATGTGCCTGTTATTAATTGATCATGTGTTAGGATATATGTCGACATATGTGGTTGTGGTTGGGTTGAGGCGGTCCTGCTTTGTGCTGGAGGCCAACATACCTGGCGTGGTCCAGATAGACTGTAGGCCTGCGAGACGGTCCAGTCAGGCTGAAGGCCCAACGAGCGGTCCGGATAGGCTGTAGGCCCTACGAGACGGTCCAATCATGCCGAAGGCTTGGGAGCGGTCCAGATAGGTTGTAGGCCTTGCAAGGCGGTCCGGTCAGGCTGAAGGCTCATTATGCATGTTGTTTGCTTATTTGTTTATATGATATGGTTATACCTGTATGTCTTTGGTATTTTGGGGCTAACTCACTAAGTCTTCGAGCTTACATTTATCAATCATTTTTCCGGTACTTCTGATGATCGCGAGAAGGCAAATATGTGATCGTGCACATCCTTATGTTTTATGAATTGATTCTGGGATACTCTGATATTAAACCATTTTGAAAATATATTGTAATAACTATCAGTTTTTGAATGATTAAAAAAAGTTTTAAACTAGCTTGATTTTAATGGATGTTACAATTAAAGGTACCAATACTAAAGTGTTTTTTTACCACTATTTTGATCACAATACTTTTTCTCAAATAACTAGGCAGCCAAATGCAATAAAACCCCATTTATCAAATTTTCATCACATCCAATTTGAAGTGGTAAGTTACCTTCTCGTTCCAACCTATTCTTACCAATATGCGGTATTTGATAGTTGTTGCCGCCTTGAACCTTTATGATTTCCCTCATACACGTTTGTAGAGTTAAAAACACATTGTTAAGTTGTAGAGATTGCATTTTTTCGAAAGACGTTCGAACCGCATGACCAATTCATCAATTATAGCTAAATCACCTTGTTCTTGAAGTGATTGGATTGCTTGAAAGAATCCAAGGTCTAACACATTCAAATCCAGACTATTGGGGGGCTGAAAATTAACTCGGATATCAAACCCATCTTGAGATTTCACTTCAAGAAACTCGTTATCATTGACATCAATATGGGGCTTGGCGTTGTCTTGTTGGATAAATATGGGACCGACATGACTTCTGGGTCATTTAGCTCTAATATCCGAAAAAACTTTTTCTATCAACCATGACCTTGTTATTTCTTTAGTCACAGATAAAATAGGCTTTGTCTCCAACGTTCCTACAACACGGTTTTTGCTTTAATGCTTAGCGGGTTCTAATCTTGTAAACATGTAGATACCAATTTTTCCCAAAAAAAACTTCATCACCAGATGCATCAAATCTTGGTCTCACCACAACCGCTAGAAACATAACCTTTGTGAATTTTTTTTCCTTTGACATGTTCTTAATGGTTTATCTTCACCGGGGACAAGGTAGTAACGTCTTGATGGTTTTGACATGTAAAACCATTTTTCATCAATGTGGATAACATTAAACATCTCATGAAATGTGGGAATATGACTTGATAATGACCGCCTAACTTTAGATAAAAAAAATTCTAATCTTGCTCTCTTTTTCTCATGAGTAAGAGTCGGCTTAGTGGAATTTGTGTGTGGTCGAAGTGCACCTTCCTTGATTCATCTATGCACAGTAGATTTATAAACATTTAAAGACTTTGAAAGAGACTGTATATTAGATCGACCGACGTAATGGAATATCTAAAACTTGATTAAAATTAACTTGTACCCTTTTTTGTCCAACAACCTTTGCCATATTTGAAGATAAAACAACCGGTAGTCCATGATTAATTTGAAATTCATCCTTATGCCAAATGCGACTAACGGTCCGGTTGGATACCGAGAATTGTGAAGCAATATCACTTATGGCACCCCTTCGTAACTCTCCATAAACACTTGCTTGAAATAAGGCTTCATATATAGCGTGACATCGTTCAACAATAGTATTCTTTTTAGTGAGTGTAATATCGAAATGATCTATACAGTAGCATCTAAGAAAACAATAGCAACATCAAAATTTTAAGTTTTGCAATAAAAAACAACAATAGTATCAATCTTGGTCAGAAGTACTAGTTATAAACATACATAAAACAAACAGGCGCAACTGAAAAAACAGTAGTAATTCAAATTTTTAAACAAATCAGTTTTGTGTCTGTATGAATTGATGTAGTTGCATAATAATAAAAATCTTGTTTGGTCTAAGCAACACTCTTCCTTATAATCCTTTGTGTAGTGGAATTTGTGTCTATATCATTTGATGCAGTTGCATCAGCAAGAATTAAGAATCTTGTTTGGTCTAAGAAACAATCTTCCTAAACATAACAATTGTTGACAATGCTCACTTAAACAAACTGAAAACAGAAATATACAAATGGTGTATTGTTATTGATTTTCCAATTTTCTATGGTCAGCAGATTTCGATTACAAATTTTTGGATGAAAAGAGAAAATGAATTAAAGCAGATAGCAGGAAAAAAATTGAGTGTAGACAATAGGAACAAAAACAAACCTTGGTTGTGGTGTCGGAGGTCTCCGATATTGTTGTCGGTTGCGGCGATATCCGGCCGGTGGCTTCACACGAGAGGATATGGATAACGACTAATAGGGGAGGGGCGGCTTGAAGAGGGAACGATCGACATGAGCAGTAATAAAGGCATATCTAAACCAAAAAGAAAAAGAATGAAAACAGATAGCAGGAAAAAATCAAGTATAGACAACAGGAACAAACACAAACCTTGGTTGTTAATTAGGCCGAAGGTCTCCAATGTTGCTATGGGTTGTGGCGATATCCGAATGGTGGCTTCACATGGGAGGATATGGATAACGACTAATCGGGGAGGGGCAGTTGAAGAGGGAATGATCGAGAGCATCAATAAAGGAATATCTAAACCAAAAAAAATTGGTTGTTCACTTTGAGAGAGAGAGAGAGAGAGAGAGAGAGAAAGATATGGTGGAGTAATTGTTGAGAGAGAGAGAGAGAGGTACATAGAAAGAGATAAGGTTGTAAGGGTGGAAGGTAACATACATGTGTTTAAAAAGAGATAGATCTTGAAAAGATTCTAACCCATAAATTGGCTCCTTATTTAATTTCAATAAAAATAATTGTCTCCAAAATTAGTGGGAATAATTTAGTTTACTGTAAATCTACGTTTTATGATAAGAAAATGCAGGGAACTAAAAAGTGATAGGAAAAATTGGTGGGAAAAAGTTGGCTCCAAGTTTTAGATGAAAGGGTAAATTTGTCATTTTATTCAGTAAAGTTACATAATTACTTTTTTCTTAATATATGTGTTTTTTATCAGTGGAATATTATTTCGGGACGGAGGGAGTATAACACTCCTATGGTGCCCTAATGCCTTGGATCTAAGTTTTCTATAATTATACATGCAATTTCATTTTATCCAAAGCATGAAGCCTAACTAGCATACAACATTGCTATTTGAAACATAAAATAAAAAACAAGTTAGATGATTACCTCTTTGTTGTAGCTTGTAGAACTTGGCTTTATAAGAGCTTAGCACTTCAAGTGTGATGCCTTAAACAAGTTAAAAACACCAAGAACAATTAGAGGAATATGAGAGAGATTTTAGAAACACCAAAATCGGCTAGCTTCTTCTTAGAATACATGGTGTTGATTTTACCAAGCTAGGGGTTCAATTTATTGTTTGGAATCCATAGGGTTTCATACATAAAACCCTAAAACCTTTGGTAATCCAATGATCCATATGATAGGCCCTTTGGGTTAAATCTTCATGGACTTCCACATAGAATTAGCCTAAACTTAATCAACTTGGATCATTAGCCCAAACTATAAATAATACTGATTTACCTAATCGGTCCCTGTAAACTTAATCAATCTCGTTTGATCATTAAATTAATTATTGACCGATACTAATTAAATAATATGATTTCTAAATTAATATATTAATCTTATAATATATTAATAAATCACAAATAACCTCTTTCTCATATATCCATCCTATCAAATTGTTCCTGTGAAGGCAACCCGAAATGGACCATGCTAATATCGGGTCAAGTACATACCAATTATATTTATGGGATTAGACACCTAATCCAACAGTCTCCCACTTCGATAAGTCTAATAACTATAATTGCAAACAAGACTTCAAAATCGACCAACAATCATAGCTCTCAAAAGCTGTTGTTGAACTCTGACCCGTCCATTATATAAGGGATCAAATATTCCTCGGTTCTACAAGATATCGTATAAACTGAGACATGGATTATAATCATTCTCTTTGTTCATGTTTTGTTTCCCGATTTCCTATTTATGATGACTAACTAATTGAACAAATCAAATCAATCCAAGCTTGGCCAAGCGCTTAGGGTTTCATCACTAAATCATCGAAGGCCCACAGATATCACTTTTAGCCCATATTGGGTAAAAGGAATGGATAAACTTCGACTCATATGCTTGCTTAATTTACTCATCAAATCACACATAACAATACGTTTTATAACACCAAGTTACTGGTACGTTTACGCATCATCAATATGCATCCGATTTATAAACTATAACTCACATGTCTTGGTTTCAAGAATATAAGATATTATCATCTCACAATCACTCGTGATAAAATCCATGAAGTGATTCAGATGAGCATGGGTTTAATCCAATACTCAAATCTTATTACAGGAGTACTCATGAACACTGCAGCAAACTTGTGCTATGTCTAAACACTTAGACAATCTACAGTCAGATGCATGATAGCCTTACCTCATTACTTACTTCCAAAGTATGATTGACTGTGGATATTTGAATAACCTAGTTATTCAGGAAGTAAAACATGCAAAGTGAAACACAAGAATAACTGAATCCAATATGGTTTCAAAGCTTTTGAATATAAATAAAACACTTATTATTTAATCACCATATTGATTACACATTATTCATTTTATAATGTTTCGACTAATCAACTTAACACTTGAATTAAAACAATAGTCATCTCATGCTCCAAGCATGCACACTATGTTTACATATGATCCTAACTTTTTGAAACAGATCAATTGTAAACATTTCCAATGACACTCATTTCATAATTCCAAATCCTTATCATAAGTGTAAGAATACCAATTTCTTGCCACTTACTATAATCTGATAGATTCTAAAGTTATATGCAATGATTCCTTTTGTAATGACTATGCACAAAAAGTCACAAAGACGTTGCAAAAGATATTACAAAGTATTCCAATGTAGAGCATTTCCATGGAAGTGAAGTCTCAAATCCAAAGTACATTCCTTTGAACATCCTTCTTGCATTAAGGTTTCTAATCTTACACAGATCTTTATTACTAACTTCCACTTATGGAAACATTTCCATATTCCCACTTTGACTATCACTTCTGAAAAAGAGTTACCTCTTCTCAGAACATGTCAATATGTTCCTTCCAAAATTATACTATACTTCCAATTGTCCACATGCAACCAATCCTCATCGAAACTCAGATTGTCCTTGACAGTTGTTTAACAACTTTATTCATATCTCATTCTAGTCCTTTTTCCCTCTTAATGCCCTAGGAATTTCGAAAATTAGAACATATTAATATTTTAGCACATGTAATCGATCCTATATCCGAAGCATATGGGATACGATTCATAATGTCTCACATAAAGACATAATTCTTTATCAGTCTCTTTCTACAATATTTCCATATATATAATTTCCTTATGTTGAATCATTTCAACATAACGCTCATATATGTTCATGACTAAATTAAAAATTTCAATCTACGCTTTTAGATTCAAAACGAAGTACGAGTATCTTTTCCATATATCATTCTATAGCGAAACAATATCCAAACTTACAACTTTGCAAATTTGTAACCTTGTTTCCTATAAACAATATTACAACCTTGCAATACTTAGTATAATAACTGAGCTCCCACTAGCTTAACACTTATACTCTTTCCAACATAACAATTTTGCCTACTTTAGCACAACCCTTATGCTCCCACTAGCTTTGACATATACCCAAAAATCAGCTGGATTTTTAGAAATCAATACTTATTGAATTTCATACCAAAGTTCAGATTTCTGGTATGTGATGCTTCGATAAGTCCTTGCCCAGACCGTTGGATTAGTGTCTAAGTCCATAACTATAATCGGTATGTACTTGACCCGATTCGCATGGTCCGTTTGGGTTGCATGGCATCGGAACAATTTGGATAGACTTTTGTGAGAAAAGGATAATTATGATTTGTTAATATATTATAAGTTCTAATATCTTAATATGAAATCATATTATTTAATTAGTATTGATCAAGAATTAATTTGGAATTAATTTTGTGATTAAAAGGAGACTAATTACATATATGAGGATTGATTGTGTAAACCATCCATTCTTATATATGTGGACTTATGATCCATAGTTCTTCATGTTGGGCTAAACCCATGGAATAACCCATGAATACTCCATGGAGGTTTTAACCCATGGAACATGAAGAATATGGAAAGGCATGAGTTACATGGTGTAACCTTAATAGCCACCATATATAAGGACCCCACGGCTAATTGGGACTAGTGTGTGTACACATGAGGGCTAGCCGATTTGAGCATAGGAACCTTTTATCTCAAGTTATTCTAAGATGTTGGTGATGTTGTCTGAACCATTTGAGGTGTCACACTTGAGGCACTAGGCTCTTAAGCTCCATGAAATCAAGCTACAACAAAGAGGTATGTAATTCTACAAAAATTTATATTATATGTACTTCTTATTATGCTAGTTAGAACAATACCTTGGAAAATTGATATTTGCATGTATATTAGAGAAAATATAGATCCAAGGTATTTAGGGTTTCATGTACACCTTAGGAGTGTTATTTTGCTCAAAACCCTTCAGTGGTATCTGAGCCTAGGCTTTTTTTAAATTATACTTGATGCAAATTGCTGAAAAATGCTGAAAATTTTGATGTTCTGCTGTTCTAGACAGTGGACTCGCCGAGTCCACTGATGGAATCACCGAGTCCATGCATAAAATCATCCAACTCAATTGCATGGTTATTCACACCTTGTTTTGTGATCCTTGACATCCCAATCACAAATTTTGTGTCACACCCCCAAACCAGAACGGCGGAAACGTTCAGGGGCGGAGGACGTCATACTCAGTATCATAACAGTTCATAGAAAGGAAAGTACACACCACCATACATATATATAAAGGTTTTAAAAATGTTTACATAATAGAATTCATTACATGTTCAAAAAGGTAAATACATAATATCATTCAAAAGAAGTAATTAACGCCAGTACGTTAATCCCCAAAAGTTTATTTCCAACTTGCTTAGCGGTTCCCTGAGAATACAAGTTATTTCAAAGAGAAAGTGTCAACATTTAAGTTGGTGAGTTCATAAGTGGTTTTAGAAAAGTCGAATGCCATTCCAAATGAGTGTATGTTTTCCAATAAAATCCCTTATTTTCTTATAAATGAAGGAATGCATGAGAATATTTGTGTTGTAGAAATGCAGCTAGTTGAATCAAGAAAAACCCTTATTTTCCTATTAGTTGTTGGTTTGTATACAGGAAAATCCCATATTTTCCTAAAGTAATCGTTAGCCTAATGTCCAAGACTAAAACTGAAAGCAAGCGATATGCTTTTAGAAGATTGAAGCATAGGTTTATATAATAAAACCTATAAGAAGAATTCAGTTGTTAGATAAAGAATAGTTTTAATAACCACTCATTCATCAATCAGCCGTACTATAATAATTATCTATCCGATGAGTTTTATAACCATACTATACATAATATGCCTGTATCGACGTTCTTCAGGCGTCCTAGCGTTATGACAAACTGTCACCCCAAAAGACGGACTGTAGCTAACAGTCAGGGCGCGGGATCATGACTTCCCGTATAGATCTATACACATTTGACACGTTCTCTGAACGGGAGACTCTGGTTATAGACAGGACTTGTAGCGATACCTTTTAGCAAAAGGCAGTGTTTGAAGATGTACATGTCTCACGGATTGTCAACTAAGTTTGTATTAAAGTGGTAGGCTTGCATGCAAAGTTTATTCTTTTTCACAATGTTTGACAAAGCATAAGTCATAGGTTCTTTGAATGCACAACATGGTTTAACAATGATGGTTACTTTAGATACTATGTACTTTGTATAAATCTGGTGCAGGCAAGGTATAACAAGAGTTTTCATATAGTAGTTATGATTCACATATGATTCATTTGATAAAACGAGCAAAGTGAAACTTTATGTAACACGCGATAATCACAGTGTGTTTACTTGTATTCTCCCCCGAAATGTATTAAAAGTACATTTAAAGTATTTGAAAGTGTATGAAAAGGGGGTACGAACTCACTTGAAAGTTTGAAGATTGCGAGATGGAAAACCGGGCAGAGTTTCGTCTCGGGAAACGGATTTTTCTGGGGATCCTCGGGAATCTCAGGAGTAGAATTAACCTTCGGGACTTTGAGCAAAATGACCAGGGCTTCGGGGTAGTGCGGGCACAGAAAACGAGGCAAAACGCAAGAAACTAGAGAGAGAATGAGCAAAAACCCCAGGAACCCTCGCATCTCTATTTATAGGGATGCTGAACCGCCTCGGTACGTGGGGCGTACGCTAGTACGCAGCGCGTACGTCATGCATGACCGAGTCCTCGACTGCCTCGGACTTCGGATGGGACGGGGGTGTAAGCTCGCATAGGGGAGACGTGGACGGACCGCAGCCTTGGCCTTGAGTACGCGGGGCGTCCGGGGGTACGCAGGGCGTACTTCGGCCCTATCTGCTGACTCCTTCGGATAATACCAAGAGTTTATAATAAGATTTATATATAATTTATTTAATAAACTTCAAAAAATCATATCTTCTTCATACGATCTCCGTTTTCGATGGTCTTTATATCCACGCGTAGGTGAGACTACGCTCTACAACTTTCATTTAGACTTCGTTGGCAAATTCCGAAATTATTTTTATTATTTATTTATTAAAATGACGTGATTAAGGAAATTCTTCTAAAATTCATAACTTCTTTATCTGACGTCGGATTTAGGCGTTCTTTTTGTGTATGTTTGTAGCTTAGTGATATCTATGACTTTCATTTAGACACCTAAGGTCAAAAAGTATTTTATCGAGACTTCGCGTTTTTACGTAAATCCGTATTGCCGGTTTTGTCGGAAAACTTAGAATGGTCATAACTTCTTCGTTATAACTCGGATTTTAGTGTTCTTTATATATTTGGAAACCTTAAGACGATATCTACTACATAGCATACTCCAAATAGAGCTTTTGAATAATTCATTTATCGATTATAATCCTATTACATTCCAAAGAGGTTACAAGACTCGATTTATAATGACCTGAAATAACGGGTTGTTACATCATCCCCCCGTTAGAGGGAATTTCATCCCGAAGTTAAATACAAGAGAAAAGTTTTAGGGGCTGAGGAAAAGATGCAGATATTTCTGTTGCATCTGATCTTCTCGTTCCTACGTGAACTCAGGTCCCCTCTTAGCATTCCAACGGACCTTTACTATTGGTATGCGACTCTGTTTAATTCTTTTAACTTCCCTATCCATGATCTCGACGGGTGGCCACGATCACCCAAATAGTATCTTGGCCACCCTGAGTTTTGGGCAGTTTCGTAATGAAGTCCATGGAAATCTGTTCCCATTTCCACTCAGGTATTTCGGGTTGATGGAGTAGACCTGAGGGTTTTTGGTGTTCTATTTTTATCTTGGCGCAAGTCAAGCACTTGCTCACATAGGTAGCAATCTCTGCTTTCATGTTTGGCCACCAGTAAAGTTGCTTGAGATCTAGATACATCTTATCTGAACCTGGGTGCACGGAGTATGGAGTCTTGTGTGCTTCATCCATAACCTACCTCTCTGAACCCACCAAACTTGGGTGTCCAGATTCGGTTCATGAGGTAGCGTACTCCATCACTCTTGATTTCTAGGTTCTTGTCCATCCCCGTAAGGGTCTCACCTGTCACGTTTTCGGGTTTCAAGGCCTCTATTTGAGCTTCTTTGACTTGTGATGACAGACGCGAATGGATCGACATTGTTAATGACTTCACTCTTCGACCAGAATACTCCTTACGACTAAGGGCATCGGCAATGACGTTTGCCTTTCCCGGATGATAGCGAATCTCACATTCGTAGTCGTTGAGCAATTCGACCCAACATCGTTGTCTCATGTTCAAATCCTTCTGGTCGAAGATGTGTTGAAGGCTCTTGTGGTCAGTAAAGATGGTGCACTTGGTCCCGTATAGGTATTGCCTCCAAATTTTCAGAGCGAAGACCACTGCTCCAAGTTCTAGGTCATGAGTGGTGTAGTTGACTTCATGCGTTTTCAGTTGTCGTGAGGCATATGCAATAACCTTTCCTCTCTGCATTAGAACACAGCCCAACCCTTGCTTCGAAGCGTCGCAATACACCACAAAATCTTTGATACCCTCTGGAAGAGAAAGAATGGGCGCACTGCAAAGGGCCTGTTTCAGAGTTTGAAATGCATCATCTTGTTTTTCTCCCCAGTTGTAGGTCACACCCTTATGAGTTAAGGCGGTAAGAGGCTTGGCGATGCTGGAGAAGTTCTGAATGAACCTTCGGTAATAACCAACAAGACCTAGAAATTGGCGAATCTCCGTTGGCGTAGTTGGTGCAGAACAATTTTTGATAGCCTTGATTTTTTATGGATCCACGTGGATTCCTTCCTTGCTGACCACGTGACCGAGGAAGTCCACCTTTCTAATCCAAAACTCGCATTTTGAGAACTTAGCATAAAGTCTTTCAGTTCACAACGTCTCTAAGACTTGTCTTAGATGTTGACTATGCTCTTCTTTATTCTTCGAATAAATGAGTATGTCGTCTATGAATACTATCACAAATTTATCCAAGAATAGACAACATACCCGATTCATTAGATCCATGAATATGGCCGGCGCATTAGTTAGTCCGAACGGCATCACTACGAACTCGTAATGCCCGTATCTCGTTCGGAAGGCCGTCTTGGGAACGTCACTCTCCAGGACCTGCAGCTGGTGATATCGCGATCTCAAATCGATCTTGGAGAAGTAGTTGGCTCCTTAGAGTTAGTCGAATAAGTCGTCGATTCGGGGTAGGGGATATCGGTTCTTGATGGTAAGTTTGTTGAGTTCTAGGTAGTCTATGCACATCCAGAACGATCCATCCTTCTTTTTCATGAATAACACAGGTGCTCCCCAAGGCGAGAAGCTCGGCCTGATGAATCCTTTTCCGAGTAGCTCATTCAGTTGGGATGATAGCTCTTGCATCTCCGCCGGGGCTAACCGATAGGGCGCTTTGGCTACTGGGGTAGCTCCGGGAACCAAGTCGATTCTGAATTCGACTTGTCTTGCGGGTGATATTCCTGGAAGCTCTTCGGGAAAAACGTCGGGAAAATCGCATACGTCAGGCACGTTCTTGATGTCCTGGACTTCGCGTTTCACATCCACGACATGTGCCAAAAACGCGTGATACTCCTTACGTAGACACTTCTGGGCTTAGATACTTGAGATGATACGAAGAGTGGTACTGGGTTTGTCGCCCAAGACAAAGAAAGTTTCGCCGGTTGGCAGATTAAGGCGAACGGCCTTATCGTAACATAAAATGTCAACATGATGAGAACTCAGCCAATCCATGCCAATGATGACATCGAAACTCTTGATCGAGACTGGCATGAGGTTGATTGGAAACGGATTATCGTTTTGAGTTAGGGTACAGTTTAAGTATATCTCCTTAGTGTCTTCGGTTTTACCGTTGGCCATTTCTACTATAAATGGTTCACTTAATGATTGTGGTAATGGTTTTAGCAGGCCTTTAAAATCGTGACTCACAAAACTTCTCTCCGCTCCACTATCAAACAAAATGCATGCATACGAGTTATCGAGAAGAAACGTACTCGTAACAACAGTGGGGTCCGCAACGGCTTCATCTTGTCCCATTGCGAATACTCGGCCTCTTCCGCCGGTATTCCTGTTGTTTGCCTTCGGGCAGTCCCTGCGGTAGTGCCCCGTGTCTCCGCATTCAAAGCAGGCGCGGCTTACTCCGGTATTAGCAGTGGGGGCGGATTGTTGGGTCGGTTCTTTGCAGTAGCGGGCTGTATGCCCTTTCTTATTGCACCTAGTGCACTGGAGGTCACGACGGAGACCGTGGTGGTGGAAGTTGCATTGGTTGCATTTCGGAAGTTTCCCATTGTAAGAGCTTGTGGGGGCAGTGTTGGTAGGTATAGTAATAGTGTGGGTCGCTACTACTTGTTGTTTCCTGGGCTTCTCCTGTAGGGTTTGCCCCCTTCTCTTGTTCCAAGGCCTACTCTGGCCTTGTGCCTCTTTAGATGGAGGGGCGGTAGCTGCAATGGTACCCTGTTTTACCCTGTGGTCGATAAGTTGCTGAGCCAGGCGTTTAGCGTTATTGTAGGTAGTAGTGTTGGAAGCTAGGACATGCCCTTGAATCAGGGGTGACAACCCCCAAATGTACCTTTCAACCTTCTTTGATTCTGGGTTGACCATGGTAGGGCACAATGCAGCGAGGTTGTTGAACCTAGTTGTGTAGGCGACTAGATCAGTCCCATTCATCTTCAGATTCCAGAGTTCATGCTCAAGCTTTTGCACCTCGCCCCTTGGGCAGTATTCTTCCAGTATTAGAACCTTCAGGTCCTCCCAACTCATGGCGTTGGCGAAAGTGAGTGTCACTGAACTCACATGGCTTTTCCACCAGGTGAGGGCTCGATTTATGAAGGTGCAGGCAGCAAACTTAACCTTGCTTGCTTCCTGGCATGAGCAGATCTCGAAGACCGTTTCGGTCTTTTCGAACCATTGTATTAGTGCAATGACTCCCCCAAGGCCATTAAAAGTCTTCGGTTTAGAGTTGGAGAACTCCTTGTAAGTACATTCCCTTACTTGGCCATGACCAGCGCCAGGATTGGAATGATTCGTGCTGCTTCCTGTACCTCCATTTACATTGGAGTTTATTTGCAAGAGAGCTGTTGTTACTGTTGCTGTGATAGCAGCCTGGACCATGGCCGGATCATACGTTGGTGGTGGAGGTGGTGGTGGTGTAGGTGCTTCCCCACCGTTGTTTCGTCTTGGGTTCCTACGCGGAGGCATCCTTCAACTATAGGTTGAAAAGATAAGGATAATAATTTCATGGCATAGAAAATGTATGAGTCTCAAAATAGAAGAATGAAAGTTATTTGTGAGACTGCAATTATAAATCAAGCATTCGGTGTCTCGATGACCTTTTAAGGATTGAACGAAATACTCCTCGTAGTGATAATAGTGCCACTTATATTAATATAATAGTTGATACAATGATTACAAAATTTTGACCCCTATAAGGGTCTCCGGTTACAAAGTTCAAGAATTTTAAAGACTTTTAGCCGAGGTCCTAAGTTATAACAAAATTTGAGTCATCGATAAGCACTACTTGCGACGTAGGTTGCGCTTGGAGCTTGACTCCGCATCTGATTGCTTTGACTCCATTAGACGCTTATCAAAAGCGGCTTGTTGCTCCCTTAATTCGGCGAGCGCCGCAATCATTTGCGCCTGAAATGCCTCAGTTTGGTGTTGGGCATTGTCTTGAGCTTTGTCCAGTCTACGGATGTCGGAAGTGTGAACCTGTACTTCCACGTTGACTTCCCGAATCCGGCTAGCTTGAACTCCGGATTGGTAGGACTGGTTGGCGAGTTTGCCCACCATGACTGGGAGTGCCCGATCGGCTGAACCTCCGCCGTGGACATCGTAGAAATCTCGGCACATGCCGTAGGGAGGGCGTAAGCTCTGTTGCTAGCTCCAATGATGGAGGTGACTCCCCCACACAGGATTGGGTCCTTGGAAGTTCGTCACATGGACGGGGGATTGTGGGGCCGGTGGATTGATAACCTCTGGCTCCGAATCTGTACCAGAGTCATCTCCTTCATCCAACTCTATAGGCTCTTCGTCTTCTTCAGGATCTTCTTCGATCCATCCTCCATTACCTTGGTTGGGGTAGTAGGGGTCATTGGGGTGATGGAATCCAGCCATAGAGTCTGTACGAGAATAAGGTTAAGAATTTACTATAAGCTAGAGTACATGAATTTTACCTTTAAGTTTTAATGGTCGTTGATACTCAAATACTCCCTTAGTATTATTTAACGATATGCTTTTGGTAAGTTTTAAATTTGTTGTCCACTGCAGACACTCCTTGGCATACGTTAGTCGGCTCTCGGACAAATATAGTTGATCAGGCTATATTCTTCCTAGTTCCGATTAAATGTCCCAAGGCGTACCTGCACTGCACAACTTATTTATAATACTTCTAAAATGATCTGATATGAAACTGTTATTAGTATGAAATGAGTGCGCGCCTACTTTACAAAAACTAAATAAGCTTTAATTTCAAAAGTATGGCTATTCTCAGAGTGTTTTCGCCCAGTTGAGTTTATAGTTGTATACCAAAAATGGTTTTGATATACTTAATTCCCTATAAACATTGCTCTGATACCAATCTGTCACACCCCCAAACCAGAACGGCGGAAACGTTCAGGGGCGGAGGACGTCATACTCAGTATCATAACAGTTCATAGAAAGGAAAGTACACACCACCATACATATATATAAAGGTTTTAAAAATGTTTACATAATAGAATTCATTACATGTTCAAAAAGGTAAATACATAATATCATTCAAAAGAAGTAATTAACGCCAGTACGTTAATCCCCAAAAGTTGATTTCCAACCTGCTTAGCGGTTCCCTGAGAATACAAGTTATTTCAAAGAGAAAGTGTCAACATTTAAGTTGGTGAGTTCATAAGTGGTTTTAGAAAAGTCGAATGCCATTCCAAATGAGTGTATGTTTTCCAAGAAAATCCCTTATTTTCTTATAAATGAAGGAATGCATGAGAATATTTGTGTTGTAGAAATGCAGCTAGTTGAATCAAGAAAACCCCTTATTTTCCTATTAGTTGTTGGTTTGTATACAGGAAAATCCCATATTTTCCTAAAGTAATCGTTAGCCTAATGTCCAAGACTAAAACTAAAAGCAAGCGATATGCTTTTAGAAGATTGAAGCATAGGTTTATATAATAAAACCTATAAGAAGAATTCAGTTGTTAGATAAAGAATAGTTTTAATAACCACTCATTCATCAATCAGCCATACTATAATAATTGTCTATCCGATGAGTTTTATAACCATACTATACATAATATGCCTGTATCAACGTTCTTCAGGCGTCGTAGCGTTATGACAAACTGTCACCCCAAAAGATGGACTGTAGCTAACAGTCAGGGCGCGAGATCATGACTTCCCGTATAGATCTATACACATTTGACACGTTCTCCGAACGGGAGACTCTGGTTATAGACAGGACTTGTAGCGATACCTTTTAGCAAAAAGGCAGTGTTTGAAGATGTACATGTCTCACGGATTGTCAACTAAGTTTGTATTAAAGTGGTAGGCTTGCATGCAAAGTTTATTCTTTTTCACAATGTTTGACAAAGCATAAGTCATAGGTTCTTTGAATGCACAACATGGTTTAACAATGATGGTTACTTCAGATACTATGTACTTTGTATAAATTTGGTGCATGAAAGGTATAACAAGAGTTTTCATATAGTAGTTATGATTCACATATGATTCATTTGATAAAACGAGCAAAGTGAAACTTTATGTAACACGCGATAATCACAGTGTGTTTACTTGTATTCTCCCCCGAAATGTATTAAAAGTACATTTAAAGTATTTGAAAGTGTATGAAAAGGGGGTACGAACTCACTTGAAAATTTGAAGATAGCGAGATGGAAAACCGGGCAGAGTTTCGTCTCGGGAAACGGATTTTTCTCGGGATCCTCGGGAATCTCGGGAGTAGAATTGACCTTCGGGACTTTGAGCAAAATGACCAGGGCTTCGGGGTAGTGCGGGCACGGAAAGTGAGGCAAAATGCAAAAAACTTGAGAGAGAATGAGCAAAAACCCCGGGAACCCTCGCATCTCTATTTATAGGGATGCTGAACCGCCTCGGTACGCGGGGCGTACGCTAGTACGCAGCGCGTACGCGTACGTCATGCATGACCGAGTCCTCGACTGCCTCGGACTTCGGATGGGACGGGGGTGTAGGCTCGCATAGGGGAGACGTGGACGGACCGCAGCCTTGGCCTTGAGTACGCGGGGCGTACGGGGGTACGTAGGGCGTACTTCGGCCCTATCTGCTGACTCCTTCGGATAATACCAAGAATTTATAATAAAATTTATATATAATTTATTTAATAAACTTCAAAAAATCATATCTTCTTCATACGATCTCCGTTTTCGATGGTCTTTATATCCACGCGTAGGTGAGACTACGCTCTACAACTTTCGTTTAGACTCTATCGGCAAATTCCGAAATTATTTTTATTATTTATTTATTAAAATTACGTGATTAAGGAAATTCTTCTAAAATTCATAACTTCTTTATCTGACGTCGGATCTGGGCGTTCTTTTCGTGTATGTTTGCAGCTTAGTGATATCTATGACTTTCATTTAGACACCTAAGGTCAAAAAGTATTTTTTTCGAGACTTCGCATTTTTACGTAAATCCGTATTGCCGGTTTTGTCGGAAAACTTAGAATGGTCATAACTTCTTCGTTATAACTCGGATTTTAGTGTTCTTTATATAGTTGGAAACCTTAAGACGATATCTACTACATAGCGTACTCCAAACAGAGCTTTTGAATAATTCATTTATCGATGATAATCCTATTACATTCCAAAGAGGTTACAAGACTCGATTTATAATGACCTGAAATAACGGGTTGTTACATTTTGAGAGGGCACAATCGAGATTGAAACATGCCATTGAAAAGTTCAATGAATCGCAAAAGATCTAGGAGTTTCAAATTCAATTAAAACCTAATAAATTATTTCGTTTTTCATGGTGGAAATTGGTGAATCGTCATTCGCCTACCTTCAAATATTCTATAGCTTGGATTACGACATCCCTCTTCCAAGTTATAAAATATTGTGTTGGGTCCTAGCCTTAATATTTCATATTGGGTGTTATATTAAGGACTTTAAATCAACTATCTTGAATATCTCCCAAAAGATGTTTGGTTCAGAAAATATGATCTTCCCAAAACTTTTGGAACAAGATTTCCTAATGAAAATGATGTCCTGGAAATCATTCTTCACTCCCTCCACCTCCTCCAATTATTCTCCCTAACCCACAATTTCTTGAATAGTTTAAGGTCACTCAAGCCCTATTGGCAAGCAAAGTCTATGTGTGGTCACATCTTGGAGATAAAGTCACATATTGACAAGCCGGAAGAGCTGGGTGTCAAAGTCTTGAGGAAGTTGGATGTTGACTAAGTTCTTCAATCACTTCTTAAGTCACATAGTGAGTTCTTTTAGGACTACTATGTAAAAGACTATGACATGACCCTTAATGATATTATCTATTTGCTTGGTGCTGCTGAATCAGCAATGATTTGGAGCACTGGTAGAGGAAATTTGATTAAGAAGATCAGCTTCCCAGACTTCCATGGAAATTGACGATGGTAACATTGGATATCTAGAAAAGTCTTCTCTTCCCAAGGAAAGGGATTGACCATAGTCAACGCGGTTGACCAATTGGTAAAGAGAAAGGCAAGTCTGAGATAGTCCAGTGTACCATTCCCAAAGAGTCCATATGTTTCTATTGCTAAAAGGAAGGGGAATTGGTTGCAAAGCTTCCCTAACTACCTGAAAGATCTGAAAGAAGGTCTAGTCAAAAAGCTTCACCTCTGCTTTAGGTAAGTCCACTATGTAACTCAATTAAGTTCCCATTTGGATATTCTTAATACATTTTGATGTATGGCACGATCATGCAAAGGGAAGGAAACTTAAAGAAAGAGTATGTTGAATCTGATCACGAAGATGGATTTTAATTGCATGGTTCGAAGATCGAATTCTTGAGCTGCTACTTAGGAGTTATGATAGTTTGCTAGAAAATATGTAATGGCATAGCTTTTCATTTAAGTTGCATTGTAAGGAAAAAAATTTCCGCAGTTTATAAATAAATAAAAATTTGATTTTATTTTAGTTTATATCTCCTTGTAATGGCTTTTATTGAAAATTGATATTTGTTTGTTTCTAGCAATAATGGAAATATGAATTTGATTCTTTCATTTATGGTAGTGTCTAAATTTACCAAATAAGGAAAGATTCTCATCACCTAAGTTTCAACTGGACCGAAACTTGGAATCATGCAAGTTGTATAGTAGGATGAATGAAAATCTTCATCTTTGGAAAATTAAGACTAATTCCTTGTTCACATGTATATGTGAGTCAAGTGAAGGACTAATGGATCGAGTACCCATTCTTGTGCACTGGTCAAGTCCACCACAAAAGATTGATAAGACTATTCGTCATGATTTACTAAAGTTTAGTTAATATGGTTATACTTACAAGTTTAAGTATAATTCTGAAACATTGGAAAAGTTTTGATGTATGGCAGAACGAAAGAGAAGAATAAAATTAGGCAGAAAGATAAAAGTTTCTCAATTCTGAAGAGATGGGAGAGTACTTTAGTATCATGTTTAGTGGTCATCTTGATGATTAAGAAACCATTTCACAATTTCTCCTCTAAGGTCATCTTAGTGCATTCTTATGACTAAAAAGAGGAATCGTGAATTGTTGAAATGTTTAAATCAAGAAGATGAGTCATACTGCGTTCCAAAACAAGTCCAAGAGTCATACTCCAAGATTTTAGTTTGAGTGACACATCTTGAAGAAGGTTTATTAACACTTGTCAAATGTAAGAGTAAAATGTGTCCTACTCTTATACATTTGAAATTGGTAAGTTGTGATGTTTTGGATAAAACAGAGACTAACTTAGACTAATTGTGTGAAGTGTTTGTCTTGATATGAATCCGCACTATCTCTTGAATATTTGGAAAAAGAGTCTTATATGTCAAGAGGACAGTGGGAGTCTTAAAGATCCTGAAAGAATTTCAAGACCTAATCAAGAATGAAACCTATAGTTTATCACTAGCTCACGACTTGAGGTTTATAACCTATCGTGTTGACATATTCCTATTTCTGTGCCCATTCCAGTTAAAGTTGGATTTTCATATGAGTTCTAAGAGTTCTCAATTGGTTGCATAACAACTTGGAAGCAATGGCAGGCCCTTGTGCTGCCAGGTGGCAAGAAGTTAAGACAACACAAGTTTAATCCATATGAGTTTGAATTTGTCACTAACCTTGTCTTGTGATTATGGTTTTGACAAATTCAAATGGATAGGTAAACATAAACCATAAAATCTAAGTGTCATAAGGTTTCTCTCCGATTCATGAAAATGATGGTGAGGAAAGGCTTTCACTAAGTAGATTTTAAGTAGATAGCAATTGTGATATTTTCATTCTCAAAGTTGTTAGTGTAGTGTGTATGGTTAACTGGCATATTAACATGGACTTGTGAGGAATGGCAAAGGTCTAACCAATTGAGACTATGATTACGGCATCCCTTTTCATAGTTCTAAAATTGTTTAGACACACATGTGTGTTATCTATGGAAATGTGTATGATCTTGATAAAGTTTTATCAAAGCATCTCGTAGTAGAAATTTGAACTTTGGTAAGAAAGTCAATAAAGTATTTATTTCTAGAAGTCCAGCTGATTTCTGAGTACATGTCAAAGCTAGTGGGAGAATAAGTGTTATGATAATAATCATCATGTTACTGAGAGCATGATAATTATGATAAGTGTTGCAAGTTAGCAATATGAATTATAAAAAACAAAAGTTTCAATCGGGAAAAGTTGTTCTGCTACAATTAAGGGAGAGGAAATTTGTACTTCATTTCAAATCTAAAAGCTTAGATCGAGAGATTTTAATCAAATTTAGTCAAGTATATATATATGAATGTTATGTTGGAATGGTTTAACATAAGGAAATTCTATATATAGGAACATTATTTGCTTTCTAAAATTCAATTATGATTACGACATCCCTTTTCATAATCTGAATTATGAGAACTTGGCAAATAGAAATAGAAATATTATAGCAAAAAGACTAGTCTAGTATCATGTCTTTATGTGAGACATCATGAATCGTGTCCCATATGCTTAGGATATAGTATCGATTGCATGTCTTACAATATTCTTCTATTCTAAATTTTTCCAAATGCCTAGAGCATTAAGAGGGTAAAAGTACCAGAACTGGATATGACTAAAATGATTAAGCAATTGTCGAGGACAATCTTAGGTTTACCAAAAATTGGTTGCTTAGGGATAGTTGGAAGTATGGTGTAAATTTTTGGAGTGGACCATTTTGACATATTCTGAAAAAAAAAAAAGGTAACTCTTGTTTAGAAGTGATAGTCAAAATGGAAATATGGAAATGTTCCCATAGGTGGAAGTTATTCATTAAATCTATGTAAGATTAGGAAACTTAATGCAAGAAGAATGTTCAAAGCAATGTACTTTGAATATGAGACTTGATTTCCATGGAGGTGATCTCCATTAGAATACTCTGTAATGTCTGTTGACAAGTCTTTGTGACTTTGTGCATAATCATCATAGAGGATCAGTGCATATAAGTTTAAAATCTAACAGATTTTCGGTAAATGGCAGGAATTTGGAATTCTTGCATTTGCGGTAAGGATTTGGGATTGTGAAATGAGAATCATTGGAATTATGTTTAATCGATTTATTTCACAAAGTAACGATCATAGACAAAATTAGAGTGCATACTTGGTGTATGGCATAACTAATGTTTGGAAAAACATAGTGTGCATACTTGGTGTATAGCATGACTAGTGTTTAGAAAACATAGTGTACATGCTCGGAGCATGGGACAACTATTGTTTTAATTCAAGTATAAAGTTGATAGTTTGAAACAGTATGTAATGAATAATGTGTAATCAATATGGTCATAAATAAAAGGTGTTCTATTTATATTCATAAGTTCTGAGACCATATTGGATTCAATTATTTTTGTGTTTCACTTTGCATGTTTTGACTTCCAGAATAACTAGACCGTTCTTCCTGAATGACTAAATTATTCAAACCATCCACATTTGGTCATATGTTGGAAGTAGATATGAATTAAGACTGTCATGAAGCTGGTTTGTAGATGTCCAAGGTAGTGGACATAGTAAGAGTTCTTGCAACATCCATGAGTGCTCATAAGTTCTGAGTATTGGATTAAACCCATGCTCATTTGACTCACTTCATGGATTTTATCACGAGTGATCATGAGACGATAATATCTTATATTCTTCAAACCTAGAGATATGAGTTGTTGCCTACGAGTTGGTTATACATTTATTGTACGAAAACGCATTGGTAACTCGATGTTATGAAACATGCCTTTGTGTATGATTCAAAAAGTAGTAGAACAAGCATATGAGTCAAAGTTTATCCAACCCTTTTACCCTTGGAGGGATAAAAGTGATATCTATGGGCCCCTCGATGATTTAGTGATGACGCCCCGAAGTGCTTGGCCAAGCCTGGACTGATGTGATTTGTTCAATTAGTTGGTCGTCATAAATTGGAAATCGGGAAACAACAAATAGATAGAGAGAATGATTATAATCCATGTCTCAGTCCATATGATATCTAGAATGGAGGAATATATGATCCCTCATCTAATGGATGTGTCATTGATTTGTTCAGAGTTCGACAGCAGCTTTTAAGAGCTACGATTGATAGTCGAGTTTTGAAGTCATACGCAATAATAGTTTTAGACTTATCCAAGTGGGAGACTATTGGATTAGTGTCTAAGTACATAAATATAACTGGTATGTACTTGACCCGATTAGCATGGTCCATTTGGGTTGCATGGCATTCGAACAATTTGGATAGACTTTTGTGAGAAAAGGATAATTATGATTTGTTAATATATTATAAGTTCTAATATATTAATATGAAATCATATTATTTAATTAGTATTGATCAAGAATTAATTTGGAATTAATTTTGTGATCAAAAGGAGACTAATTAAATATATGAGGATTGATTGTGTAAATCATTTATTCTTATATATGTGGGCTTATGATCCATAGTTCTTCATGTTGGGCTAAACCCATGGAGTAACCCATGGATACTCCATGGAGGTTTTAACCCATGGATCATGAAGAATATGGAAAGACATGAGTTACATGGTGTAACCTTAATAGCCACCATATATAAGGACCCTATGGCTTAAGAAATTGGGACTAGTGTCTGTACTCATGAGCGCTAGCCGATTTGAGCATAGGAACCTTTTCTCTAGAGTTATGCCAAGATGTTGGTGATGTTGTGTGAACCATTTGAGGTGTCACACTTGAGGCACTAGGCTCTTAAGCTCCATGGAATCAAGCTACAACAAAGAGGTATGTAGTTCTACTAGAATTTATATTATATGTACTTCTTATTATGCTAGTTAGAACAATACCTTGGAAAATTGATATTTGCATGTATAATAGAGAAAACATAGATCCAAGGTATTTAGGGTTGCATGTACACCTTAAGAGTGTTAGAATGCTCAAAACCCTTCACAGATTTCTGAAGCTCATACACCTTTCAGATTAAATTGCAGAAATGTGTGTTTAAACCTTTCAGAACTTAAAACAATAAGTCCCGAATGGTTATACTAATTGCCAATTTCTCACCATTCGAACTATGAAAATGGATGTCGTAATCATACTCGAATTTGAGAATGCAATTGTCGCAAATGCTAACTCTAATCCTCTAAAATCTACTAAGTGAAAGCGTTTCCTCACAATCATTTTTTTGAATTGGAGAGAGACCTTTTGCCACTTAGATTTTATGTTGTATGTGTTCCTATCCATATAAACTTGTCATTTCCAACCACTATCATAAGACAAGGTTTATGAGAAATCCAAATTCATATGGACTGAACTTGTTTAATCTTAATTTCTTGCCATCTGGTAGCACAAGAGGTCCTACCATTGCTTCCAAGTTATTTAGTAGCTCACTCCCACATATTAATATAATTTCCATTGATTAAGGTGATTTGCCTGATGCAAACAATTGAGAACTCATAGAACTCACACGCATAGTCAAACCAACTGGAATAGGCATAGAAACGAAACAAGAATATGTCAACACGATAGGTTATAAACCTCAAGTCGTGTGCTAGTGATAAACAATAGGTTTATTCTTGATTAGTTCTTGAACCTTTCAGGATCATTAACATTCCTACTGACCTCTTGACATATAAGATTCTCTGTCAAGAACCATTGCTTGACAACTATATATTCAATAGTTAGTGTGAGACCTTATCAAGACAACACTTAATGTAACTGGTCTTAGTTGATCTTTATTTTATCCAAAACATCACAACTACCAATTTCAAATGTGAAAGAATAAGAAAATTTTCTACTCCACATTTCATGAGAAATTACAAACCTAATTAAGATATGTCACTCAATGTACAATCTTGGAGTATGACTCTAAGACTTGATTCTGGAATGAAGTATGATTCACCTATTTGATTTAACCATTTCAACAATACTCGATTCCTCTTTTTAGTCATACAAGTGCACTAAGTTGTCCTTAGAGGATCAATTGTGACATGGTTTCATAATCAATAGGATGATCATAAAACATGATACTAAGGTACTCTCCTTTCCTTTCAGATTCAAGAAACCTTTTATCTTTCTGCCTAATTTGATTCTTCTTAGTCGTTCTGCTATACATTGAATCCTTTTCAAAGTATCAGAATTATACTTAATCTTGTAAGCACAATCATATTTACTGAACCATTAGTAAATCATGGCGAATTGCCTTTATCATTCTTTGTGATGGATCTGACCAATGCACATCAATGTGTACTAGATCCTTTGGTCTTTCACTTGACTTACATACTTATGTGACCAAGGAATTAGTCCCAATTTTCCCAAGTACCAAGATTTTCATACATCGCATGATTCAAATCATATGATTCTAAGTTTCTTTCCAATTGAAACTTGGGCGATGAGAATCTTTCCTTACTTAGAAAATTATGACACTACCACAATTGATGTAATTACGAATCAAACATCTTTCAACATTGATACTAATGGAAACATATAAACAACATTTTTCACAAATGCCATTGCAAGGAAACTTAAAATAAGATAAAAAAGAAAGTTTCTTTATTTATAAAAAGTGCAGAAAACTTGTCCTTACAATGCAAATATAATTGAAAACTATGTTGCTAAATATATTCCTAAGAAATTTATCATAACTCCTAAGCAACAGCTCAACCATTAGATCATCGAACCATGCGATCGAAATCCATCTGTTCACGATCAGAATCAGTTCACTCTTCTTTTCAAGCTTCCTTTATTTTCTTCGATCCTACAAAACATCAAAATTAAATCTTATCACATCATGTATTAAGAATATATATGTAACACTCGTCAATATAGGTCAATAACAATCACATGTGATTATACCAATCATGTAATATGATTTTGTTAAACTAGTAATGTGATAAACTTACTATGTAGTTCATGATAAATTCTAATACAAATATGAACTTTCATACATTATTTATAGTATAAATCAAAGTATATGTCCATACGATTCCAAAAATATAATAAACGGCTAAATCTGACATCACATGAAGAAGTTATGATAAACTCTAACACTATAAAATCTGTATAACAAGAGGAATTTAAAATAGGCTTAGAATTAGCTATAGGAATCCAAAACAAAGTTGTAGTACTTGGAATTACCTACGTGTGGATATAAAGATTGTAAAAAATGAAGTTCGTATGCGAAAGTTATGACCTTCTGAAGTTATAGTTGTCTGAGAGGATGACACGTGTCAGAAACCCTAATTTGACTAGAGTCACGACGTGACCATAAAAAATCACGACGTAAGGAGTCAAAATGCCACATTTTGAAGTTACAAGTCTATGGAATGATAACCCAAAAGCTCACGACGTGAGCAAGGATTTGTCACGACGTGAGGATGCTGCAGGACACTAATCGAGCCTGGAAAACACCTAGGAAGGATATGGGATGACTCTTGCCATAGCTCACGACATGAGCCTATCATTCTTACGTCATGAGGGCCAAAAATCAGCCTATAAATAGAGGCTTCGACCCTTTCATTCCTTACACTGTTTCTCTTCTTTCTCTCTCGTTTCCGAAGGCTGTTTCCCTTCCTAAGCCTAACAACGACGAGCCTCTGACCGTTTAGATTCTATAGATCATGCTACTAGGGTGGGTTTCACAACCCCACTTTTAAATGTTTTCGGGGGAAAACACATGCTAAATATTGTATTTAAGTTGATATTATGTCTATATGATAGCATGTTCGTATCAACATAGATAGTTATATTAACCGGGATATAGTTGTTTTGAATCTGATATTTTGAAAACATACAACTATCGTAAACTTGTTAGCATAATATTATACTAATGTAGACCCTGAGTTATACTTGGGAGTTCTATATATATATATATATATATATATATATATATATATATATATATATATATATGTTATGTGCGATATGGTTCCAGAGTTATACTTGGAAGTTCTATATGTTAATTGATAAGTATGTTGTTATTGTTGGTTTTATGTTAAGATAAAACCTGGTATGTTATATGTTGTTATTGTTAGTTTTATGTCAAGAAAAAACTTGGTATGTTATATATTGTTGTTTTTATGTTAATATAAAACCGGGTTTTACCTCAAGTTATAGCTGTTGTACTGCCTAAAGTATTATAAACTTAAGAGTAATGTTTAAAAGCATAGTCTAGTAACTTAGGGTTTTAGACACGAATATGCTTTGTTGTTAGAGTTATAGGAAGCCGACAAAGTCTACATGAGCTACCTCATTCATCAACTAAGATTGGGAATCTTAGTGGAAATCCTCTGACCTGTAACCGTTAATCCTGTGTGAGTAAGGAAGTTGTGTATCTATGTGGGTTAACGCCCCATCCGTGGTTGTTGGCGACAACCCAATCGGTTTTACGGTGGAGTATAGATCTATGCAAGTTGATGACCCCACCCGTGGTTGCTAGCTACAACCCAACGGTCTGCGGGTGACAAACTGTCCTATTGATTGTTATGGACCCGGTGGCGATGAAGCGTACGGGGGAAGTATTTACCTTTGTGGAATCCTTTATGGCACCAATGGCGGTTTTATTGTCGCACCAATGGAGGAACCGTTAATGGGATATCTTTTAGTCAGAGGTTTGTATGTCTATCAGTGGTTACGGACTCATGGTAGCACAACTTTAGAAGCATTATACTTTGTCGATATACAAGTATGAATGTTAAGTATAAGTTTCCCAAAGACTTATACTCTAAGTACAATGAACTTGTAGGTATACTACTTGCTCATTAAGTAGACAATTATACCTAGCACACTTACTCGTATAGAATTGAAATAGATTTATACGTAGCGGTTTTACTCGTATAGAATTGAAATAGATTTATACGTACTGGTTTAACTCGTTTAGAATTGAAATAATATTTATACGTAGGAACCTTAGTTTGTATGGGATTACAATCATTTATTGATAATATGTGAAACTTATAGGTATATCACTTATTTAATAAGTAAACCATTATACCTAATATATATTAAATGTTGGAGAGTCCAAATGATACTTTCAAAACTATACTTTTGAACTTGAGAAAAAATGTTATTGTATATGGAGTCAAAACCTGTGAACTCACCAACTTTATGTTGACGTATTTTAAAATGCATGTGTTTTCAGGAAGTTTCTAATTATGATACAAGAAATGACGTTACACTGCCCGTTGTTTCCACTAACGGTCGGGGTGTGACAGTATAAATAGGAACTTAATAGAGTTAGATAATAGATTTACCCGAATTAGAGTCATGCACTTTGACTTTACCATCCTTGCGATCCTTCAGGTAGATATGGGAGCTTCGCAACCAATTCCCCTTCTCTTGGAAATAGAAACAAACATACTCTTTTGGAATGGTACGTGGGACTATCTCATATTCATCCTTTCTCTTTACCAACCAGTCAATATCCATGGCAGTTTGGGAAGTAGATCTGCCAATCAAATTTGCTTTACCAGTGCGCCAAATCATTGTTGATTCAGCAGCAACAAGCAAATAAGTTAGATCAATAAGGGTCATGTCGTGATCCGTCATATAGTAGCCCTTAATTAATCCGCTATATGACTCAGGAAGTCATTGCCAGCTTCCTGGAGATATCGACACCCAACATTCACAATCTGTCAACATGCAACTTCATCTCCAAGACGTGAACACATACAGACTTTCCATCTTTGTGTTTGCTTGCCAATAAGGCTTGAGTGACCTTGAAATTTTCAAGTCTTTGAACACGTGGGTCAGGGAGAACTATTGGAGGAGGTGGAAGGAGTGAAATATGATTCCCATTTCCACGATCCAAACGTGGAACATCATCTTCATGGGAAAAACTTTTTCCAAAAGATTTGGGAAGACCATAGTTGTCAGAATTAGACATCTACAAGGGGCGAAAGTGAAGTGATTTGATTTAATCCTTAATAACACCCAAATGAAATATTAAGGCTAGGACCCAACATAATAAATTACATTTTGGAAGAGGGATGTCATAATCCAATTGCAAACTATTTGTTGGTAGGTAAATGACGATTTACCAATTTCCACCATGAAAAACGAAAATGAACATTATGTTTTAAATGAATTGAAATTCCTAGATTCTTTGAGATTCATTGAGCTTTTCAATGGCATGTTTAATCTCGATTATGCCCTTCAAGTTTGTGACTGGGATACCAAGGGTCACAAACAAGGTGTGAATAACCACGCAAATTAGCTTGGTACTCTCGAAGACATCTATCACCTAATCAATGTGCCGGTTAACCACACACGCTCCATTGATCTATGATAATCTACGAGCTACCCATTGTCATCCTTCATTAGTCCCATATTAGTGTGCTGGTTAACCACACACGTTCCACTAACGAACAAGTTGCAATGTGTAGTTTCATGGATTAGCACTAAATTCACATTTTTCCTAAAGTAACTAAGATTGGGAATTTGTAAGACATTTAGTTACTTAGTATTTTCATTATACTTTAATGAGAATGTCCTATCCTACCCATTCGGCTAATGACCCTCCACTAGTCAAGTGTGCGGTGCGTAAGAAATGAATACCCAATGGTAATCATTTTACAGGCGCCTTCCTTTCACACCTCTTATAGACCATCGTCGTGAATGAGTCCTACTAACGGTAAGACTGAATTTTAACTTATACATATATAATATATTAGACTTTTAATTTAATAAAGTATAAGGGTGTATTTTATACATTTAAAATACTAGGTGATTTAATTTATTAATAAAATAGACTTTGAATTTAATTAAGTTTAAACCATATTATAATGGATTTATTAATTCTCTCTTTTAATTAAACATTTAATTAATTTAATAAACTCCATGAAACACCCAAAGTTTTGAAGACCAAGAAAGGAAAGAAAACCCCAAGTTTAGGGGTCGACTCGGCGAGTCCAAGGAGGGACTCGGCGAGTCCGAGCGGGATCCGGGTCGGGGAGTAAGTGACCGACACAGCGAGTTGGCCAAGGAGACTCGGCGAGTCTGGTCTGTGCGAGGAAAACCCTAATTCTGGGAGTTGTATCCTATTTAAAGGGAGTTATGTCCCTCTCTCAGCCTCCATATCATCCTAGAGAACCTGTAAACCCTAGATTTTGTAGGAGCCTCCATCTATTGAGAGAAATAGCTTTGGAAGAAGGAAATTTTGGAAGGAAATTGAAGATCAAGAAGGTTGCTTCAAAGGAGAGGTGTAGATCCGAGATATGCTTCTGTTTGTGTTCTTCTTGGAGGTATTAAGCTGCCATTTTTCCCTTCTTTGCATCTAGATCTATTTTGTTATGAGATTTGGGGAATTTATGCCATGCTTAAGAACTATTTCGAGTTAGAAGCCTATATCTGAAGTTGCTACTTCAGATCTGAGTGTATATTGGCCTAGAAAGTCATAAAGCATCTGTTATTGGGTTGATAGTGAAGCCTCTTTCTCTTAAACCCTAGTTTGGATTGTTTTAAGCCTAGATCTCTTGATCTACACGTAAAGTTTGCCACTTTACGTGGGGGATAGGCCTTAGAAGTATGGATCTTTGAGTTGGAAGCCCTGTTTGGCTCGAAAAGCCACTGCATGGATTAAGGACTGAATGGACTCGGCGAGTCCTTTGAGTGGACTCGGCGAGTAGTATGAAGATGGAGATAAACTCGACGAGTTGGATGAACAACTCGGCGAGTCTGTTGAAGATTGCCTTGGACTCGACGAGTCTGTTCATGGACTCGGCGAGTTAAGTCGCGAAACCCCAACCCTTCGAGTCAAGGCTCAGATTAGTGAGTTGTGTGGAGACTCAGCGAGTTGGACAGGTCAGGACTCAGGAATAGTTGACTCGGTGAGTCATGGACTGACTCGACGAGTCGAGTCGCGAATAGAAAGACCCTGAGCATATGAACTCGGCGAGTCATTAGGTGGACTCGGCGAGTACGGTTGACCTGGAAGGTTGACTTTGACCAGAGTTGACTTAGTTGACCTTTGGAGGTCAGTTGGACTAAGTGTTATATTGATATTGGTAGCTCGAGGAGCTAGTGGAGCAGCAGTTCGAAGTCAGAGGTCAGGTAGCAGCCAAAGGGATTAGTAGCAGCAGTTCAGTAGTATCAGGTGAGTAGTTTCCGGACTTCGGTCCGCTGCAGTAGTTAGTATGTTTGATGCCTTCATGGCTCAGACAGGATTTATGTGTTATGTGTTATGTGTTATGTGTTCCGGGCTACGGCCCGATGCAGTATGCAGTATATGTGTTCATGCTAGTTGATATGTTATGCTATGCTATATTCAGTCAGTTTCCGGACTTCGGTCCGATGCAGGGGACAAGGTCCCAATCAGCTTCCAGACTTAGGTCCGATGCAGGGGGCAAGGCCCCAGTTAGTCCGGACTTTGGTCCGATGCAGGGGACAAGGTCCCAGTCAGTTTCTGGACTTCGGTCCGATGCAGGGGGCAAGGCCCCAGTCAGTCCGGACCACGGTCCGATGCAGTGGGCAAGGCCCAGTATGTGCTTTATAGGTTATTGCATGGTATGTGGTAAATTGGGGGAGCTCACTAAGCTTCGTGCTTACGGTTTTCAGTTTTGGTTTCAGGTACTCAGTTTTCAAAAGAGGAGCTCGGGAAAGATTGCAGTGCACACATGATAGTCAGTTAGCCTGTGAATGTTTGACTCTGATAATGATATTATGTTTTGAATTAATACTCGAGAATTTATGTTATGACTTATGATACAGTTTTTATAAATATGATTTTAGTAATGTTTTTTAAAGAAATTTTTAGTCATGATTTTTGGGTCGTTACAAGTTGGTATCAGAGCCTTGGTTTGAGGGATTCGGACATACCCTCGGGCGTGTCTGAACTCAAACTAAGGGATTGGTATAAAGGTTTTCAAAAGGAAAAGACAGTTTTGTAAAAAGAATTTTGAGAAAGAAAACAGTTTTAGTAAAGCAAAAGAATTCAGAAAGAAAGAAGTTTTGGTAAGAGAAAAGGATGTGGTGCATGCAATCAGCCGAGCTCAAGTAAGTATTCCCAAATTACCCATACAAGTTACGTTATGATTTTCAGTTTCAGTAGAACAGCATGCTAGAATAAGACTAAGGATCTAGGATGATGCCTTATGTTCCTGCTTTATGTGTTTCGGCTTGATAAGAATTTCATGCTAGTAATGAGTAGACAGTAGTAGGATAGCCTGTGTAGGTTATGCCTGATAGTATGAGCTTAGCATTGTATGCTAGTACAGTTTCTTGTTATGAGAATAGTTTTGTCTGAGTATGTTTCCTTTATCCGAATGCTGCTTGCTTTGTGCTTTGTGGGACTCTGAGTGATGGGAGTTATCCATTAGGTGAATACGTCACATCACATGTGATCAGGGTTGAATAATCTCAGAGTGTTGGATTTGGCCCTATTGCGCAGCTCTTGTCTGAGTCCAACCATTGTAGGGACGAGACTTTTACTCGAAGGATTATCCGAGCCTCATTGCATGTGATGGTATTCAGGTGGTGGCTAATTGGCATCACAAGAAGGCCTTCAACAGCTGAGGACTGTTTGGGTAGAGTCAGAGGTTCCCTAGGGCAAGCCTAGGATGAGAGTAGCAGAGATCAGTAGTAGAGAAAAGGGGACTTGGTGGAGTTGAGGTAACTCTTGAGGAAAGTACGGATAGATGTGGAAGGTAGTATGGGCCCGTACTACTGAAAGCAGAGGATCCGTACTCGATTCAAGAGGGGCCAAGGCAAAACCAGGGAACTAGTAGAGTGTGTGAGAGATCCCTCAGCAATAGTGTGTAAATTGATCCGAAATTGTTATATTTTCAGCATGGTGACGTTGCGCGAAATATCGGTTGGTCGTTCAGGTGCCGGGGAGGGATCGGGCTCAGGCTCTAGAGTCGGGAAGCTTGATGATCAGATGAGGAACTTCATTTCCGCAGAGATCACGCGCAACATTGTTGATCAGACTCCAGTGATTTTCGGTTCAGTTAGAAAGGCCATTATGGAGGTCATGGACAGTCATCTTAAGGCCTTTAAGGCCGGGATAGTTTCAAGACAGAATGGGGCTCGTCTAGGCCCCGATTCTTGTGGAATTCAGGGATCCATCGGGAAAGGAGATCCCATCTCTAGTTTTTGTCATCAGTGGATAGGAGTGAGTGGGGCACCCTGTCTCCAAGAGAGACCTTTGCATGATTGGATAGTAGAGGAGGTTACGCGAGCCCTTCGCGAGGATCTGCCCGACTAGGTCGTAAGGATCACTGATAGGTTGATTGCGAAGCTCCAGGATCAGACAGCTGTTGTTCAGTCGACGGGCGGTGTCGACGAGGTAACGCAGGAGCGAGAGACGGGCAGGGAGTCGAAAGGGAAGAGGAAAACGGATGAGACTCAGGTAGCCACAGGTTCGGGTAAGAGGCCCAAGGGGTCGGATTTGAGAACGAGGGACCATCAGAGTCGCAGTCGATGCGGGAAGTGCGGTAGGACGCACCTGGGTGCGTGCAGGCGTAGAAGTGGTGGCGATGCCGAATGTTTCAAGTGCAGCCAGATTGGCCATTTTAGCAGGGATTGTATTATTACCATCGCCCAGGGACTTGATCCGATATGTTTCCATTGCAGTCAGAGGGGCCACAAGAAGGCCCACTGTCCGAGTTTGTATTCAGCAGGGCAGGCGCCAGCTCCTGCCCTTGGGACTTCAAGTACCGCCAGTGGTTGCCGAGGCCGGGCAAGGGCGCCCACGGCTCGAAGCCGAGTTTTTCCGGATGATTTCAGCAAGGATTCGAGCAGCCCTGAGTGATGGAGGTATGTATCTTTTACCTCCCTGTCAATCATTATTCATAGTATTATTGTTATGTTGTTGCATTGATATTAGTAAGTATATGTGTGAAGAGGCCTTTAGATCAATCGAAATATCAAACAATGACTACAAATAAGAACAAGAGAAATTCACGAAGAAAAACTTTCACTAAGAAAGATAATCTCACAAAGAGATTATCGTGTGCACAAAGCGACGATTAGGGTTTGTGAAAGGCATAACCATTCACAAACCTGTACAAGATAATATATACTGCTATTCTAGACAATCCCTATAATTCAGGGATACGCTACCTAATTAATCGGGATAACTAAGGAAACAGAATAAATACAAGATTTGTTACAATGCACTGAAATACAAACTGAGCAGTTACACGCTGGCGCTGATGCTGAGACATGTGCTCACGCTGAGTCTATTTTAAACATTATCATATTTCAAGGTTTGACCTTACAATCTCCCCCAATATGATGATGTTCAAAACAAACTAAATTAAGACACCTCTGGAAAGAAATTCTTCATACTCAGCTTCAGCTTCAATTTTGACTGGCCAGTAAGGACTGTCCAGCAACTCCTGTCTTCTATTCAGCAGCTCCATGGCAATAAGAATGTGAAATTCTCCCGACAAATCTTGATGACTCATACACATTTGCCTTAAGCCAACAAGGTGAGTGGTTGGAGCTTTTGGGATCTCAGTTGTTCGTTGAAAGCACATCCTCCTGTTTTTATCGAGATAAAACATCCCGTGTTCAGGAGCTGAGATGAATTGATGCTGAACCGGATCAACACCTAGAGGAAGTGAATTGTTAATAACACCAGTACCAAAGTCTAGAACCAATACATCTTCACCATCAACATGAAACTTGGTTCTTCGAGATCTAGGAACTGACAACCTTTGGCCTTGATGCTGAGGTCGTTCTTTAGGAACAAGATCCAAACGCTGAACCTTTTTGATCAGCAGATGAAGAGCACAAGTCAGTTCGGAAGAGTGAGTTGAGGTTTGCTTGGATGCTAGATCGAGCAGTTCCATCCATTCCGAATACCCATATCTGATCAGCTCATCCCTCTTGACAACTTCAGTATAAGAATGCTGAGAACCTTGACGAGTGATCAGCAACGTAAGGATTTTCTCTTTTCGAGGTTTAGAAGCTTTGACTTTGATGATCTTGTCTCCATACATTCGCCGATTAAAAACATCTTCAAATCTCTTTCGATCAATCCGGTCAAGAACGCTGTCAGTCTTAGGCTTGTTAGAGCTAGGAGGAGGTTGAGAAGACTGAGCCTTGGACTGAAATTACAGGAACTTTTGCATCTGAGCTTCAAAAGATCCCTTGGCCTGAAGTTTGTGCTGAATAAGAGATTCATCAGCTTGAGAAATGTTCTTTAGAAGCTGAGCTCGATTGGCTTCATCAAGAATTTGCTTGACTTGATCAGGGGACATGTTCCATTCAGTGGCAAGGTTTGAAATACTGACAATGGACTTGGGTTTCTTCACAGTTGAAGAAGTATCAGTTTGAGAATGATCCAAGTCAGTATCTGCTACCTTCCGCTTTCGAGACAGCGGATGAGATTCTTCACTAGCAACGTCCGAATCCTCTCCTTGGACCGGAATGATGGGATTAGCAATAAGATCGGCTAATATCGGATGAGATTCTTCAAGGTCATCTGAGCTTTCTTGTTGAACTGGAATGAGAGGATCAATGAAGTTCATGTCAAGAATTTGACATTCATCATCAGGTTCATCATGCTCTTCATCATGCTCACTGTCTTCAAACAATTTTTCAGTAGCTGCTGGACTATTATGCCCCGCAGAATCAGATTCACAAACGGGGCTGGGAGATTCATGCTGAATGAAAGTGTTGTCAGCCAGTTCTGTCTCTTTCTCATTTGGTTCACCATCAGCATGAGCATTTGGTTCACCATCAGCATGAGCATTTGGTTCACCACCAGCATGATCATCAGCATCAGCATCATCATCAGTATTTCCCCCTTTTTGAGCATCATCAGATTTAGGACTAGCGGGAGGAGTAAGTAAGAGAACCTCCTTGATTTGTTGAACATCAGCCTCAATTCGAAGCAGACGCTGACTCATGTCCCGAGTCAGTGACATCAGTTCAGAAAATGCTGAAGCGGGAATTTGAACCAGTGAGGTACCTGGGGCAACTGGAGAGCTAGGAGGCATCCTTGGAGAGAAGTGGTGAGCTGTTGGTGACGGATACTCCCCCTGAGACTGATGTTCCCCCTGTGAGGGATGCTCCCCTGAGATGGTTGCTCCCCCAGAGGCATGGAATCCTGTGGTGCTGAGGAGGCTTTGCCAGAGTCCGAGATGATGTGATGAGACATTTGAGGGGAGAAATGACCGCCATCATGATGTTTCACCTCTTGATCAGCATGATCCATATGATTACCATCAGCACCTCCTTCATCAGTGTCAGCGGTGAGAGAAGGCACAGTGTATGGATTGGCAATCCATTCTCTCATCCTATCGGAGATTCCAATGTCAGTATCCAAAGGATCATCCTGATACATACGAACGGACATTCGAGGGCATTGGATTGGATTCCCAGAATGAGAAAAGTAGTCAGCAGCGAAGAATTTATCGAACACTAGGGCAATCCAGCGTGGAAAGGGAACATGATCAGCACGCACATTTGCACGTAGAAGCTGAACAAGCTGATCAAAGAATAGTGCCCCATAATCTAATCTTTTGTTGAGAAGAAGGGAGCAGACGACTTGTTGCTCGTAGTTGCTCAATTGATCACCACTGCGAGACTTGTGACCCACACACTTGCATAAAGCACCAGTGAAAAACTTCCAGCCTAGGGTCATGCACTGACGCAAAATAACAGCTGATCGAGTGCCAGCCTTTGAATGATCATAGCCCAGTTGATCAAACATGCGTTTACATCTTTCAATAGTAGGAGGTTCAGAAAAGGGTTCGAAAATTGGTAACCTTAACGTAGCACTGAGTAGTTCTGCGGTGATGAAGACAGAGTGTCTGCCATGGCCAATGGTTCCGGTGATGGCATTGTTTTCTTCATTAACTGTTGCAGTATAGTAGAACTCACATACTTGTTCAGGGAAGAACTCGGACGGTACATCACTGATTGCATATCGAAGGCGGCAAGAAGCCAAGAAATTGACGAAATCATCGAGTCCAAGACCTCGATGAACCTCTGGAATGTCAGGGTTGAAGACGACATTGGTTGCCTTAATGTGAATTGGAAGTGGGGGAGAGTTTGGGGCAGGAACGACTCTTCGAGAGGTTGAGGAGTATGTGAACAGAGATGCCGCCATTGGAGAGTATTTGAGAATTCTAGGGTTTTTGAGAGAAGTTCAAGGTTTTGGAAGGAAAAATTAAACCAATGGAGAAAGAGATTTAAATATGGAATGAAAAGGGGGGTTTTAAAAGGTAATGATTATCTTCATTAAAAAGGTGATGATTATCTTCATTAAGGATAACGGCGCATCGTAACAACCTGTCAGAGTAGAAAATAGCCGTTGGATAAAAGAGCCGTTGACTGAAGGTGAAACGTCAATCAGTGTTTGCGGAAGCGCTGAGCTCAGTGTCACAAAAGTTACATGCTGAAAATATTTCTCCGTCAATTCAAGGTACAGCTTGCTTATTCAGGGCTAGCAAGGAGATTGGTGCGTGTGATAGATACTAGTTACATTATCTAACCATCGGCACAGAGTGTTGTGACTTCATCAGTGAGTGGTTTATCTTACTGAATCATTAGACACTGAATAAGAGGAGGGTAAAGAATGGATTGTTGCGTGTGATAAACCTTGGTGTTTTGGTCTAACCATCGGCAAAGATTTTTAGACTCTCATCAGCGTGTGTTTTGGCACACTGAATCACAGAATCAGTGTAAGATTGGTAAGAAGGGGTAGTTGCGTGTGATAGATCTTGGTGTTTTGATCTAACAATCGGCAAAGATTTTTAGACTCTCATCAGCGTGTGTTTTGGCACACTGAATCACAGAATCAGTGTAAGATTGGTAAGAAGGGGTAGTTGCGTGTGATAGATCTTGGTGTTTTGATCTAACCATCGGCAAAGAGTTTCAAGTTGTTATCAGTGTATGGTTTAATACAGTGAATCATTCAACTTTTATTTAGAAGACTTGAAGAAGAGATAAAGATAAGAAATCAAACCAAAGTGCTCAGTAGCAAATATCATCAGTATGTCATCATCAGCATAATGTACATCAGCTTATAAGACAAAATCAAACATTAGCACAATTAAACATCAAAATTAATTACAAGGAAATCATTCCCAGTTCTCCGATAATGTAAGCATTGATTGAGAATCCAGTGCCTTTGTAAAGATATCAGCAAGTTGCTCCGAAGTCTTGACATGTTCAAGAACAACTTTTCCCTTTTCAACATTATCTCTGATGAAGTGATGTCTGATCTCGATATGCTTTGTCTTTGAGTGCTGAACAGGATTTTGTGTGATCTGAATGGCACTGGTGTTGTCACAAGATATGGGAGTCTTTGAGAACTTGAACCCATAGTCGAGAAGCTGATTTTGAATCCATAAGAGCTGAGCACAACATCTCCCAGCGGCAACATACTCAGCTTCTGCAGTTGAGATGGCTACTGATGTTTGTTTCTTGCTAGACCAGCTGATGAGACGATTGCCAAGGAAGTGACATCCACCAGATGTACTCTTTTTTGTCTAAATTGCATCCAGCATAATCTGAGTCAGTGTATCCATAAAGTTCAAATGCTGAGTCGTGAGGATACCACAGAGCAAGGTTTTGAGTTCCCTTCAAGTATCGAAAAATACATTTGACAGCCATGAGGTGAGATTCTTTTGGATTAGCTTGGAATCGGGCACAGAGAATGGTTCCAAACATGATATCAGGACGACTAGTTGTGAGATATAAGAGGGATCCAATCATTCCTCGATACAGAGAGTGATTGACATCAGTTCCAGTTGGATCAGCGTGTATCTTATCAGTCTTAGACACTGGAGTAGAGGCTGGTTTGCAGTCACTGAGAGAATACTTAACAAGCAGGTCAGATATATATTTACTTTGACAAATGGAAATACCTGTCTTTTGTTGCTGAACTTCAAGACCTAAGAAAAAGGTCATCTTCCCCATCATGCTCATCTCGAACCTTTGAGACATGATCTCTGCAAATTCCTTGCTCAGTGTCTCATTTGGAGAGCCAAAAATGATGTCATCATCATAAATTTGAACAAGAACCATGTCTGAGCCTTTGTTTTTGATGAAGAGAGTATTGTCGATTACTCCTCGTCTGTATCCATTTTCAAGCAGATACGATGTCAGCGTCTCATACCAAGCCCTGGGAGCTTGCTTCAGTCCATAAACAGCTTTGTCTAACCGGTACACATTATCAGGATGATCTTTGTCCACAAAGCCTGGGGGCTGATTTAGGAACACTTCTTCTTCTAACACACCATGAAGGAATGCTGTTTTCACATCCATCTGATAGACAATGAAGTTCATGTAGGATGCGTATGCGAGAAACAGTCTGATAGCTTCAATGCGAGCAACTGGGGCAAAAGTTTCCCCGTAGTCGATAGATTCAATCTGAGTAAACCCTTGAGCTACAAGCCTTGCCTTGTTGCGAGTGATGATTCCATCTTTATCAACCTTGTTACGATAGACCCAGCGAGTTCCAGTGATAGTCTTCCCGGATGGTCTTGGGACAAGAGTCCAAACTTTGTGCCTTTCAAACTCATTCAGTTCTTCTTGCATGGCTTTGATCCAATCAGTATCTTGAAGAGCTGTGTGTACTTTATCAGGTAAGATCATTGAAACAAAGTTAACATACATGCAAAAGTTATTAAGTACACTAGATCTGGTTCGGACACCATCATGAATATTCCCTATAATTCGATCAACGGGATGATCTCGATGTTCAATGACTGATGCTGATTCCGGAGAGATAGACACTGACACATTGTCAGTTTCAGGAGAATCTTCAGCTTCAAGGGTTTCATCAGCACTTAATGAATTATCTGCTGATGTGGCAGCAGTATCTTGATTCAAGGAACATGGAACTGGAATGATAGGATCAGAGGAATCAGTCTTATCTTCAGCAGAAGGAGCTTCATCGAATGGACAAGAGAGAAGCTCTTGAAAGATAGAAGGAGAATGAGTGACTTTTTCATCAGTGTATGATTCCTCATCAAACTTCACATGAATGGATTCTTCAACACATTGCCTGTTCACATGAAAAACACGAAAAGCCTTTGAAATAGATGAGTACCCAACAAAAATACCTTTATCAGCTTTAGGTTCAAACTTGGATCTTAGGTCACGCTGATTTAGAATATAACAAATGCATCCAAACACATGAAAAAAGGATACATCTGGTTTTCGATCTTTCAGCATTTCATATGGAGTCTTCTTGTGAATCCTGTGAATTAGAGATCGATTCTGAGTAAAACATGCTGTATTGACAGCTTCAGCCCAAAACAACATAGGAAGACCAGCATGAATCATCAAGGTTCTTCCTGCCTCAATCAGTGTTCTATTCCTTCGTTCAGCAACACCATTTTGCTGAGGAGTACGAGGAGCTGAGAAGTTTTGTCCAATTCCTTTATGATCACAAAATTCTTCAAGAGTTGAGTTTCGGAACTCAGTACCATGATCACTTCTTAGTTGCTTAACTTTAAAACCTGTCAGTGTCTCATTTTTACGAATCAGTGAGATAATTTCCTGTGCAGCATGACTTTTCTTCTTCAAGAAAACTACCCATGTAAATCGAGTGAACTCATCAACGACCACTAGAGTATACTTATTTCCACCTAGTGAACGAACAGGAATAGGTCCAAACAAGTCCATATGGAGTAGATGAAGAGGGACTGATATACTGGAACATGACTTGGGTTTGAAAGAGGACTTGGTTTGTTTTCCTTGTTCACAAGCTGAACACATCTTGTCTTTCACAATGCTGAATTTTGGGAGCCCTCTAACTAGGTCTTGATTGGATATCTTGGATAGATTCTTGAAGTTCAGATGAGAAAACCTTTTGTGCCAAATCCAGCTAAGATTCGTCTGAGACTTTGTAAAGAAACATTGCATCAGTGCCTTGTCACTTGAGAACATGTCAAGAACATATATATCATCTTTTCTACTTGCTGAGAGTACGATGTTCTTGTCAGTGTTTACAACTCTTCCTTCTTTCTTTGTAAAGTGAACTTCATAGTCAGCATCACACAATTGACTGATAGAAATAAGGTTGTGTTTGAGACCCTTAACATATGAAACGTTTTGAAAAACCACGTTATTGCATTTGATGTTTCCATATCCCTTAGTGAACCCCTTTCCATTGTCTCCATAAGTAACTACAGGACCAGTTTTCTTAACATAATCTTCTAGGAGAGACTTTGATCCTGTCATATGCCTTAAGCAACCACTGTCTAAGTACCAAAGATGCTCCTGACCCTACAGTGCTGAGAAACTAGTTAGAACACACTGACCCATTCGAAGATGGGTCATTCACAAAGTTATTTGATAATAAATTATAACACTCCTTAGGAAGACAGTTTAAAGAGTTTGACTTAAGAGTCCAGTTTTCATTCCTAACTTTAATATTTTCAGCTCTTGAGGATGATTTATCAAAAGAACATTCACTGATCTTGTGAGAGGAATCACCACATCTGTAACAAACTCTAGTTCCAAAGTTCTCGGTGAGCAAATTTTTTGATTTAACACATTTTGATATGTAAGATTCACCAATAGAGCTTTGAGTCCTTTTGTTTATCACTGAGTCATGACTGAGATTAGTGTCAGAAGGAATTTGATCAGTGTTAGGAGATGAACTATCAGTATCTGATTTTGACTCATTCACAGATGGATTGCAATCAGGGAAGTGCTTGAGTTGTTCATGAACAGCATGAAACACTCCATTAGAGATAGGAAAAGCAATAATATTCTCAGTTAGAGGGGTTGGTCTAACAAGATGTGCAGGATAAGAAGTAGGATCAATTCCGGTAATTTCAACATTACACTCAGTAATACCATCATAATTAATAGTACAATATTCATCAATTAAACTTTGATTAATAAAAGAGTTACTGAGAAACTTATTTTTGAAATTGTTTTTCATCTCATTCATGGAATAGACCTCAGATTCCTTTTCTTGTGATTTAAAAACTTTTTCAGCTTCTGCAAAATTACCCCCAAGAATTTTCTCACAAGAATGTGGAATTTGAGCTGAAATAATATAATTGGCATTCTTATGAGATTTTGCCCAAGTGTGAAGCACAGTTTGTTCTTTGATCAAAAGATTTTTAACATCGTCAATTTCAGCAGAAAAGGATGAATTTGACAAACTAGTAATTCTAAGTTTTTCCTGAGTGGACTCAATAATGCTATTTTTCATGGATATATCAGTTTCAAGAAGATCAATTTTATTTTGCAAATTTCTTATGGTTTGATTCTTCTTAGAATTAATGACACCCAAATACTCAAACATTTTGATTTTTTCATTCATTGAATAGGAAACAAAGTTTTTAACATGGTACATTGAAGAAGAGTCAATGTTGTGCTTCCTGAAATTTTCAGCATCAGACATATCAGTGTCAAAAGTACTTTTGTCTTTATCAGGAATATCCGGGTCCTCTATTTTGACCATGAGACATTTGACTTCATCATCTGATGACTGTTCATCAGTTTTCCATTTTTCTTCTTCAGCTACAAGCACTTTATGTTCCAAGTTTTCAGCTTTCAACTTTTCAATCAGCTTGTTGTACTTCTGCTTCCAGTATTCATCTGAGCCTTGTTTCTTTTGTTTACAATCCTTTGCAAAATGATCAGTGTTCCCATAGTTAAAGCACTGAGCCTTCTCTTTCTTATCAGCACCATGCCTTTTATCAGCTCCTGACCCTTTTGAGAATTTTCCACCAATCTTCTTTTGAAACTTTGAGAAGTTTTGACCTGATTTTTCAAAGGTCTTCACAATCAAAGCTGCACTGGCTACAACCGTTTCAAGATCATCAGTGTCAGTTTTAGATGAATCAATGTCTGAATCACTTTCAGTGTCTGAATCTGACACCAGCTTTTTGCTGGAGAACAAGGCTACAGAAGATTCACGCTGAGAATCTTTCATCAGTTCCTTTCTTTGAAGCTTGGGTTCTTCATAGTATCGAAGATTTCCATAGAGACTTTGTAAGTCCATAGAGTTGATCTTCTCACTGTTTTTCAGCACATCAACATGATTCTCCCAACCTGCACCTAGAGAATCCAAAAACTTTTGCACTAGAACAGTTCTATGCTTCAACTGATCTAGTCTCCGAAGATCATTAACAAGAGTATTGAATCTGTTAAAAGTTTGAGTCAAGGTTTCACCTTTCTTAGCAAAAAAATGTTCATACCTTCGGTTAAGATCATTTATTTGAGTAGCCTTGACTTCTTTAGTTCCTTCAAAGGATACAGTCAGAGTATCCATCATCTCTTTTGCTGAGATGCAATTTTGAACCAGCCCAAAGATGTTGTATGGCAACGAGTAGCTGATAGCGGCACGAGAACGAACATCTAAACCATGTTTTCTCTTGTCATCTGCCGTCCAGTTTTCTTTGGGAGTTTTCTTTGGGAGTTTTCTTCATAGTGCCATCAGGAACATTATTTTTAAGAGGCTGATACATCGGAACATAAGGACCTTTTTCAACGATGTCCAGCATGTCTTTATCAACAGACTCCAAGGAATATAGAGCCTTTATTTTCCACATAGCAAAGTTAGTTTCATCGAAAGGAGGGATTTTAGCAGAAGGATGATTTGATGAGTTTGATGAAGAAGAAGATGAAGCCATTTGTTTGATAAAAGAAACCTGCTCTGATACCAATTGAAGAGGCCTTTAGATCAATCGAAATATCAAACAATGACTACAAATAAGAACAAGAGAAATTCACAAAGAAAAACTTTCACTAAGAAAGATAATCTCACAAAGAGATTATCGTGTGCACAAAGCGACGATTAGGGTTTGTGAAAGGCGTAACCATTCACAAACCTGTACAAGATAATATATACTGCTATTCTAGACAATCCCTACAATTCAGGGATACGCTACCTAATTAATCAGGATAACTAAGGAAACAGAATATATACAAGATTTGTTACAATGCACAGAAATACAAACTGAGCAGTTACACGCTGGCGCTGATGCTGAGACATGTGCTCACGCTGAGTCTATTTTAAACATTATCATATTTCAAGGTTTGACCTTACAATGTGTTGGGGGTATTATATTACCTGCTTGTGACGGAGTTTTATGCCATCTGCATACCATGGGATTAGAATGGTGAATTAGAGGTCGTTCCCTCTAGATCAGGTTACTTCAGATGCGGTGACTGTAACAGGTATGTGTAAGATTCAGTAGTGCCTTACTACTTGCGGGAGGCGTTAGTCGGGTAATGATCAGTTATATTCTCGGTAGTGATAATCCAGAGTTTTTAGTGGAGTAGCTAGCGGTCAGTAAGGAAGTGGGTTGGGAATGTGCACCCCAAACGCAGGTTCTCAGAATGCAGTCCCTTAAGCAATTATGGTTAAGGATTGAAGGTTGCTCAGTCGGATAGCAAAAAGGGTGCGGATCTGGTAAGAGTTAGTAGGAGCGTTGGCAAGGGTAAACGTCGGCGGTCAGCATATCGCCCTTTTAGTGGAAGGAAGGTTGGAAATCCTTTCAACCAGTGAGCAGTAAGGATCTAGCCGAATCTAAGTGGGGGAGAACCCTCCGAGTATGCAAGGATAAGAGCCACGTAGGCCCAGAATGAGTGCACAGCCTCTGAGAATAAATGATAGTAGCACAGTGATTGATGGATTGAGAAGTTCAGAATTGGGAATGCAAGGACCTTCCCAGCAGTTAGTTCATGTATTCGAGATGGTTAGAAGCTGGTTGGGAATCCAGGATTGGAGGACCACCTATAGGACTCAAGTGAGTCGGAATGAGGATCCTGAGAACGGTTAGCAAGAGATGTTTTCGTATTAGTAGCCAGTGACAGAGTCAACATGCAGGATTGTGTAGATTCAGGAGTTGGGAGTTTGGAAACTTCCCAACAATAGTTTCTTGTATCCGGATTAGTAGACGGTTGGTTTGGGAACCAAGCCGAAGAGTTCCTCGACGAAGCGCTAAGTATATCAAGGATATAAGATGTCGAGAATGATGCAGTATTCAAGGGCTGAGGGCTGGTTTTGAGAAATCAGGATGAGGAATCACTAGCAGGACTAGGGATAGTCAGGATGTCCTCAGATAATAGTAGTAGTGGTGTTGTAAGTCTGCGGGGGTAGCCGTAGCATTCACTAGCAGTCAGATAGTAGTAGTGGTGTTGTAAGTCTGCGGGGGTAGCCATAGCATTCACTAGCAGTCAGATAGTAGTAGTGGTATTATAAGTCTGCGGGGGTAGCCGTAACATTCACTAGCAGTCAGATAGTAGTAGAGTGTTGTAAGTCTGCGGGGGTAGCCGTAGCATTCACTAGCAGTCAGATAGTAGTAGTGGTGTTGTAAGTCTGCGGGGGTAGCCGTAGCATTCACTAGCAGTCAGATAGTAGTAGTGGTGTTGTAAGTCTGCGGGGGTAGCCGTAGCATTCACTAGCAGTCAGATAGTAGTAAAGTGTTGTAAGTCTGCTGGGGTAGCTGTAGCATTCACTAGCAGTCAGATAGTAGTAGTGGTGTTGTAAGTCTGCGGGGGTAGCCGTAGCATCCACTAGCAGTCAGATAGTAGTAGTGGTGTTGTAAGTCTGCGGGGGTAGCCATAGCATTCACTAGCAGTCAGATAGTAGTAGAGTGTTGTAAGTCTGCGGGGGTAGCCGTAGCATCCACTAGCAGTCAGATAGTAGTAGTGGTGTTGTAAGTCTGCGGGGGTAGCCATAGCATTCACTAGCAGTCAGATAGTAGTAGAGTGTTGTAATTCTGCGGGGGTAGCCGTAGCCTTTATCGGATTGGTAGGTAGCATGAGCGCGTTGTTGGACGCGGGAAAGCAGTAGTACCCACCAGTTCGGGTGCAGTAGTGAGGATATGGGAATCCACGGGTTAGATCCTAGATTTCCCAAATGGTTCAGTTATGGTTAAGTCGGCGATTTGTCAGTAGATCGTCACTGCAGTTATGAGATCAGAGTAGCAGTGGACCGTTGGGGTTCGGGTATGTTAAGGGCTACCGTTAGTCTGGGAGCCATCATATTGTTAGTCGTGGAATTGATGATGTCAGGATGTGACGTAAGGACCTAATCGGTGGATCGGGAGGTTATAAGAGCCACAGTGACAGGATAACTAGTTGACACTAGTTCTAGAGAAAGATTTCGTTCAGAAGTCATGGGAGCGACTAAGTAAGGAGTCCTTTGACTCCACAATTGAGTTGGAACTCAGTGTATCAGACAGTTCAGTGTTTTAGTCAGTTTAGTGTTTCGGGCAGCTCAGTGTTTCAGGCAGTTTAGAGTTTCAGGCATGTTCAGTATTGCAGGCAGTTCAGTGTTTGGATAGTTTCAGAGTTTTGGACAGTATTAGTATTTGTGTGGGAATGCAAGTGCTGACGGTATAAGTTGATTGATTTGGAACGACAAATCCCTCTCAGCAGGATCAGTTGAGCCCTTCTGCCAAGTATAAGTGATATGTAAGGATAGCTAGGCAGGTAGCTTTTCTTTAGGATGAAAGGCTCGAATTAGTAGGAGTTGAGTAATCAGGTGAGAGATAAGTAGGCTGGTTCCAGCAGCATCGTTTCAGTATGGATGGCAGAATGGATAGAACAGTTATAGATAGTTGAAGTACCTTCCGGAGTCGCTGGGAGCGACTAGGAGATTGCGATGGAGTGTAGTGGCCGGTGGGAGTCCGGTAACTCAGATATTGGCAGAATAGTTGGACCAGGGTAGTCTCTGTGCATCCGGTAGGCGGATGAAGGGTAACAGAATTCCCAGTCAGAGAGTTGGAGGCAGTTCACAGGGCAGTTGGCCATAGCAAACTTCGAGGACGAAGTTTAGTTTAAGTGGGGGAGAGTTGTAACACCCAAAGTTTTGAAGACCAAGAAAGGAAAGAAAACCCCAAGTTTAGAGGTCGACTCGGCGAGTCAAAGGAGGGACTCGGCGAGTCCGAGCGGGATCCGGGTCGGGGAGTAAGTGACCGACTCGGCGAGTCGGCCAAGGAGACTCGGCGAGTCTGGTCTGTGCGAGGAAAACCCTAATTCTGGGAGTTGTATCCTATTTAAAGGGAGTTATGTCCCTCCCTCAGCCTCCATATCATCCTAGAGAACCTGTAAACCCTAGATTTCGTAGGAGCCTCCATCTATTGAGAGAAATAGCTTTGGAAGAAGGAAATCTTGGAAGGAAATTGAAGATCAAGAAGGTTGCTTCAAAGGAGAGGTGTAGATCCGAGATCTGCTTCTGTTTGTGTTCTTCTTGGAGGTATTAAGCTGCCATTTTTCCCTTCTTTGCATATAGATCTATTTTGTTATGAGATTTGGGGATTTTATGCCATGCTTAAGAACTATTTCGAGTTAGAAGCCTAGATCTAAAGTTGCTACTTCAGATCTGAGTGTATATTGGCCTAGAAAGTCATAAAGCATCTGTTATTGGGTTGATAGTGAAGCCTCTTTGTCTTAAACCCTAGTTTGGATTGTTTTAAGCCTAGATCTCTTGATCTACACGTAAAGTTTGCCACTTTACGTGGGGGATAGGCCTTAGAAGTATGGATCTTTGAGTTGGAAGCCCTGTTTGGCTCGAAAAGCCACTGCATGGATTAAGGACTGAATGGACTCGAGGAGTCCTTTGAGTGGACTCGGCGAGTAGTATGAAGATGGAGATGAACTCGACGAGTTGGATGAACAACTCGGCGAGTCTGTTGAAGATTGCCTTGGACTCGACGAGTCTGTTCATGGACTCGGCGAGTCAAGTCGCGAAACCCTAAACCCTTCGAGTCAAGGCTCAGATTAGTGAGTTATGTAGAGACTCAGCGAGTTGGACAGGTCAGGACTCGGGAATAGTTGACTCAGCGAGTCATGGACTGACTCGACGAGTCGAGTCGCGAATAGAAAGACCCTGAGCATATGAACTCGGCGAGTAGGGTTGACCTAGAAGGTTGACTTTGACCAGAGTTGACTTAGTTGACCTTTGGAGGTCAGTTGGACTAAGTGTTATATTGATATTGGTAGCTCGAGGAGCTAGTGGAGCAGCAGTTCGAAGTCAGAGGTCAGGTAGCAGCTAAAGGGATTAGCAGCAGCAGTTCAGTAGTATCAGGTGAGTTTCCTTCCAGTAGGAACGGGTCTAAGGCCACAATGCCGACCCGTTCAGTTAGCAGTAGTTTCCAGACTTCGTTCCGATGCAGTAGTTAGTATGTTTGATGCCTTCGTGGCTCAGACAGGATTTATGTGTTATGTGTTATGTGTTATGTGTTCCGGGCTACGGCCCGATGCAGTATGCAGTATATGTGTTCATGCTAGTTGATATGTTATGCTATGCTATGTTCAGTCAGTTTCCGGACTTTGGTCTGATGCAGGGGACAAGGTCCCAGTCAGCTTCCGGACTTAGGTCCGATGCAGGGGGCAAGGCCCCAGTTAGTCCGGACTTCAGTCCGATGCAGAGGACAAGGTCCCAGTCAGTTTCCAGACTTCGGTCTGATGTAGGGGGCAAGGCCCCAGTCTGTCCGGACCTTGATCCGATGCAGTGGGCAAGGCCCAGTATGTGCTTTATAGGTTATTGCATGGTATGTGGTAGATTGGGGGAGCTCACTAAGCTTCGTGCTTACGGTTTTCAGTTTTGGTTTCAGGTACTCAGTTTTCAAAAGAGGAGCTCGGGAAAGATTGCAGTGCACACATCATAGTCAGTTAGCCTGGGAATGTTTGACTCTGATAATGATATTATGTTTTGAATTAATACTCGAGAATTTATGTTATGACTTATGATACAGTTTTTATAAATATGATTTTAGTAATGTTTTTTAAAGAAATTTTTAGTCATGATTTTTGGGTCGTTACACTCCATAATAGTGTAATTTGAACTATTCAAAAAACATCATGGTTCTGAATATAAAACTCAAAATTAAAACTATTCAATTAATTTTTCTAAGTTACGAAACCAAGAGTTGCACATTTTGAAAACTTTCAATTACTAGAGTTCTAGAATTTAATGAGACTTTTCAAATTTCAAAACTTGAGGGTAAGTTTTGAAACTCTTCAAAACCTTTTGGCTTCCAAAACTTGATGACAAGTTTTGTAACTCCCTTTAAAACAGTTAGATCAAATTTAAACTAATAAAATAATCATATATTTTTTTTATCATTTACCAATTTGATCAAATTCAAATTCATATAGCAAGATGATGCAAATTTCACAAATAATTAGTTTTTCACAAAATCAAGTAATTATCCTAAAATTGACAATCATCATTAAATTGAATGAAGATAATCATTACCTTATCAATAAAATCGAATTTTATGAGCCAAAACAGTTTGTGATAATGATCTTAATCCATTTCAGGCCAAAAACCCCGAACATCTGCAAACAGATGATGTAACTCGTCGAGTCAGGCAATGGACTCATCGAGTTCATCATCATACGACTCAACTCATCGAGTCCACTCATGGGACTCATCGAGTCCAACAGACAGAATGCAGAATTGTAGTTTTTTCAACTTTGAACAATTAACAAAATCATCTATCACAGAAAACACACATGGCTCTGATACCACTGTTCGATTTAAGTAGTATAACACTCCTATGGTACACATACAACCCTAATGCCTTGGATCTAAGTTTTCTCTAATTTACAGGCAATTTCTTTTTATCCAAAGCATGAAGCCTAACTAGCATACAACATTGATATTTGAAACATAAAATAAAAAACTAGTTAGATGATTACCTCTTTGTTGTAGCTTGTAGAACTTGGCCTTATAAGAGCCTATCACCTCAAGTATGATGCCTCAAACAAGTCACAAACACCAAGAACAATTAGAGGAATATGAGAGAGATTTCGGAGACATCAAAATAGGCTAGCTTCTTCTTAGAATACATAGGGCCGATTTTAGCAAGCTTGGGGTTCAATTTATAGTTTAGAATCCTTAGGGTTTCATATGTAAAACCCTAAAACCTTTGGTAATCCAATGATCCATATGATAGGCCCTTTAGATTAACTCTTCATGGACTTCCACATAGAAGTAGCCCAAACATAATCAACTTGGATCATTAGCCCAAACTATAAATATTATTGATTTACCTAATCAGTCCTTGTAAATTTAATTAGTCTCTTTTGATCACTAAATTAATTCCAAATTAATTCTTGACCAATAGTAATTAAATAATATGATTTCTCAATTAATATATTATTCTTATAATATATTAATAAATCACAAATAACCTATTTCTCAAATATCCATCCTATCAAATTGTTCTGGTGAAGCCAACCCGAAATGGATCATGCTACTATCGGGTCAAGTACATACTAAATATAGTTATGGGATTAGACACCTAATCCAACAAGAGCAGCACGAGGAGCATCTCCGAAAGCTTCTGGGAGTTTTGAGACGAGAGTGGCTTTATGCGAAGTTCTTGAAATGTGAGTTTTGGTTGCGAGAGGTTCAGTTCCTTGGACACCTCGTTAACTAGGATGAGATTTTGGTCGATCCGGCCAAAATTGATGCGGTGATGCAGTGGGAGGTTCTGAAATCTCCTTCAGACATCAGGAGTTTCTTAGGGTTGGCAGGGTACTATCGGAGATTTATTCAGGATTTCTCCAAGATTGTGGTACCCCTCACTCATCTGACGAGGAAGGGGTGGAGTTCTGGTGGGGCCCTTAGCATCATACGGCATTTGAGTCCCTTTGGTAGAGACTCTGCGAGGCACCGGTGTTGACCCTCCCTAAGGGAGTAGAGGATTTTGTAGTTTTCCGTGATGAATCCATCACGGGATTGGGGTAGTTCTCATACAGAGAGGATGGGTGATAGTTTACGCTTCGTGGCAGCTGAAGTCACATGAGGCGAGATATCCCACGCATGATCTTGAGTTGGGAGCGGTGGTGTTCGCCCTCAAGATCTGGAGGCATTACCTATAATGGGTCCGTTGTACCATGTACACAGATCACAAGAGTCTAAGACACACTATGGATCAATCGAACCTAAACATGATACAACGCAGGTGGCTGGATGTAGTCAAGGATTATGATTGCAAGAGCCTTTACCATCCGGGTAAAGCGAAAGTGGTGGGAGATTCCCTGAGCCGCAAGTTGGCTGAACCATCTGTTCCAGTGGCATGTATGATGATATCTGTGGATTCTATGTTGGTCAGTTTGATTAGTGAGGCTCAGGCCGAGGGAGTGTAGGAGGAAAATTGGAAGAATGTGAGGATCAGGGGCGAGATCACTAGATTTGTTCAGGACAGTCGTGGTTTGTTGACCCATTATGGACGAGTATGGATTCATGTTCCTGCTGGGGTCAGATAGATTGTATTGGAGGAGGCTCATGAGTCTTGCTTCTATATTCACCCGGAGGCCTCCAAGATGTACCGGGATCTGAGACTGAGTTACTAGTGGTCGTACATGAAAAGAGAAATCACTTGGTACGCCGAGAGGTGCTTGACCCATTGGATGGTCAACGCCGAGCATCAGAGGCCGCATGGAAAACTACAGCCTCTAGAGGTTCCCATGTGGAAGTGGGAGCAGATCATGATGGGTTTCATTACCAAGTTGCCAAGAACGGAAAAGAGTTTCGATGCTACTTGGGTCATCGTGGACCGATTGACCAAGAGTGCCCATTTTCTGGCAATTCGGGAGAGCTCATCAGCCGAGAAGTTGGTTGATGTATATATTCGCAAGATCGTTGCTCGCCATGGGGTATTAGTCACTATTTTTTTATACTGTGATGTTCAGTTTACCTCCTGTTTCTAGCAAATGTTCCATGAGGAACTGGGAACGAGGCTACATTTCAGCATAGCTTATCATCCGTAGACCGATGACCAGATTGAGCGGACCATTCAGACTCTCGAGGACATGTTGCGAGCATGTCTCATTGATTTTGGTGGGAGTTGGGACACTTACCTACCCCTTGTAGAGTTCTCCTACATCAAAAACTTTCACTCCAGCATTGGTGCCCTACCTTTTGAGTTGTTATACGGGCGGAGATGTCGTACCCTAGTTTGTTGGGACGAGGTTGGTCACAGGGTGTTAGGTCGGACTGAGGTGGTCTTGTAGACTACCAAGATGATTCAGCAGATCAAGCAACGCTTGCAGACTGCTCAGAGTTGGCAGAAGAGTTACGTCGACCGGTGCCGAGCTGAGTTGGAGTTTCAGGTCGGTGACATGGTGTTACTGAAGGTCTCACCTTGGAAGGGTGTGATCCGCTTCAGCAAGAGGGGAAAGTTGGGTCGTCGATACTTTGGGCCGTTTCGGATTATTTCCAGGGTTGGCAAGGTGGCATAGAGATTGGATATTCCGAAGGAGCTCAACCAGATCCATATCACATTCCACGTTTCGCAGTTGCAAAAGTGTGTATTGGATGAGGATGCGGTTGTGTCATTGGATGATTTTCAGATCGATGAGCGCCTGAACTATGTTGAGAGGATGATGGCTATTTTGGAGTGGAAGGAAAAGATTCTATGTAACGAGGAGATACATTTGGTAAAGGTACAGTGGCAGCATCGGAGGGGATCCGAGTGGAGTTAGGAGCGGGATGACGAGATGCGGGAGCATTATTCGGATTTGTTCACGGCAGAAGGCTTCGAGGACGAAGCCTAGTTTAAGAGGGGGAGAGTTGTAACATCCTAAATCCCAGGTATAAGATTTACGGCTTAAAATACATTTTTACCTTTGAACTTGTCGAATTGATGGCCTCAGAATCGACGTGTAGGAAGCTATCTACTCGACAAGTTGTTGAGAAAAACTCAACGAGTTGACAGTTGTTTATGAAACCCTAATTTTCAGGGTTTTTCACCCTATTTAAAGACTTTATGACTCACTTTTAGCCTCCCTTATCGTCCCCTCAGTCCAGAGAAACCCTAATTGCGCGTTCCCTCTCGATTTTGAGTGTGTGTGTGAGTTTAAAGAGTGTTCTTTGGTGCTTTTCTTGAAGAAGTTTGAAGTTGGTGGTGCTTGGCTGAAGGGAGAAGCTCTAGATCCAAAATATTCACTATTGTTGCATCCACATTGAGGTATAAAGTCGATACATTGACCATCTAATTACTAGATCTCTTCATTTGAGAGTTTATGGCTATTTTTGGCTCATTTTGGGACCATTCTTGGATTTGGGCATTTTATGAAGTTAGAACTTCAGATCTGGAAGCCTTGTGGCCCCATTGGGACTAAAGCTTTAAGCTTTTTCAAGTCTTGGCCCTCCTTCATTCCCTAAGTCCCTTAATAAGCTTCATTCTGGTGTTTTAGCCTCTTGCTTCGTTCTGGACACTGTAGGAACTCGACGAGTTGTTCTGACAACTCGGTGAGTTGGTTTTTTCCCGTTTCTCTGAGTACTGAAGAAACTCAACAAGCAATAAATGTACTCGACGAGTTGGGTTAACATGGACTGTTGACCTTGATTTTTGACTTTGACTTTGACCATGGTTGGCCAAGTTTGACTTTGAGGGTATTTTAGGATTTTGATGGATTGATCACTTGGTGAATGTAGGCATTGAGTAAAGAGCTAAGATTCGGAGTCGGTCCTTATCAGTTCTGTTCAGCTTGTGAGGTGAGTTTTCCTTACCGTACTTAAGGGTCTAAGGCACCAAGGTCGGCCCTTTGGATTGTTATCTTGTTTTGTCATATGATTAAGTACTGTTATGATCTGTTAGATCGGTATCCTGGTATATAGGATGTTGCTATGTTGTTATGATCTGTTAGATCGGTATCCTGGTAGATAGGATGTTGCTATGCTATTATGTTCTGTATACTGGTAGATAGGATGTTGCTATGATTAGTGATCGGTAAGACCTGTTTGACTAGCTGTATACGGTTATATGATTATCTATATATGTGCACATGTTTGATTGGTGGCTGAGGCTTCACTGCTTTGTTTGTAAGCCAACAGGCAGTGGTATTCCAACTCGATGGTTGAGGGCTCATAGTATTCCATCCCAAGGATGATTAGACTCATAGTATGTTGGCATTCCAACCCGATGGTTGAGGGTCATGGGGTATTCCAACCCTATGGTTGATCAGACCCATAGTATGTTGGCATTCCAACCCGATGGTTGAGGGGCCTGGGGTATTCCAACCCGATGGTTGATTGGACCCATTATATGCTGTTTGTGATATGTGTTATTTGTGAGTGTTGGTACTTTGGGGGAACTCACTAAGCTTTGGGGTTACAGTTGTGGATTTTGTTTTAGGTACTTCGGATGATCATGGGAAGGTGAATGCTTGATCGTGCACCTCCTCACATGTTATATTATGATTTCTGGGATTCTCTAATATTGAACTATTTTGAAAACAATTTGTAATAAATGGTGGTTTTTGGATGTTTGAAAAAGTTTTAGATTTTTATGAATTTTATGGACGTTACAATCTCTTCCTCTCGCCATTGTACAAATTCGAAGGGGGTGGTGGTGACACAGTTGGGGCCACTAACAGGTGGTTGATGACAACATCAGTTGGGGTTGCTCCGGTCAATAAAAAAAGAAAGCAAAGATGGTGGGTTGTTGAGGTTTCATGGTGGGTTTTGTACCAAGAATAAGAGAGATTAAGAGGGAGAGAGAGAGAGAGAGAGAGAGAGAGAGAGATGGTGGGCTCTAATTTTGATTATTATTTTTTTAATAAAATAACCCAAATCATAAGCCACATCAGCTTTAACTTGGTATATTAGGTCGTAGTGACCAAAAAAATAGGTCGACATCAACTTTGTTCCCTTATCGGATATGAATATAACTTTAGGGACTGAAATGGTAAAATCGAAATACATAATAGGGTTGTTGCGTCATTTTCCATTTTAAATAAATTAGAACAATAATTATCAAAATTAATATTATATAAAAATTTGTGTTATTACCTTTAAAAACAAAAAACTATGTTTGATGTTTTAAATAATTAAAATGATAAAAATTTAAATGTTAAACAAATATTTTTTTTAAATTGATTAATCATGAAAATAACTATAAATAACATTAAACCATATATTATATTTTTTTTTTTTCATTTCTAACCCGTAGGTAGAGGCCGTTGAGACGATTGAAATTATATAGTTTTAACAGATTACTGCCTTATATATAATTCAAATTAATCAATGTTTTATAGCAACTTAATATAAAATTATTATATTAACATCAACAATAACGTCACTATTATATTTAAAAAACATATATTTGTAAATATTCAAGTATATAGTAGTATTTTATGCAGCACACATGTATTCGGCTATATATATATATATATATATATATATATATATATATATATATATATATATATATATATATATATATATATATATATATAGAGAGAGAGAGAGAGAGAGAGAGAGAAAGAGAGCTAGGTTCAAATGTTTCTAGTAACTATTGTGTGTATGAATGCACCAATATGAAATTAGGAAAAAATAAATCATTACGTAAATCATTTAAGGGTATTATAGTAATATTTGCATAGTTAATTATAGTAGATCAACAACAATTCCTTATATCACGTAAGAAGCAAAAGATAAATATAGAACATTAGCCCTAAATCGATTTCAATCGGCGCCCTGCACTGCACATCTATCTTCCTCCTCAACTACCGTCTTCACCAACTGTCCTTCACCACCCATTTATGTTTCTACTCACCCTCATTGAGAAGAAGGTGCTCCATCATTTCATAGTGGACAAGAGGCTGTCGAACTCCCTGCAAATTTAAGCTAAAAATCAGGGCTTTTTTTTTTCATTCATCTGTATACCCTGTTATCCCATCCTCCATCGAAGCATTTTTTTAAAGAGGATGGCATACGAGTACTCATCTACTTCCAAGCTTCAATTTGGAGATAGCCGGCTTCCATGTATGCACTCTATAATATGTTTTGTCTCCTCAGCCCTATCTCATCTCTTGCTTCCCTTCCATTTCCATTTTTTGAAACACAATCCAAGAAACATACCCACCATGGAAAACGATGCTGACATATGCTTTCAAGAAGTGATTTTGAGGGTGGACTACCTGTTTACCGAATACTACCTAGATTGAGTGGTATTGCACGAGGTAATAAAATTGTATTGTTCTTTTGACTATTCAAGCTTTTGATATTTGAATTGTGTTCAATCATCGTATGTTCATTGAAATCCTTAGCTTCAGATAAATGACGCCTTATTGTTTATTTTTTTAGTACGATTCAGATTCAGAAGAAGGTTTCTCGATCGATACAATAGCGCTCATGGTTTTTCACTTTCCTCTTCTGATTTTTTTGGTTCTGCTTCCCTTTCTGATCTGATCTTGTTCACCTTGGTGGCAGGCGTCGTCGTATCCCCCAATCAGGTAATCTTCTCACTTCTTTTAATTTTTAAATACGCTTCGGTTGTACCCCATTCATACTTCTCCTTTAATTTAGGTGGGGTCAATTGGAATTATACATCGGATGAATGAGGCTTAAAACCCTACATGAGATTTCATTTAATCCATTTTTTAATATATTTCTTGATATGTGGATTCGAACTTGAATATCTTGGAACATACACGAAACATTCATGTACTCCTATTCTTAAGCTTGGTTGTATTGCTAGTTTAGAATGATTAGCAATTATACAATGTTGTATTGCCGTATTTTCAATAATGGAGCATGAAGTAACTTTTTTCATGTTGGCATATTGTGTTAATTTTACTTCACCATTTGGGCAAAAAAAATGTTGTATCTAATTAACAAATTACAGTAAGTTGTTTTTATCTATTAATGTTCATTACGTGTATTAAAAAAACTTGCAGAAACATATGTTAATTTTATTGTAGAATTATTAATGGAAAATCAAACATATGTTAGTTTTATTTTAATTTTATTGCATGTAAGGTGTTTGTGAAAATGTCTAAAAGAGAACTTGATATAATATATACAATTTGTCAAAATTTATTTGTATAAATGCATTCTGTCAGAATGTTTTAAGAATGTTTGTTGACAAGTATATTTGCTTAACTGGTAATAATGAATAATGCATGTTATTCTTTCAGAATGCCTTCAAGAACGAATCAAATATTGATCATACCTAAGAAAGACTTGGAATGAAGTTAAAAAAAAAACAAGTATAGTGGCGATTAAAGCTATAACTAGCAGAATGTATTTTATGTATTCTGTTAGAATGTATTTTATGTATTCTTCCATAATGTATTATTTGAATTCTATCATATTATACGTATTCTGTCATAATATATAAAGTGTGAAGAATTGCAAGTAACATGCTTTTAACCGTACTTCGTTGTTGTTGTTGTTGTTGTTTTTGTTTTTTTTTTTTTTTTTTTGTATTTGTAATATGAATGACTGGAATAACGGGTTGAAGACATGATAGGAATTACTTGAAAAATGAATAAAAGATTGATCACACTCACAATTTAAGAATGTTGTTATTTTTTAAGAATTTTATTCATTTTTGTTGATATTTTTTTAGAATATGTATAATTATATTAAAATGTATAAGACTATTAGTCTGTTAGAATATATAAGAATTTGAATTTATGTTTGAATGTATAAGAATATATTAGAACATAGTTATTCTTCAACCGGGGATTCACGAATTATGTTATTCTTCAATAATATTCTAATAGAATAAAATTCTGAAAGAACATCATTCTAACAAAAAACATTATGACGGAATAAAATCGGTTATGTTTACAAATTACATTAGAATTAAAATTGAATTAATATAAAAAATCCAGATTTTTAAAATTAGGAGAATTAATTATCCCTAAAAATTTCCATTTTTAAAAATAGTTAATTGTCCAAAATACTTTTATGCTGAAATTTGTATGATTATATAGTATATGCTATCCCATTGTAATATCATAGACTCTCAGATCATGACCATTAGTTATATTTCATCTAATGGTCCAGATATATGCATTCTGGCACATAATAGATATAAGAAACAAAATAACCTAATTATATATATATATATATATCTATATATATATATATATATATATATATATATATATATATATATATATATATATATATATATATATATATATATATATATATATATATATATATATATATAACACCTAGATTCACTAGTGGGCTTGACCCATTTTCGACAACTCTAAAATGTCCATTCCGGAGTTGCAAGGTTATTTTGCAAAAAAAATATATGAATTGATTATTTCCTTCAAAATACTATAAACATTTGATTAGTTTATTCAATTTTCATATATTTATCCATATTTTAATTACATAGTATTTTACAAGTAAGGCCTTAAAAATATATTAGGGACAATTTTGCAAAAATGGTGTCCGTTTAGCCAAAAGTTCTCACTTTGGTCCAAGAAGTTTTAGAGTAGGACTATTAGTTCTCACTACTAGTCCAAAATATATGTTTATAAAGGGAAAATGACTCTTGAGGGTAATTAATTTTTGCGTTTGTACTCATTTGGTCCTTTTTTTTTTTTTTTTTTTTTTGTATTCAATATACCATCGAACTTGTTGTTAGTGTTTACCATAGCCCTTTTGACCGGCTTTTGACCTGTGATAGCCGGTCAAAGGGTTATGGTGAACAAACAACAAGTTCGATGGTATATTGAATACAAAAAAAAGAAAAGGGACCAAATGAGAACAAACGCAACAGTTGGTTACCCTATTGATTCATTTTCTCTTTACTCATTTACAACAAATCCCACATCATCTCCTACTAATATTAATGACTTTATGAGATTCATTCTTGCTTCTCTTCAAAACATAACCTACGAAAGGACATTATTCATACATGTATAACTTTGTAATGCACTTGAATATTTATTAGGGGAATCTTGACTAAGCAGGCGCATTTCATGACTACATTTACATTTCCAATCAAATGATTTATCGTATCATGGATTCTAGACAAGTCTACAAACGAGTGGAATCACAAGTGCTTAGTCAAGATTCCCCTAATAAATATTCAAGTGCATTACAAAGTTGTACATGTATGAATAATGTCCTTTCGTAGGTTATGTTTTGAAGTGAAGCAAGAATGAATCTCATAAAGTCATTAATATTAGTAGGAGATGATGTGTGATTTGTTGTAAATGAGTAAAGAGAAAATGAATCAGGAGGGTAACCAACTGTTGCGTTTGTTCTCATTTGGTCCTTTTCCTTTTTTTGTACTCAATATACCATCGAACTTGTTGTTTGTGTTCACCATAACCCTTTGACCGGCTATCACAGGTCAAAAGCCGGTCAAAAGGGCTATGGTAAACACCAACAACAAGTTCGATGGTATATTGAAAACAAAAAAAAGAAAAAGGACCAAATGAGTACAAACGCAAAAGTTAATTACCCTCAAGAGCCATTTTCCCGTTTATAAATGTTTGGACCATTTTCAAAATCAAAACTAACTAAAATGATTGTTTTATCCCTTCTTTTTGTTTATTTATTTATTTATTTTATCTTATTAAAATAAAACATAAGACAAAATCTAAACCTACCCCTTCATAACCCACTTACATCCCTCTTTTACCGACTCGATCTCTCACTCACTCTCTTCACCGTCCATCGGAAAATTGACTGGTGCCGACACCGACATTGTATCTCTCTTCTACTGCTACGATCACCACCTCTCTATTTCTCTCTATTTTGTTGCTACGATGGCCAAAGTCGTCACAATGCTCTCCTTTATGGATTCTCGGTTTATATGGTTGCTCACGTTCTTAGTTTGTCTTCTCGAATAGGATCAGTTTACAACACCGTCGCCGCCAACGATCATACCACCAGAGATAAGAGATAATTTCGTGTCTAGATCTAGAATACCTAGTCGACTAACCCTTTGTCGTTGACTTATATCCCCCACTTCTAGAAAAACTCTAATCTACTCACCGTTGGATATTTTGAAAACTCTAATCCAATCGCTGCCAGAAAACCCTAATCGATTAGACCTTCTATTTGTCATGGGAGGCATAAAAAGCCTTGAGGGCCTTTAGTGCCACCTTTATCAGAGCTACAAATATGGTTTTCAGCACCACAAATCTATATATCTTGGTTCTTCTTCTTCGCCGAAAAATGGAGGGCTTTCTGGGATGTTCGACATTGGTGGTGACAGTCACATCTTTCAACCCTTTTTGTGTTGGTATTGACCGGTGGTGGTGGCTGCGTTCATATCTCCGACTGCGGCGGTGATATTTTCTCTTTGTGAAAATTAGGTGGGAGAGAGAGAGAGAGAAATATGTTGTATTTTATTTTTCCTTTCCTTTTGATTTCTACAGTAAAAGGAAATTAAAAAAAAACAAAATAAAAGACAAAATAGTCATTTCATATTTTTTTTATGACCAAAACCATAATAAAAAAACATATTTTGGACTAGTTATGTTAGTACAAGACTTTTTTTTTTTTTTTTTTTTTTTTATAACTAAAATTACAACTTTTGACTAAGTGTAGGACCATTTTTTCAATTTTGTCTATATTAGGACATCCGGAACTAAAAACCAACATTCTTCTCACCTCTCTCGCCGTCTACATTCCTTCGTCGTTGACTTGCCGTTTACCTGTTGACTTTCCGCCCTTCGCTCTATAGCATTTACTCGTCATCCTGTTCGCTCGACTCGCCGTTGATTCGTACCTCCGATATTCTGGCTGCTTCAGGTACTTATGTATGCACTAATTGTGCAGGCACATTCTTACAATTTGTTTCACATGTTATTTGAAATTTTTTTCTGATTAATCATAAATCAAATCATAATAATTTGTTTGTTCATTGACAAGGGATTGAAATTTCAACGATTTCAGTTAAGTTTTTCATTTTGTAATTCAGTTAGATAATACAGAGTCCAACATGCAGGTCATTAATTCTTCTGTATGTTTCAATTCAGAAATACGATTCTCTACGTATGATTCTTTTTTAATCTTAACAGTAAGCTAAACAATAATATTGAAGAAGCTTTAATTTTGGATTATAAGAAATCTTGGTTCTTGTGAAGTACTTTTCGGGTATTATATTCAATGAATCAAAGTTATGAATATGCTAGTGCAGAGTCTAGATCCTGAATCAATTAAGTAATGCGCTATTTACTTTCAGATAGGATAACTCGTGGCCACTTTCTCATCTGTGTGCTTGGGTTCATCCCTTTGATAGTCTTTTCATGTTGATTTTGCAATTAAAAGTAAGGTTTGGTAACATGAAGTCATGTTCTAGGGGGAGTATAGGGGAGTATATATATATGTGCACAAGTGCACATATTCTTGCTTGTGTTTGGATCTTTTAATTGTTTGTTCATATCTAGTGAAATTTGGATGCAAATATGTTTTTGCAATTCCTTTCATAGGATATAATAGTGGATGTTGTAGTTGTTTGTAGAATGGTATTTGGTGTTGATTTGTTTGAGGATTGTTGAACTTAACTTTAGATGGAAATTGTTTAGACAATATTAGGAATGTCTATGGTGGATTAATCAGATCAAGATAAAAGTTTTGTAGGTTAATTAAGCATATTGATTATTGGTTCAATATGGTGATTCTATATCAATACATAGCTGTATATATGTTGGTTATTTTTAAACATATTACTTCACATGGAAAAGTCTGGGGTTGCATATGTATTGTTGAGGTTATATTCTGTGATGAGACTTATGTTGCATAAGGTATTACTAATCTGGATTTTCTGTAGAGACATTATGTATGGGATCTTGAGATTGAGGCACAATTGAGGAAAGTGTGAGATTCAAAAGCTTCAGAACACAATACTTACTTTCTTACTTCCTGAGAGACACGACGTAAGCGATCAAACCAACAGTCATAGCTTATCGAGATACACAGTCGTGGGAAGATTGAAGAGTACTCATCAATCCAGAACTCATAATGGTTGTTCTCTCTGAACTTTGTGAAGGGTCTTCATGTTCATCAACTCATAATTGTCACAGACATGATGTATTTTTAAGTTTCAGAGGAGTTGACACTCGTCATGGTTTCACTAATCACCTTTACAACGCCCTCATGCATGCCAATATCACCACCTTCTTGGATGATGAAGATATTAAAACAGGGGAAGATCTAAAACCAGAATTGGAGAGTGGTATTCGAGGGTCTAGGGCTTCTGTTATCGTGTTGTCCAAAAATTATGCTACTTCCACATGGTGTCTCGACGAACTGGTGTTGATCCTTGAGCAACGTATGAAATCCAATCATGTTGTAATCCCCATCTTTTATCATGTTAAGCCCAGCCATGTCAGGAAACAACAAAGTAGCTTCGGAGATGCAATGGCTAAGCATAGACAAAAGATGGAGGCAGAAACAAATTCAAATAAAAGAAGCCAATGGGCTCAAAAGATAGAGCTTTGGAATAAAGCGCTTACAGGAGTTGTTGATTTAAAAGGGAAGGATGCAAATGGCAGGTAACCGCTTTCTTATCCATATTTCCATACTCCTTTAATATTGTTTAATTAGTACATGAAAGTTATACATAATCTTCTCCTTATGCTTATGCACTTAAACACGTCCCTTCATATTAATCAAATAGCCATATTTTGATGCATTTAATTTGGATATAGATATGGTTGGTATCGAGTCTAATTTTTGCAAATTATGTGATCTCACAAATTAATTCATATAGGCCGGTTAAACCACCCTGCTAATTTTAACACATTTTCTATGATTTTATTATTTTCCCACAATTATTTAATGTAGATAAATCTTTTTAATTATTTTATATGATTTTCATTAATAAACCAAATATGAAACAATTGCAATGCATGTGCTATATTTATATCATTCTACCTTCAAACTATATCATCTTTTATTATGATACACTAATGCTTTTACTTGTAAGTATTAAAGGTTAACTTAGAGATGATAATTATGACCTTGCACATTAAATACTTACATGGTTAGGAGTGCAACTACGATAATAGTTATGATATGGAAAACTTAATAATATAATAGGTTAATATGATATATTTTTGATTTGGATCATTTTTGAAAAATTAAATCTCCAGTGTGACATGTTAGTTGTTTTGATTATTGTTGTTCTTACTAAAGTCAAACTTCAGGTCTGAGGTGGAACTTATTGATGAAATTGTCAAGGACATCTTCCATAGACTACGCATATCCTCAAGGTTTCCACTACCACAACTTATTGGGATGGAAGGTTCCATTAACTTCGTCACTTCATGGCTGAAAGATACATCATCACATACGACAAATATACTAACTATTTTGGGTATGGGTGGGATTGGGAAGACATCTTTAGCCAAATATGTCTATGCGTTACATTTTCATGAATTTGACAAAAGCAGCTTCATTGAAGATATCGGTAGGAAATGTGAGGAAAAATCTAATGGGATTCTTGATGTTCAAAAACAACTATTTGATGACATTTCAAAACCAAGTTCAGTTCAAGTTCTTGATGATTCTATATACACCTCAATGATAGAGAATGCAGTAGCCCGTAAAAAGGTGTTTTTGGTTCTTGATGATATTAGTTCTCTAAACCAGTTAGATGCATTACTTGGAACTAAAGGTTTTTATGCAGGAACTAAAATCCTAGTAACAACAACGGACGCATGGTTAACAAAGAGTTGTACACTATTCAAAACGAACGATAAACCCAATCATGCAATGTACGAGCTTAAAGTCTTATATGAGATCGATTCACAAAAACTTTTTTGTTATCATGCATTTATGTGCAATGAGCCCAAACCAGGTTATGAAGAGGTGTCAAAAAAGCTAGTAAAGTATTGTAAAGGACATCCTATGGCTCTTAAAGTTTTGGGTAGGTCTCTACATAATCGAGATGTAACTTATTGGGAGGGATACATAGATAGGCTAAAGCAAGAAAATGATTCCCCTATAAATAATGTCTTGAGAATGAGCTTTGACTCATTGTCATCAGAAAATGACAAGGACTTGTTTAAGCATATAGCTTGTATTTTTGTTGGAATGGATAGCAATGATGTCGTAACAATATTAGAGGCATGTGATATAGAAACAAAAACTGGGATCACAAATCTCGTCGACAAATGCCTTCTTAGTATCGGATGGAATAATGAATTGAAGATGCATGAGTTGGTTAAAGAGATGGGAAGATTTGTGGTACGTGAGGAATCACTTTACAAGCCATGGGAACGAAGTCGAATATGGGGTCTTGAGTCATTTAAAGTGTTAAAACAAAAAAAGGTAAAATTCCATGTATACTTGTTTAAAGCATTTTGGATTTCTATATTTTACAATATGTTTTCATACCTTTCTTTTTAGTGTATGGAAAATGTTCTAGGTCTAACCCTTGACATGAGAATGCTTGAGAAAGAGAAGTTACACGGATCACTTGAGTTGAAAACAGATGCATTGAGTAGCATGGATAATCTAATGTTGCTACAACTCAATTATGTGCAAATAACCGACTCTTTCAAGAACTTTCCAGAAGAATTAAGATGGTTGTGTATGCATGGGTTCCCTTTGAAGTCTATACCTCCAGATTTACCGATGGAGAATTTGGTTGCTCTTGACATGTCACATAGTAGTATTGAATCATTTGGGATTTGTTATAGCTATCCACAACGACTTCATAAGAGGCTAAAGGTAACTTATCTCCATTTATTACTCTTCTAGGTCGAGTTGATAGAATTCACTAATATTCTAACTTATATCAATTTCAGCAATTAATTGGATCGTGCACAAAAGACAAAAGGTTGCTTGGATCGTTAAAGATTCTTAATTTAAGTTGTTGTGAACAACTTCATAGTCTTCGTGGCTTTGACCACCTCCCTAAACTTGAGAGACTAATACTTAAAGGTTGTATAGGTTTGATTGAGGTTTGTGAATCAATTGAGCAATGTTTTGAACTTGTCCACATCGATCTGAGCTACTGCAACAAGCTTGAAAAACTTCCAAGAAGCTTAGGCATGTTAAAGAAAGTTAAAACATTATTGTTAAACGGTTGTCATCTCAGTGAATCTCGAATCAAGATTAGGGATAAGAAATCATCAGAAATGCTCAACGCTAACAACATTGGCATAAACACAATAACCTCTTCCTCCACTCTTCTCCAGGCTATGCCAAGTTATTCAAAATTTTCTGTCATTTCTTTACCGAGATCTTTAGTAAGCTTGTCACTGGAGAATAATAATTTATCTACTGAATCTTTTCCAATGGACTTCAGTTGCCTAACCATGTTAAAAGAATTATATCTAGATAAAAATCCTCTTTTTTCCCTGCCCCGTTGTGTCAGAAGCCTTCCTAGGCTAGAGAAACTTAGCATGGTAAACTGTCATATGCTTATATCAGTCGAGCATCCTCCACATACACTAACATCTTTAAATCTAATGTTTGATTTTACAAATAAGCCATTGTTACGAAAAGTTGTATTTGATCCACAAATGTCCCCACTCAAGTTCTCACTAGAACGGACCATCTTGGCACATTCATCGTTTGAATTTGAAGGTATGGTCAAAATCCAACCAATGGCTGATGTTGAGGAAAATTTATTACACTGTTTGGGATGGACTAACTTACACTTCCTTAAAGGAAAGCAAGTGAAAATTTCTATTGGTTATAGAGAAACGGAGGAATCTGAAATCCAGGTTTGCTGTAGTTAACTACATGTCTTTGTGTGAATATATACGTATATATAATTAATGAAGGTGGTTCTATTTGGCAGATGTATTATGAATTTGGAATATTCAGCACAATTTATTGGGGTAAAGAGATGCCAAATTGGATTACAGATAGAAGGATGGGGCCATCAATATTATTTACAGTCCCATCATCTCCTAACAACCTCACAGGATTGAATTTCTGCTATGTGCTGACATCTGGATGTCTGGATGAGACACATGGATCTGTAGATGATCTGGACCTTATTAATTTGCCGGTGATCAAAATTTGTAATATAACAAAGAACCTCACATGGATATACGAACATTACATTGAGAAATTCAATGTGGGTGGCCATCGTCTAATATTATTAAGTCATTGGATGTTTGGGATGAATGAGATGGAGTGTGGTGATCAAATTACTATTACAGTGAGGAAGAGACTATATGATACTGGTAATGCAGTTACTAAGGAGTGTGGGGTGAGTTTTGTGTATGATAATGGAGAGAACAAAAAAGAAGAAGATGTGTTGGGTTATTACAGGTCATGGAATCACATCATTGGTGGAGATCTCACTGGATTTCAATCAACAACAGGAGAATACATCCTAAGCAAACGTCGAATTATTTGGCCTACGCTTGATATAGCTCTACGAAACTATTATCATCTGTGTGGAGAAGGCGCACACTTTAAAGGTACATAGGTGTCATTCTTATGTAGTACTTTTTTATTAAAACCGATAATAATAACTAAATGATAGTATTTTAAATCATGCGTTAATCTTCTGCAATCCTTGCCAAATCACTAATCTATTTTTTTCATTAGATAAGCTGTACTTCAAAGCTTTGTCTAATAGGAAGCCTGGCATATTAAAGGATGGTCCCTAAGGTACTTTTATTCCAAAAACCCTTTTCTCATAACATATATAAACCCACTGCCATGAGCTTATTTCTAATATGTTTTCACATAAATAAATCTTTCCAGCTGGCAGTCCACTCAACATACTTACACTTTGGCTTGCCTGACCTTTCCTCATCCCAACAACTCAGCAATTCTAAGCAGTCTTTTTTCATGTTTTCAAATGGCAATGAAGGTGCTTTTTGGTTTTGGTGTTTTCTTGTCTCGGAAAGTTGGATCTTCAAAACATGCATGTTCAGAATTTGTACAATACTAGGTGGGATATATTTTATGTATAGATATTTATTATTATACCATTTTTTTCAAGGTACAATGTGTATAAGGAAGAAATGAAGTAGAATGTTGTAATAAACATATCAATGAAAGTACATTGCCCAAAGCTAGATAGCTTGTATACGGAATTTTCATCTATTCATATTTTTTAGAAGGGATTCAATCAACCTCCATCTGGAAATCAACCTTCTACAAAACCCTTTATTTCCATGAGAAACGTTTACCAATGTCCAATACATTGGGTTGTCAGTTATATCCTTTATGTGTGCATATATTGTTTGTATTTCCATTCCTTAATGTAAATTTGTTATTATCTTCTGTACTTTAAAAAATAATTTTAGTAATCAAGTTAGTGTTTGTCTTTAGCCAAATCCAAGTATTTCTTAATTGTATTCATGACCATCAATATATCGTTGTTACTTTTTTTTATCAAGAAATCACTCATTACCATGCTCCTGAGAATTTTTCTCCGCTTACTTGGCAGACAACATGGAAACCAGTGTTGTTGCACTTGAAATACATTAGATCCCGATTTTATTAAACAACAAAGTATATGTATAAACCCAACTACTATTTAGAATTCATTATATGAACTCTAGATGTTTATTTATTTTTCCAGGATTTATGAAGTTTTATGAGTTAATTTTGGGCCCTATGCAAATATGTGTTTATTCGGCTAGCTGTTGATTTGTACTTTTAGTGTTTAACAAGTTACAATAGGATTAATTGTGATTATTTTTATGCATTTAATTTAGAGCTTGATGATTAAAAAAAACATTTAGTCCAGGAGTCGTGACAAGCCAACAAGTGAGGCCCAGGAATCTTACGTTCAAGAAACATAATATAGGCTTTTAATTGATTTTGTGCGTTCATCCAATTTCTACTAGCTGTTTGGTTATTTCTGGTGCTTAAACAAATATTACCATCCAGGTGTCCCCTCAATTGTCACATAGGATGCAATATTTATACCGAGAAAATTTTGTAATTGACAATCGATCCTGTAACGGATGAGAGTTAAAGATAATCATTAATCAAGACATCAAAACTGACAATCTGTGATTAAAACTATGTTTAATGCAAGTTTTATAACTGAAAAGTCTAATACACTTTTAGTTATGAAGAAAAATATTAGCTAAAAAGCCAACCGGTGGTGCATTCGTGTCCAAGGGGCAGAGCCCTGGCTGGGATCAGCACGAAATTTTTTTATATAGGTTATGTTTCTATAAAAAAAAATGCATCAAAAATCCGGGTTTTTTTAGAATTGACCCATATTTGACTTTTATCCAAATATCCGTTTTTATGACCACTGTCATATGATAGTTTTCAGACAAAGATCTTAATATCGTTTTTGGTCTCTTTTCTGGTACATAGAAAACATCATCAAAACACTCTCTGTTCTTGTATCTCCTCTCTAAGTCTTATCCGATTAAGGAATATTGGGAGTACCATCCAGATACTTAAAAGATCTAATTGAGAATTTGTGCACCGGCACTTTTTATTCATTACGTAACTTATTGTCAAACAAAAGCCAACAGGATATATATATCCTGAGATCCTAAAATTCAGTAAAAGATAATGAAAAACAAAACAGATAAATGTGAAACATCTATGATTATCTATTCATTGGAATAATCTAGATTCCTTTACTCCCCCTCAAGCTGGAGCATGAAGATTTTGAATGCCCAGCTTGTCCGACAACGACTTCAAACGATCTGAACCAAGTGGCTTAGTGAGCAAGTCAGCCAATTGATCTTGAGTGCTTATCTTGACAGGAACAATCTCCTTTGACAAAACACGTTCTCGTACGAAATAGCAATCCATTTCGACATGCTTGGTGCGCTCATGAAACACCGGATTGTGAGCAATGTTGCGGGCGGATTCATTATCACATAAAAGAGGTGTTGGTGCATGGAAATCAACATCAAATTCTGCCAACAACCAACGGGTCCAAAGAATTTCACTCACAGTAGTAGCCATTGCACGATACTCGGCTTCAGCTGAGGATCGAGAAACAACTGATTGTTTCTTGGATTTCCATGAAATCGGTGCACCTCCCAAGAGCAATATGTACCCCGTCCGTGACCTTCGTGAAAAGGGACAACCCAACCAATCCGAATCGCTATATGCTATCAACTCAACATCTTCGGTCTTTGGTAACAACACACCTTGTCCCAAAGTAGTTTTGAGATAACGAAGTACTCGCATAGCAGCATTCCAATGACTCTGTCTAGGGTCCGAGACAAATTGGCTAAGAACATTCACGGAATAAGTAATGTTAGGTCTCGTTGCTTGAAGATATAAGACTCTCCCAACGAGACGTCTATACACACTAGCATCGACCCGATCTTCATCTTCTCCTTTATTTAATTTTAAATTTTGTTCCATTGGAAACCTACTGGGTCAACATCCAAGAAAACCTGAATCTTCTAGGACATCAATGGTGTACTTTCGTTGACTAAGAACCAAACCTTCGCTTGTACGAGCCACTTCTATGCCCAGAAAATATTTCAAGGTTCCGAGATCCTTGATACTAAAACTCGCATCAAGTCTAGATTTGGTATGCTCTATCTTTTTCTTGTTGTTACCAACAATTATTACATCATCCACATAAATAAGGGCTGCCACAAAGGTGTCGCCATGCTTATGAACGAATAGTGAATGATCAGCTTGAGATTGTCGAAATTCTAGACTTTGGAGGGTTGTAGTAAATTTTTGATACCAATTTCTCGAGGCTTGTTTTAACCCATACAAAGAATTTTTGAGCTTACAGACTCGTGTTTCGTTGTCTTTTCTAAAACCCTGTGGTATCTTCATGTAAATGTCTTCGTCCAAGTCTCCATGTAAAAAGGCGTTGTTAACATCTAACTGGTGTATGATCCAATCACGTTTGACAGCTATAGTGAGTAGAACACGCATGGTTACAAGCTTAGCCACCGGGGCAAAGGTGTCATGAAAATCCACACCTTCCATTTGGGTGTAACCCTTAGCAACAAGACGGGCCTTGTAGCGTTCTATATCTCCATTTGGCTTGTACTTTATCTTATAGACCCACTTGGAATCTATAGCTCTTTTTCCAATGTAAGTTCCCAAGTGTTATTTTGTTCAAGAGCTTGGATCTCCCTTTGTATGGCTTCTTTCCATCGGTCATTTTTAATAGCCTGATGAAAGAACTTTGGCTCATCATGGGTGGCGGTGGCAGCTAAAAAGGACTTGTGAGCATTAGAAAATTTATCATATGAGACATAATTAGTGAGAGGATGTACCGTGGAGGCGACTCGATTGGCAGCGAGTTGTGGATGACTTATCGAAGGAGGTAGTTGTACGTCATAATCTTTGAAGCGAACTGGTTGAGATCGAGTTCTGGTCTCTCTGTTGCTGTCAGTGTTGCTGATTTCTTGGTTCTCGTGATTGTCACTCTCCACGAGTTCGCTGTTTTCATTGATGGTAGTATTATCTAGTTCGAGAGTATCATGATGATCTTGGGCTTCATCGCAGATGTGGCTGTCGACGATGAAAGGACGTTGAACCGGAGTCGTGGTGACCTCCTTATTAGTGAAGACAAAGAGGTGTTCATCTTCTTCATTTGTCTCCTTACTTTCTTTTATTTGTTTCATTGGAAATTCATGTTCTAGAAATCTTACATCTCTTGAGACTACTAACCTTCTGTACTCTAAGTCATAAATTTTGTAGCCCTTCATCCCCAGTGGGTAACCAACGAAGATGCCTAGTCTACCTCGCGACTCAAACTTGTCTCCACCGGTTTCTGTGCTTCGATAGTAGGCCAAACATCCAAATACTCTCATGTGATCATAAGTGGGTGATTTATTAAAAAGAACTTCATAGGGAGTGACCCCATTGAGCACCTTCGAGGGAAGCCTATTGATCACATAAGTAGCGGTCAAAATACATTCTCCCCAAAAGGCCTTGGGAAGATTGCCCTGGAAACGAAGGGCTCGTGCCGTCTCAAGCAAATGTCTATGCTTGCGTTCAACCACCCCATTTTGTTGGGGTGTATATGGACAAGAAGTCTCCAAGACAATTCCCTCTTGTGCATAAAAGCTATGCATTTTATGAGAGAAAAATTCTCCTCCGTTGTCACACCTTATACGCTTGATCTCCTTCCCAAACTGCGTTTTGACCATCTTGTGAAAATTTATGAGGTGTGTGTTAGCCTCATGCTTATGTTTGAGAAGAAATGTCCATACGGATCGACTAAAATCATCTACTATAGTCAAAAAATAATAAGCCTTTGAAAAAGATGGGGTTCTATACTTTCCCCACACGTCACAATGTATAAGATCAAAACAATTTGTAGTCTTTATTTCACTAATGGGAAAAGGAAGCCTTGTGTGTTTAGCCTTAAAACAAGCATCACACACTTCAGCTTGAGCATTTTTAGAAACATTTTTAACAAACCCTAAACTAGAAATCTTCTTGGGAGATGGATGACCTAGCCTCTTGTGCCAAACCTCAAAGGTAGTAACAAAAGCTTTCTTCTCCATCGCCCCCATTCGATATAGTCCTCCACTACAGTTACCCGTACCAATCAAGTCCCCCGTTACTAACTTCTGCATCACAATGAAATCAGGAAAGAAGGTTATAGCACAATGTAAGTTCTTGGCAAGCTTATTCACAGATAATAAATTATAATTGAAATTCGGAACATGCATGACTCCATTAATCTTAAGGCCTCCTGGAAGGGTATGTTCACCCTCCCCCATAACAGGTATTTTGTCACCATTAGGAATGATGACGGGTGCCTCCTTCGTGTATGTGATTTTGTTATCAAGAATATCACTTCTATGGGTTATGTGATCGGTAGCACCCGAGTCAACGACCCATCCATCATAAGGATTTTCTCTACCTGCCAAGTTAGCCTTCGGAATTGTCTCATTAAATGACTCCTCCTTGAAGTGTTCCACAAAGAGGTGATATTGCTCATCGGTTAACCCTGGTATAGGACTAGGACCCATCTGCACGCAAGCTGCCTTCGGCTTAGGTTTATCCTTCTTCCCGGGCCACCAGTCCGGATACCCTATCTTCTTGAAACACCCATCCTTATTATGACCTTCTTTCCCACAAAAGGTGCATTTTTCTGCCTTGTCATTACTTTGCTTGAATGTCTTTGGAATGGGCTTGCTAGCTGATTGAGTTCCTTGCCCTCGTGCGTTTTTCTTCCCCATTAAATTCACTTGAAAAGCCGCTGCTTCACCACCAACTCTTCTTGATCCTCTAGAAATTGCTCGTTATTGCTCATCTTCAGCCACTAGATGGTATATTGCCCCCAAGGACGGAGTTGGCTTCATGGCAAGTATTTCTGTACGGATGATAGAAAAATCATCATCGAGTCCCATGAGAAACTCATAAATCTTCTCCCTTTCTTTAAGTTCACTCAATCTTTTTCCCAATTCACAGTCACATCTGTCACACGTGCAACGGGGCATAGGATGAACAAGTTGCAGTTCATCCCACACAGCCTTTAGTTTCGTGTAATAAGAAGAGACAGAAGATCCATCTTGTCTGGTGGCATTTAACGACTGTTTCAGCTCATAGGCACGTGGTGCTCCCTCATTCTCGAATCTTTCTTCAAGGTCCTTCCAGATTTCGGCTGAAGTATTTACATATCTAACACTGGTTCGAATGTCTTTCTCCATGGCTGTTGTCATCCATCCCTTCACCATGGCATCGGCTCGCATCCAAGCCATGTATGTAGGTGCTGTTGATTCCAGCTTCTTGACTGATCCATCGACCAGTCCTATCTTATTCTTTGCAAACAGAAAATTAGTCATCTCCTGCTTCCATTCACTGAAATTATTGTCGTTCAATATGTCGTTAACCTGCATCTGTTTCGGGTAGTCAGACGGGTGGATATAGAAGGGTGAATTGGCATCAATGACATCTCCGTCCTTCTTGCTTCCGTCTCCTTTCTCCCCTGTTCATGATCTTCGTTAACCTATGACCTAACAGATCACAGGCTTTGATACCATAAAAGATCTAAATGAGAATTTGTGCACTGCACTTTTTATTCATTACGTAACTTATTGTCAAACAAAAGCCAACAGGATATATATATATATATATATATATATATATATATATATATATATATATATATATATATATCCTGAGATCCTAAAATTCAGTAAAAGATAATGAAAAACAAAACAGATAAATGTGAAACATCTATGATTATCTATTCATTGGAATAATCTAGATTCCTTTAATACTTTAATCTAAAAGTGTTTAACACGATTCTCAGAATTTCCAAGTCTTTCTATACCCTTAATTTCTAATTGATAATGTGTTGGTGATAAAAAAATTTAATGCTTTGAGTACCATTTTTTTCATTATGGTAATCTATTAGTGTTAGTGATAAGGTTATCATACCCTTTGGCCATACATTGTGCCCAACAAAGCTGATGAGATAGGACTATCGTGGTTTTATTCCTTCTTGTATTTGTCGTGGAATTTTTTTTGTAGAAGTGCTTATATATTACATTCGATGAGCTTCCATTATCATTGTAGATGTCGCCACATACTTCCTTCAAAGGAAACTTTCGATAACTACAAGTTCACAACGTATGTAAGTGTGATCAAGGTAGTCCCACTCGTCAAATGTGAATGTGTCGCGTTTCCAATTTCTTAGCCTATCTAAACATGGAAATCTCTCCTTTCATTAGTCCCTTTATTTTGACTTCTACTGGTGCAATGCTTTCTAGTTGCTTGGAACACAAACCTCTTATCAGTTCACTCAAGATCCTGATTGTATTTTTGTTTGGATCTTTCTTCTTAGTATTGTGCATTCCATAGTTTCATGACCTATTAAATAATGGAATTTAGAGTATCGATGGTTGTCCTTATTGCTGAATCTTTCTATTTTCTTTCATCCATTGTTCTTATTTCCCTTAACAAATTTTGCTATTTTGTTTCGAACTCCATTCTGGTAAGCATGCAGGATAGATTTTGTTGTGTGGTGGCAATTTGTTTGATATTTGTATTTTGTTGTTGATGTACCTTTGGGGCCCTTGGTATTCTTATTGTATAGCACTCCGCTATCTTTAGGACTGTTGTATTGTCGATCCCCATGTTTACTTTCTTTTTTCTGATGCCACTTCCTCTCGTTTCATGAGCCTATGGGCTAGTTCCATCGTGTCTCTTTTTGACTTCGGTGGTTTTCCAACTAACTATTTGAATAATACACCATCGAGTAATCCATAAGTGAATGTAGCTATGACCATGTCATCTTCTCTTTCTAGCGTTCAATGTTGCCTTACTAAATCAAAAGACAAAAGCCTGCAATGATTCATCCTCCCTCTGCATGCAACTTAAGATGGCATGTGCATTTGTTGTGTATTTTCTTTGTTGCACAAAATGAGTTTTGACTCTTTGCCATTAGAAAATGTCAAGGAGATATTTAAGCATATTGCTTGTATTTTTGTTGGAATGGATATAGATTCTAGTGTAACAATATTAGATGCATGTGATATTGAGACAGGATCTGGGATTACGAATCTTATTAATAGAGGTGTTCTTAGTATCAGATGGAATAAAGAATTAACGATGTATCAGTTGGTCCAAGAGATGGGAACATTTTTGGTATGTGAAGAACACTTTACAAGCCATGGGAACGAAGCCTATAGGGTCATGAGTTATTCAAAGTGGTGAAAGACGAAAAGTAAGATGTTATTTATACTTCTTTAAAGAATTTTGTATTTCTATATACATATCTAACATTTTAAAAATATTTTTGCATCCCATTTCTTCTTAGGGTACGGAAAATGTTCTAGCCTCACCCTTGACATGAGAATGCTTAAAAAAGAGCACTTACATGGATCAGTTGAGTTGAAAACATATGCATTGAGTAAGATAGATAGGATGATGCTTCTTCAACTCAATTATGTGAAAATAACCGGCTCTTGCAAGGATTTTCCGAAAAAGAAACTAATATGGTTGTGTATGCATGGGTTCCCTTTGAAGTTTGTAACTTTAAACTTACAGATACGGAATCTGGTTTCTCTTGAGATGTCATATAGAAAGATTGAATCATTTGGGATTTCTTGTAGCTATCCACGACTTCTTAAGAGGCTAAAGGTAACTTATCTCCATTTATTACTCTTCTTGGTCGAGTTGATAAAGTTCACTACTATTCTAACTTATCTCAGTTTCAGCAATTAACTAGATCGTGCTCAAAAGACAATAGGTTGCTTGGATCGTTGAAGATTCTTAATTTAAGTTTCTGTGAACAACTTTGTTGTATGGGTGGCATTGACCGCCTCCCTAAACTTGAGAGGTAGAGGTTGCGCTTGTGGTTTGTGAATCAATTGAGCAATGTCCTGAACTTGTCCTCATTTTCCTCATTGATCTGAGCTACTGAAACAAGCTTGAAAAACCTCCAAAAAGCTTAGGCATGATAAAGAAAGTTAAAATATTACTTCGAAACGGTTGCTACCTTGGTTCAACTGTGTACCAGGCTATGCCAAGCTATTCAAAGTTCTTTATCATTTCTTTACCAATATCTTTAGTAAGCTTGTCATTTAAGAATAATAATTTGTGCACTAAATCTTTTCCCTTGGACTTTAGTTGCCTAACCATGTTAAAGGAATTATATCTAGATAAAAATCCTATTGTTTCGCTGCCCAATTTTTTAAGATGCCTTCCTAGGCTTGAGACACTTAGGTGATGTTTCTTTTTTGTCTGCAGATCTGTGTGGCCTCTTCTGTCTGCGTCGCGCAGACCACGCGTGGACATTAGCCTTCGCAGACTGTGTTTTTTTTTTTTTTGAAGATTGCAGATCTAAAAATTTCTGCGCACCCACTTCTTGGCACAGATGTGGACCAGAGTCTTCTAACATCTTCAGACATCTTCTAGCCTAAAAAAACATATATATCTTTATTTTTTCTAAAGTTTTTTTTTTAATTTATAATTTTTCAAACTTTATTAATGATAAACAATTTGAAAAAAAAATTACAAAACTTTAAAAAAAACGTTCGACATTACAAACATGATATTTTCAACAAATTTATAAATAAAAATTTATTATAATAATAGTCATTGAAGTTGTTTATATAAATATGAAAAAAAATCATAATATATTCTTATATTTTTTGCAAAATTTTATAAAACATTATTTAATACAGTATCATCAATTTCTCGAGAAAATATTTATGGTACGTTTTTAATGGATTTAATTGAAAAAATCGAAGTTTATTTCCATCCATTTATGTATCAAATTCTTTGATCACTAATTATAATGTTTAGTTATAACTTTGCAACCAAAGTTTTTGGTTTTTATAAAATATATACGTTAATTCATACCATTTTTATTTTTATTTTTATACAATAATACATAAAAGTTATTCTAGATTCGTTAATTATTTATAACAAAGTCATAAAAATATGAAAAAATCATTTTGAAGTTTAAAAAAATCAATTTATTTAAATTTCAGTTTATTTTAGTAGCCCACAGATGTTAAAAAAACAAACAGTCTTCATTTTTCAGACCGCAGACGTTTGGTCCACCTCTTCTACTGCAGAGGTCTACAGATGTGGTCCGCGGACTGCAGACATTTTGCCTCAGAAAAAACAAACAACACCTTAGTATGAGAAATCGTTAATTTTTGACGTCAGTCGGGCATCCTCCACTTACACTTACATTTGAACCATGATTCTCTTTCTGATAATCCTTTGCTACGAAAAGTTGTATTTGATCCACAAATGTCCCCACTCAAGCTCTCACTAGGATGGAGGACATGTTCATGGTTTGATATTGAAGGTCCGGTAAAAATGCAACCAATGGCAGCTGTCGAGGAAAAGGTATTACATTGTTTGGGTTGGACTAACCTAGACTTCTCTAATTCTTCTAGCATGAGGATTGATGTTTTGGGTATAGCATCAGAGGAATCTGAAATCGAGGTTAGGTGTATTTTATTATATGTGTTTCTGTGAATATGTATGTATATATAATTAATGTGTTGGTTGTATGTGGCAGATGTATTACATGCTAAATTGGATTACAGATGGAAGCAAGGGGCATGGGGTGATTATGTGTATGATGGAGAAGAAGAAGGAAAAAAAAGATGTGTTCGATTGTTACAAGTCATGGAATTACATCATTGGTCAACATCTCACTGGATTTCAGACTACAACAGGAAGCAAATGGCGAATTGTGCATTATGACAAGGATATTGAGGATCAACTCGTTACATAGATTGGAAAAATTTGTGCTTTGAAGGTAGATGTCATTTTTATGTAATACTTTTTATCTAAATCCGATAGTATTTTAATTCATGTTTTTAGTTTTCTGCAATCATTGTCAAATCTTTAATCTATTTCTTTTCATTAGATGAGTGAGTGTACATCAAAGCTTTGGCCCAAAGGAAGTCTGACGTACTTGAGGATGACCCGTAAGATACTTTTATCCAAAAAACCCTTTTCTCATAACATATATAAACAAGCACAATTTGGCTCAATAGACATACAATTTGGCTCATCTGACCTTTTCTCATCTCTACAGCTCAACAATTCTAAGTAATCTTCATTGAGGTTTGTTTTATGTTTTCTAATGTAATGCCAATGAAGGTGCTTTTGATTTTGGTGTTTTCTTGTCCTGGAGAGTTGGATCTTGAAGACATGCATGTTCAAAATTTATTCAATACTAGGTTGGATGTATTATATGTATACATATACATCTTATTCGCCAAAACACAAGCCTTTTGCACAACCACTACAAGAAAAATGCTAAATAGCTACGGAAAGTTACTATGGAATCAAAATCCGTTGCTATTTTACAACCGAATATGCTACGGAACGACTTGTCGTAGCTATTTTGCTACATAAATGGTTACGGAATTGCATTACGTAGCTAAATCTTAAATAGCTACGTAAAGTTGTTACAGAATCTAAATTCATAGTTCCTTTAATACGGAATATGTTACAAAATGGTTGGTTGTAACTAATTTGCTACGGAAATGGCTACGTAATTGCATTCCGTAGCTAAATCTTGAATAGTTGCTACGGAATTAAAATCCGTAGCTAGTTTACTACAAATAATGCTACAAGTATTTTGGTTGTAGCTAGTTCTCTATGAAACTTGTTACAAAATCCATGTATGTAGCTAGTTGGCTACATAAATGGCTACAAAATAAAAATCCGTAGCAAGTTAGCTATGGAATTAGGATCCGTAGCTATTTTGTTAGGTAATTTGCTACAAAATAAAATTTTGTAGCTAATCTATTATGGAATCTGTTACAAAAAAAGGTGAATTTGCAAAATAGCTACGAAATCAAAATCCATAGGTATTTGGCTACGGAAAATTCGTAGTGAAATAGTTACGGAATATGTTTCCGTAGCAAAATATAGAAGATTTTTGAAAAGATATATTAAAAATGCACAATTATTTTTGAAACTCAACAACAAAAATAAAGTATTATTTTTAATTGTTTTGAAATTTTAATTATAATATAATTTTTACATTATAAATATTTTAGCTTCAATTTTTAGATTTTGATGACATACATTTGCTAATTTTCTTATAATAATATTATTCCGATTTTGAAAATTATTACCTCTAAATCAAAATTTATTTACCCTCTATTGTACTAGCTGTTCTAAAAAAAGAATTAAAATGTTTTATTTTGACTTTTTAGTTAAAAAAATGGTCAAGTAATTGCCACGTAAAGTTTTTTTCAATAATGTTTGAGTTTGTTGCCATAATGTTTCATCAGGGGCAAATTAGTAAATTCAATAACCCCAATTTACTTCCTCACAAATTAGGGGTATTTTTGTTGAGTTCAAATCCATCGCCGGACAATGGTCAAGATCGGATCTCTTCCTCTCTCTCTCAACCTGCTCCGCTGTCGCCCGTTGCTTAGCCACGTCGTCGCTGCTCACAACATTCCGATTTCAAGTACTGCCCCAAGCCCTAAACGATTTCATTGGTATTACTTGTATCACTATTCTGTTCTTTCATGCTAATTAGGAAGAAAATTCGACAGCTAAAGCACTATTCTGTTAAGAAACGAAGTCTCCATGATTGACTTCTCTGTTAATTTATACACGCAATAAACAAAGAAGGAATATTTTTATGTTAATTTATAGAAAGCAGGATCATTTTGTCAATGTGATAAAACCATGCCCCCAAGGCTAGTTCGGCTCCCACATTAATCATTTTGAAGTCCATACTTATCAAAATACAAATTTGACAAGTGTTTATTATGCTGTTAGTAGATATAGCATAACATTCAGTTTTAATTTTCTTTAATAAAAAAATGTGGATTAAAGTACTGAAAGAGTGATATGTACAACAAAAATCCTCAATAGACACAAATTTGGTAAAAGATATAGGTTAAAATCACCAAATTTGTGGGCTTACTTTAAAATTCTCCATGAAAAGTAAAATCCTGGATGGCATACTCTGGGCCAAATTTGGTAATAGACACAAATTTATAGCCAACTTTATTATTCTTACTTTTCAAAACATAAAAGTCTCTACCGCAATAAAAGGCCTTATGACTGAAGCCAACATCATGGGATGAATTTAGGAGCGAACAATTAAATTCATCGTCTTTGAAACGACAATTAATTATTATTATTGTTATTTTTTCGTATTGTAGATTCTTGCAACTACTTTACCCTTGTGAAACATATAGTTATTTTAAGAAGATTCAATGGTGTTGTTATTATTGATATCTTTCTTGCTTTTACATGGTTTTTGCTTGGATATGACTAATGGCATATATTTGTAATCTTTATGTTTTTAAATATTTGTTTATAGTACAAATGATGATCAAATGAAGTTGTCTGTAATAGCTAATCTCTTAAGGGCAGCAACAAGTAACTTGTATAGATATTCTATATTTAGAGCAAAGGGCATAACTGACAATTTTTCAAAGTATGATGTATTATAGGAAAAGAACTTAAAATTAGGATGTTTAATAGAAAAAAATTGAAAGTAGGGTGCTATATTACACACTTTTTGGAGAGTAGGTTGTTCTATCTTGACGAGGATATGGAGTTAAATACTTGCATGTTATTTTCTTAGATTAATATTTTCATTTCAAGAAGTAAGGGTAGTATGTTTGTTTCCTAATCTTTTATTATTCCCTGATTACACCTAGTTTTTGATACTTGTGTGCAGATATAATAAAATGAGCAATAGAAATAGATATTGGATGTATGAACGACTTGATGATCGTGGTCATGTCTCTCATGTTTTCATTAATGGTGTGAAAACATTCATCGAGTTTGCTTCTACTAAGCAAAGTTATATGGATGGAGATAAAATTAAATGCCCATGCACAAAATGCAATAACAAAGCATATAAAGCAGTTGATGAGGCAAAATATCACTTATACAAGTTTGGTTTTGTTCCAAATTATGGGTTACATATAATTATCAGAGGGAGAATATCTGTAAAGTCACTATTATGCAGGGACCATTTATGTAACTTTTATAAGCACATGGGTCATTTCTGTAAATTCTCTAAAAGGCATGGACCAAAGTTATATGGTATTGGTAAAATGACCGAATTTGCTTGATTAATATTGTCCAACTATAAAAAGGTGGAACAAAAGATGTAAATGCCCTTTTGATTCAACACAACATGAAAGTAGTGTTTGTAGTAACTAAACTGTAAATGTTTGCTATCATTAACTAAAAGTATATATTTACAGGTTTTGAAATGTGTCAAAGAAATGCAATCCGTCAAAGGAATGGAATCGGTCAAAGGAATTGAAATTTGAAGAAATTGAAACGTGTCACGTGTTTGGTTAGAAGAGTTTGTAAGGAGAATGGAATTGAATTCAACTCCGTTCGTTTACATGTAAATATCTACTTTTAGTTAACTAAACTATAAATGTTTGCTATATGATGGTTTTAAAGAATGGATGAAAAATGACAATGTTATTAATATTCTAACTGTTAGTTTGCTATATGATGGTATTTATTCAAATTTTGTGACATATATGATCTATAATATATATGATCTATAAAAAGAACTCATCGATTGAAAATGCCACATGCATTTACGACAATGTGACTAAGAAGATCAACATATTCTTAAAATATTCGTAAAGGAAAAATCAATTAGATGTTATTATATATTAGTATGTTATATTGTTTGAACAGCTGAATATTATATATTAAATTGTCACTAGTAGGAAGCTATTGAAACAAAAGCAATTTAAAATCTGCAAAAATGCCTACCCGTCGTGAAGTTGTGTTTTCTATGCACAATCTAATATAATCAATGGATCTTGTTGCCACAAGACAAGGGTAAAATTGTAATTTTACCCTAAAATTCCAATTGCTTCTAATTGTCCATCCAATTTTATAATTATCGAGAAAAGTATAAAAAAATTATAAAATAATCCAATTAATATTTTAACATCTTAGCTTATTCGATCCTCTATCAATCAAGACCACGTTGACTTTGACTTTCTGCATTTGTCAAACATCTTCAAATCTTAAAATTTTAATATAAATTTTCATTTACCACGATCAGAATGATATTATTTATATATTTTATTTATTTACCACGATCAAAATTATATAAATATACTCACGTAATTGATAGTTCAGGGAGAACACGACTCGTGCGTATACACAGGTAGATGAAAACAAAGAGCGAAATTCCACCTGACATTTAAAAAAAATAATCAAATATTCAGATTAAATACACCAAAATATAATAATTTTTTCTGTTAATTTAAAGATTTTATTTGGTAAATTTGATTTCTTAGGAGAGGACCCATCAAGTCATCAACCGATCATTAAGGGAAAAATGGGTCAAATAATTGGATCATATCTTCTTCCCTAAATCAGAGGTAATCGGATCATATCGATCGTATTCCTCATTCCTCAGATCACTTATTACGCCATTATCGATCGGAGCTTTGTTGTTCGCCGCCTGCTCCATCCCTACCTCTCTTTTGCCTACCTCGATCCTCCCTAAATTTGATGCTAAATCAGAGGTAACATTTTTCTCTCTTCTTTTTTGCTCTATTTTTCTCGATCTCTCCATTGAATCTTTCTTCTTCGCACATCGTCGCTATCTGGTCGTCGCCGTCGATTGCTGCTTCTTCCGGTCATCTTTCTCATTGACCCTGTGCAGGTACTATCCTTGATCCTCCCTAAATCCCTTCCTCGGTTTCTCCTTCTCCACTCTTCTGTGAACTTAGCCGGTCATGATTTTGTTTCAGAACTTCTAAATCTTCCAATGAATTTTGTTTCAGAACTAAAATTATTGTTCATTACGCATTACAGAACACTGTATCACACTCTCATACACACTTAACACATATACACCTCTACTGCTCTTTTAAAAGGATTTTGTCAACCAAATGGTTAAATGTCATATGACTTTATGTAGAAAATAAGCATACATTGTATGATGAGTTTATTGATCAAAACTAGAGACAAAAACTACATTCTGTTGTGGTCTACTGATGATAGAATTAAGATAACTTGGTGATGAAAACTAGATTATGCAGTAACTATGCTTTTGTGTGGTACATCACATTACAAACACCTCACTCATATTTTCTTTTTTACCTTAAGCATCAGAATCTTGTAAGAATCTTGTAATTTACTCCAATGCTTATACCAAGCCCTCCAAATTCCAATGTTTAACAACTCATGAAGATGTTTTCCTATCCTATAATAATACATTGTGCATTCTATACATGTATAATATGACCTTGTTAGTTGATGAAAAAGATGACTCTTGAAAAGAATGTATTTGATTGATCAAGTCAAGACTCGAGAATAAATAGAATACAAGATGGGACAATCATAAGGTCCTATAATGTGATGTGCATTCATTGTGCTGTTTAATTTGATGTTACTTTACTAGATGGCATATTCTTTGTTTGTAAAATGTAATGTTGCACTTTTTACTTAGATGAAGATAAGGAGACTCAGCTCTCATTTTGGAGTCCACTGTTGGATCTGAGCTCTTTCCTGTTAAGGTGAAGTTGATAAAAAAATCAGTGTCCAGCAATGTTAAATAAAAAGCAGTCAAGTAAACAAAACATATTGTATTATTCCTAGAAGAAATTAAGGTATAAAGTACAATTAAAGTTGCTATTATAGAACTCCTAAATTAAAACACAGACACATAAAAGTAGCAACCATGACCTAGTGACCTCTAAGGTGGTAGTGAAGCTCTAAAGTACCCTAGATTGGTAAATCTATGTCCCACGGATGTAACTGTAAATCTGAATATATCATTGTAGTCATTAGTTTGTTTTAATTGTAGTTTTTGTGCAACCATAGAAATCATTCCAAAGTGAATTCTCAAAATGAGCTCTTTCGGTATCACTTTATGTATAAATATTAATTAAAGGCATGAACTGTTTCAACTTTTTCTTTGCTCCAGGTTCCAATCCACTCCAGTCCAATCCAATCCAATCCAGGTGATAACAAAACCGTCATGTTTAAGTTTTGTGCTTTATCTTTTATACTTACTATGACATTGTAAGTTGTTATTTTTTTCATTTTTAAATGCAAAAATAGCAATCTACGTTCATTAAAGTATTTGCATTATACTTTTAGTTTTTGTATTTTTTCAAAGTAAAAAAGTAGAATGCTAAAATAAATAAGCAAACAAAAGTACATTGGTATTTTAAAGTAAAAAGTAGTATGCTTAGACTTTTAGTAAGGTATTTCTATAATATTTGTGATCTAACAGATTTATAACTTCCTAATTATTTAAAATTTCAGGGAATATGTCACAATTCTTATTAAGAGACACATTTGAAACGAAAGCAACATACAAGTGTACGTTTCATAAACAAACGCACAGATGATGCAAAATATGCCCCATTATCTACACCACTATTGTTGTCATCATCATCCCGTACCACATTATCATCTATTGGTACTGTATCTGCCCCAACATTTGCTTCACATGTTGGTGCCACATCATCAACACATGCATCATCCATACCTACATCATCCAACCAGTCATCCTTACCTACATCATCTACCCAATCATTTGTATCTACATCTATCCAATCATCTACACCTACATCTACTACATCATCTGTACCTACATCCACAACAAATTGTAGTGAATCGGTTGAGGAAAATGTTGGCGTTCAACATCAAGGGTATTTACTTGGATCTACAGGACTGGATGGGCGTCTATATATTGGAGTGCAAGATAAGGAGTAAGTTAAAATTCTTACATTTTTATCAACATTGAGCTTCATGAATTTTACAATGGGGTTGATTTTTTCTTTTGTAGGTTATTTTCTTCAGGCCTATGTTCTTCCGTTATCTATGAATCCTTTGGTGAAAGAGCTGATTTAAACGGGTATAGCTGGGCAGCTTTAAGTGACGAGACAAAACTCCTTTATTGGGACAAGTTTCATGTATGTATCTCATTTATGCAATTATTAGGTACTCATTAACTAAAAATCTCATCTTTATATTTTGTATTGTAGAAAGAGTGTCATTAGGATGATGCAAAAACTCAGTTAGTCCAAGCTTGTTGGGAAAATAAGGCAAAGGAAAGATATAGACAATATATCTACAATATAAGCTCAAAATGGAAAAAGTCGACTATAAAAAAAAACCTGTTAATATAACATCAGAAGTGTGGACATCCTGGACTGCAAGATGGAATACTGAAGACTTCAAAAAGAAATCAGAACAAAACAAAAAAAATAGGCGTAGAGGTGTAGCTGATGGACAAACCCTTTCTACGCATACCGGTGGATCGACTTCTCATTCCAAGATTGCTTCTAATTTAGTAAGTACTCATTTAATTTTATATTATAGCAATCTACTTTCATTTAGATTTTTATAAGGACTAAGCATAAATACATAAAATAGCAATGTACTTTCATTTAGTTGTATGTTATTTTATTTTTCATTTTTCAAGAGTGGAGCCTAAATGCAAAAAATAGCAATCTACTTTCATTTACTTTTGTATCATAGCAATCTAGTTCCATTTCGATTTTTAAATGGGTTTAGCCTAAAAGTAAGTTGCTATTTTTTCATTTTTAAATATCTAAGCCTAAATGTAAAATAGCAATCTACTTTAATATTGATTTTTTTTTGTATATATGTAGAAGAAGCTTTGGGGACATGATCCGGCACACCATGAACTATTCTTGTATACACACACTAAGAATCACGATGGAGTGACTTTTTTAGTTGACAAAGCTAAAAAAATTCATGTAAGTTTTATTTTTAATAATTTCATGTAAGTTTTATTTTGATTTTTTTGTATAAGTTTTATCTCAACACAATTATAAAATTATAGGATGATTTTATGGAACGATGTGATCGGTTGGAAGCAATAGGAGAGGAAATTGATGAAGACAAACTATTTTATGATGTTGTTGGGGGACACGATCGAAAAAAGAGATTATATGGATTTGGCTCATATGGAAAGCGCATTCGTTCTAGTAAAGGATCTTCTGAAATGCATCGCGAACAATACGAGGATAATAATGCCGAGACAAAAGTCGAGATTGAGAATTTGAAGAAATTAGTTGAGACGCAACGCGAACAATATGAGGATATTCAACAAGAATATGAGGATGTTCAGCAAAAATATGAGGATGCTCAGAAAAAGAATGTGGAGTTTCAGCAGAAAAATGTAGATGTTCAAGCTAAGTTTGAACAACAACTCGCACAAGCAATGAATGTCATTAACACATTGAGTGAACATGTCAAAAATTTTATTAATCGATGATAGAATATTATGTATCGAATAATGTTTTACGTTAAATTTGTAGCGACTTTTGATTTTGAAATATGAATCTTTTGATGTATTGGAATATTTCTTTTAGTTTCTACAGAAATACTTTGTTATTTTTGGTTTTATATTAATTGTATTTTTGTAAATTGATATAATAAGTCAAATTAAATAACCGAATTTTATAGAAAAAATGGTATGGAACGATTGTTATGGAATTGACTACATAAAAGTTGTTACGAAATATGTTACGGAATGAATGGCTACGGAATTTGTTACGGAACGAATGGCTACGGAATTTACTACAGAACAATTAGTTACGAAATTTGCTACGGAACAATTAGTTACGGAATTTGCTATGGACTAAAAGGCTACGGAATTTGCTACAGAACAATTAGCTACGGAATTCGCTATGGACCAAATGACTACGGAATTTGCTACGGACCAAATGGCTACGAAATTTGCTACATAACAATTAGCTACGAAATTTGCTATGGACCAAATGGCTAAGGAATTTGCTATGGAACAAAATAGATACGGAATTTGCTACACAATTCATTGTTACAGAATTGTGATGGAAGTGCGTTGTAGTTGAAATGCTACGGATAAACGTTGTAGCAACGACCATAGCAAAATTGCTACGGAACTATAATTTCGTAGTTAAACATTTTGCTACAAGAAATCTTACTATGGAATCTCATTGGCAAATTCTGTAGCAACTTTCGTAGTTATTTAGGTTTAGCTACGGAATTACATCATTTTGCTACGAAAGTTTTCCGTAGTTAAATCGAAATTTTCTTATAGTGAACACTGATCAGCGGACACATTTTTGTGTTAATAAACTGATGTTATGTTCAACATTAACTAATATATACTCCTCACAATATTCCCTCAGAAACCAACTTTTTCATTCAAACGCCTTGCCCCTGTTTTTATTTCATTCATCTTCTTTCATATCATACAAATTGACCCATCTACCCTCGTCTCTATCAGATTATGTGAATGAGATCACGTTCACTCCATGGAACTCTCAACAAACTACTCTCAAAATACTTTTGCTCCTGTAACAAGGTCTGAATCGGCTCTGTTAGGGCATTAACGTATGTGCTAATAACTCTTTACGTCATAAAGTCATTTACACGAAAAATTATCATATTTCTAAGTTCTAACATTGGTTTTACGTACGTACGTCTATTAAAAAATCATTTGCAAAAAAACCTAATTGGACCAAACACTTTGAAAACCAAATGTTGCTTTATTTAACTAAAAATGTCAAAAACTGTGAAACAAGGAAGACATCTTTATAGACTTTTTAGAAAAAAAAATTATTAATATTTCACTAAAATGTAGCCTCAAGAACATTTATGCAATAATTATTTTGATATTGCTATATTTAGGAAAATGACGGAAATTATGGCAACGTGACCCACCTTATATAACTTGTTACGTGGTGGAAGTTACTTGATGGAAGTAACTGTAACTGTAAGTATTTATATGGGCAAACCGGTTTCCTTTTATATGAAACATAATCACAGAACTTTTTTTATCACTCACAGAAACAAATCCATGAGGATACCAATAATTTTCTAGCAATCTTCTATCAATTTGGACATCATGATGGAATCAGTGGCTTCATTTGTGAAGCAGATTGATAATCCAAGTACGCTCTTTGTCACTGAAATGGATTCGTGGCGTTTAAATTGATTAGAAAAGTGATTGGGATGAATAGATTTCTGAAATTAAACATGTGGTATCAGGGTCTTCTTTTGGCTTTTAATCAATTTGAATAAAAAACTTCCGTTCCTATTATCATAAACACCCCAGTATAAAATAAAATAAAAAACCAGAACTTCTGTGATTCTTGCATGAAATTTTCTGGTAAAAACCCATTAGAAAACTTGCTTTTATACATAGACTCATATAGCTTTGGATTCTAGGTTTTAATCCTTCAAACGCGTCCCCTTGGTTTTCAGACGTTATGACATTGTGAAGGGGCGTCCTTGATATCGATGGCGACGCTGCCCCTCAAAACTTCGAAACCTTTGCCCTTAACGTCGAGGGGCACCGCCGCACCGGCGTCTGAGTAAGTGGCGTCAAACGGCGTTCAGGAATGGGGACGATGATTTTATTCTTGTTTTTTTCGTATGAGTTGTAACACAATGGCGTCATGGGCTGAAGCTAAAATCCATGTAATCTGGGCTGAATCTCCTTAACGTGGATTGTTCTATTAGCCCAATTCGCTTTTTCATATTTATTGATCCCTCGTAGGCTCGTCGCCAAACACAACCCAGCGGTTTAAAGATCTTTTGTGATCAAGAATTAATATTGATTAATGAAGTTAAGGAACAATTCGATTAATAATAGTACCGTACTAAATTCAAATTTTATACACAAACTAGTTTATTAATTAAACTTCTATAATAAAATTTTATAATTATTAATCAATTATTTTAAATAAATCATTTTAAATAAATTATTAATTAAGAGATATATCAAAATTTTAAAGTTATTATAACTTCAAATTTAACATATAATTAGAAAATGTAAATTTGAACTTTGAAATGAGTTGCCAAATATATCTGCATTACACACGACATAGTATTAATAAGGAGTTGTATTAGAGTGACACTTAGCAAAAGAAGATTAAAACTATTCATTTATTAGAATAGAGAAGATGTTAAGGGTCCATTAGTTTTTTTCTAGTTGTATCTTATTTGAATAGATGGCCCAATGGAAAGTTATTTCAATTGGATATAAGTTTAAATACAACATTATTTTTTGCTAACATGTGTTTTACAACCCGACAAACTTAAAGGAAATTCATTTTGTGACGGAGTTTTCATGCTCGTTGATACAGTTAGCATGGCCGCTATGAAAAGGAAGACTTTGGAGGTGATCGTTTTGACTACCATTTGGATGCTTTGGAATTATAGTAAATTCCAATCATCTAAAGTGAAGAGAAATAATATTTTGAAAGGATTGTTACTCATTCTTTTGTTTGGTTTTCTAATAGGAATGTTAGAAGTAGCATTAATTGGACCATATGGTTAAAAAAAAACATTTTTTTTAAACGAAAAATCTAACATACTTCTAAACTACTACTTAAATCCATATATGTCCACAACAAGACTTAAACTCTTAACCTCAATGAGGGAGAGCAATGTTGGATACCGTTGGGTTAGAAGCCTTTTAGTAATTACAAAACCCTTTGATTTGTAATGTGTCCATTAAATGATAAATTTATATAAGAGTTACTAAAAAGAATTGTCCTTCAAATTTTCTTTATTTTTGGATTTTTGGGACCTAATCTTCCAATTTTTCAGTTATTTTGTCATTTTCTTTGAATTATGGCGTAATGCCCATTTCTAGGGTTCAACTATAAAAACTTAAGGATTTTAAATCAAGGGTTTAGGTAAAACCCTAAGTCGTTGTCGTCACAACTAGCCTTTTTGCTAGGAAATTATTGTTGGATATAGTGTCTAAGTCCATAATTTTATTTGGTATGTACTTGATCCGACCCGGCATGGTCCATTTGGGTTGCATGGCATTGCAATACTTGGATAGACTAAATGAGAGAATATGGCACTTATGATTATTAATATATTATAAGTTCTAATATATTGATAATAATATTATTTAATTAGTATTTGATCAAGTATTAATCTAGTATTAATTTGGTGATCAAAGTGAGACTAATTAAATATATAAGGGTTGACTATGACAATCATCAATTCTTTTATGGTGGATTAATGATCCATGGTTTATGGGTTATGGATGTAACCATTTGGAGCTCCATGGATAGTCCATGGGAGTTACAAACCCATGGGTCATGAGAAATGAAGAGTCATGACAATTAAGAGTATTCATGTGAAAACCCTAATTGTGACACCACTATAAAAGGGACCCTTTGGCTAGTGAAATTTGGCTAGTAAGGTTACTAGAGAGGGCATAACCGATTTTGAGTGCTAGAAGTATTCTCTCAAGTTATTCCAAGTTTTGTGGTGTTGTGTGAAGCATTTGAGGCACAACATTTGGGGTGCTAGGCTCACAAAGTCTTGAAGGAATCCAAGCAACAACAAGGTATGTATTTCTACTAGTTTTATATTTTATGTAATCCCCATGCCATGCTAGTTAGGATATAACCTTGTAAAAGAATTTTGCATGTATATAGAGAAAACATAGATTCAAGGTTATTAGGGTTGCATGTACACTTAGGAAGTGTTAGAATGCTCAAAACCCATCAGTGGTATTAGAGCCAGGTTGTTTTCTATATACTTGATGCAAAACTACTTGAAAATCGAAAAAACTGCTCACTGTCGACTAGACTCGCCGAGTTCATGGGGAGGACTCGCCGAGTCCATGTACAAATTCATCCTACTCGTCGAGTAGGATCATGCACTCGATGAGTAGGTGCGTGTTGGGCAGTCTTTTCGTGTTTTGTTGCTGGAAATGGATTAGAATCATTATCGCAATCTGTTTTGGACTTGTAAAATCTGTTTTTCAAAATGATAATGATTATGTTAATCCATTTTACATGACTTTTAACAATTTCAAAGTATTATATATGTTCATACGATTTCTTGAAATTGCTTGACATGAATTTGTGTTTTTATGAGTTTTTAGAAGATCATAGGAATTATGTGTAACCACCATGTGTGTTTAATTCTTGATCTTTTGTATTGATGGTGTCCATAACATGTCCTCAAGTTATGGATAACCAAAAGTCACTTCTTTTAATTGTGATTAAAGAACTAAAGAGGTTTCATAAAATGAAGAGTCTTCATTTTTATGAACCATTAAAACTCATAAGTTACAAATTGAAGAGACTTGGAATAGTTTTAATTCTTGCCCTCAAGTTTTGGAATTTGAAAAGTCTTACACTCTAATACTTTAATTCCAAATTAAACCTTAGATTTTTCAAAGGTTTAAAAATCAACACTTATACTATTATTATAATTTTATTATATAGATATGTATAAGAATATGTCTTTCTTACCGTTAGTAGGCCTCATTCACGAAGCCGGTCTATAAGGGGGGTATAAGGTTGTTGCCTATAAAATGGTGACTTAATGGGTGTCCACTCTCACCCACCGCTTCCTTGATCGGTGGAGGGTCGTTAGCCGAACGGGTAGGATATGACTTTAAATTCTCATTAAAAGTATAATGAATTATAAAGTAACTATACATTATCAATTCCCAATCTTAGTTACTTTAGGAAAATATGAAATTGGTGCTAGCCTATAAAATTACACTTTGTACCTTACCAAGTCGTTAGTGGAGCGTGTGTGGTTAACCGACACACTAACATGGACTAGTAAGAGTGGCAAAGGGTAACTTGACTTTATTATAGATCGGTGGAGCGTGTGTGGTTAACCGGCACATCGATTAGGTAATATTGTTAAGGGTACCAAGTCAATCTGTATGGTTATTCACACCTTGTTTGTGATCCTCGACATCCCAGTCACAAACTTGAGAGGGCACATTCGAGATTCAAACATGCCATTGAAAAGTTCAATGTATCTCAAAAGATCTAGGAGTTTCGAAACCAATAAAACCTAATAATAAAATATTTCGTCTTATGGTAGAAATTGGTAAATCGTCATTTACCTACCTTCAAATATTTTATAGTGTGGATTACGGCATCCCTCTTCCACCTATAAATAGTTTGTTGGATCCTAGCCTTAATATTTCATTTGGGTGACTTATTAAGGATTCTTAATCTAATGAAACTTATCTTCCTTCTATTCCAGATGTCTTCCAATAATGCTGCTGGCTCAAACCCTACCGGCTCCTTTTCCCTAATGAACTTGTGTGGTAAGGTCATCTTTGATGGATCCAACTTTAATGAGTGGATCAGAAACATCAGGATGAATACCCGCTATGAGGACAAAGAATATGTCCTTGATAGGGAGCTTAAGGTTGTTAATGAAGCCACTGCTACTCCAGAAGAGCTTGCGGAGTTCATTGCGCATGAGAAGGATGCCAGCAAGGTGTCCTGCACCATGATGGCCACAATGACTCAGGAACTCCAAAAATCTTATGAAGATTTCTACCCCTATGAGATGCACCTGGATCTGATGGAAAGGTACCATCAGAGCGCGCGTCAAGAGAGGTATGAAATCATTTCCTCCATGATAACCGCAAGGATGAAGGATGGTGAACCCATCACCGGTCACTTGTAGAAGATGCAGAGGTTCGTTGACCGGTTGCTAAAGCTCAATGTTGACTTCCCTGAGGAATTGGCGATTGACATCATTCTCCATTCCTTACCTCCAAGTTATGATCAGTTTCGTATGACTTATCATATGAACAAGGAGGAAGTCACGCTTAGCAAACTTCAAGGACTCTTAAGGAAAGCTGAAAATGGCCTTAAGGGTAAAGCGGTTGCTACTTCTACTCCTTTAACAGCCCCTGTTCTTGCAATTGGGCAAGGGAAGGGTAAGAAGAGGAAAAGCCCTTCAAAGGGTACCAAGGGTAAGACTCTTGATGGTTCCTCTTCAAGTGGGACAAAGAAAGGTCCCATTACTCCTTCGAACCCAAAGGAAGCACAGTGCTTCTATTGCCAAGATAAGGGACACTTCAAGCGAAGCTGCGCCAAATATATGCGAGATGTAAAGGATGGGAAGGTTAAACCCACCCATGCAGGTATTTACACAATATTGTCTAACAACTCATCTAATGCTAATTCTTGGGTGCTTGATACAGGGTGTGGTATTCACATTTGTACTGATTTGCAGGCACTAAGAAGAAGTGAGCAAGTGGAGCACGGGAAGATAAACTTAGTCATGGGCAACAGGAAAGCATCACCTGTTACCAAGATAGGAGTTTATTCTTTGTTGCTTAATAATGGGTTAATGTTAGATTTGAATAAGTGTTGTTACTCGCCCGAAATGGCGAGAAATATTATTTCCTTTCATGGCTTGTACAAACAAGATTTTACATTTTCATTTGATAATAAAAATGGTGCTATTAATGTTTATTACAATGATGTATACCTTGTGATGGTGTATATGAAGCCATGAATGTTGTAGACAATCTAGGAAATAATGTGTTGTATATTGATTCTTCTGATAGCTTGGATAAAGCATCCTTGTGGCATTGTCGTCTTGGACATGTTAGCAAGAAGCACATAGGCCAACTCCAAAAGGCTGGAGTCTTGGAATCATTTGACCTCAAGTCAGATGATAGTTGCGAGTCTTGTTTACTTGGAAAAATGACAAAGTCGCCCTTCACAGGTACTTGTGATAGGGGTGAAGGTTTGTTGGAGCTTGTACACACGGATGTGTGTGGGCCCTTCAGAGTTGCTACAAGGGATGCTAATCGTTATTATGTGACTTTTACAGATGATTACAGTAGATATGGATATATTTACTTAATCAAGCATAAGTCAGAAACCTTTGAAAAGTTCAAAGAGTTTAAGCAGGAAGTTGAGAATCAATTGGGCAGGAACATCAAGATGCTCCGATCCGATCGGGGAGGAGAGTATCTTAGCATTGAGTTCCTTGACTATCTTAAGGAATGTGGGATTGTCTCACAATTGACACCTCCCAGGACACCACAGTTGAATGGTATAGCTGAGAGGCGCAATCGAACCTTGTTGGATATGGTTCGTTCCATGATGAGTCGAGCTTCGTTACCAATCTCTTTCTGGGGGTATGCCTTAGAGACTGCCGCCCATATCCTTAATCTAGTCCCTACTAAAAAGGTTGCCAAAACACCTCACGAGATGTGGACTGGGAAAGTTCCCAATTTGGACCACATCAAGATTTGGGGTTGTGAAGCTTTTGTGAGGCGTGAGACTCATGACAAGCTTGAACCCCGAAGCGAGAGGTGTATTTTCATCGGCTACCCACAGAGATCCTTTGGTTACCTCTTCTACAGACCCAGTGATAATGTGGTCTTTATAGCAAGAAGAGGAGTCTTTCGTGAGAGAAAATTCATAAGCCAAGGGGACAGTGGGAGGCAAATTGACCTTGAAGAGCTTCAAGAGTCAAGTGGTGAAGGAACCTCAAATGCTATCAGCCAACCTGAGGAGGAAACTCCTGTTGAGCCAATAGATGAGTCTATACCTCTAAGACGTTCCACTAGGGTGAGGAACACCTGAATTTTATTATGATTATCACATCACCACCGAAGGTGATACATTTATCAGTGATAGTACACTGATAGATTTGGATGAACCTAATAATTATAAGGAAGCCATGGCAGGCCCTGAGTCTGCGAAATGGAAGGAGGCTATGGACAGCGAGATTCAGTCCATGTATGACAATCAAGTTTGGAACTTGGTTGACAATGTACCAGGTCGTAAGACAGTTGGGTGCAAATGGATCTTCAAGAAGAAGACCGACATGGATGGGAAAGTACACACTTATAAAGCGCGACTGGTTGCGAAGGGCTTTACTCAAACTCCGGGAATGGACTATGATGAGACCTTCTCACCAGTAGCTAAGATTAAGTCTATTAGAGTGTTGTTAGCCATAGCTGCATTTAATGACTATGAAATATGGCAAATGGATGTCAAAACCGCTTTCCTTAATGGGAAGTTGGCTGAGGATGTTTACATGGCTCAGCCAGAGGTTTTTGTCGATCCTAAATACCCTAATAGAGTGTGTAAGCTTGAAAAATCCGTTTATGGATTGAAATAAGCATCTCGCAGGTGGAATCTTTGCTTTGATGAGAAAGTCTGAGAGTTTGGCTTTACTAGGAGTGAAGATGAGTCTTGTGTGTATGTCAGGGCTAGTGGGAGCATAGTTAGCTCTTGGTGTTGTATGTGGATGACATACTTCTCATAGGAAACGACATCCCAACTTTGCAGGAGGTTAAGGCCTGGCTTGGGAAGTGTTTTGCTATGAAGGACCTTGGGGAAGCTGCCTATATCCTAGGGATAAGGATATTGAGAGATAGGAGTAAGAGACTAATTGGACTTAGTCAAAGTACTTATGTGGATAAGGTACTGAAGAGGTTCAGTATGCAAGATTCCAAGAAAGGAGAATTACCAATCCAGGGTAATGCCAAACTAAGTAAGACTTAGAGTCCGAGTACAGAGGCTGAGATAGCCGAGATGAGTCAGATACCATATGCTTCCGCTGTGGGCTCGATCATGTATGCTATGACTTGTACTCGCCCTGATGTGGCCTTTGCTTTGAGCATGGTCAGTAGATATCAAGGGAACCCCAGCAAGGCATACTGGACAGCGGTAAAGAACATTCTCAAGTATTTGCGGAGGACTAAGGACTGGGTCCTTACCCTCGGAGGCAGTGATGACTTGAGAGTGGAAGGATATAATGATGCTAGCTTTCAAACTGATAGGGATAATTTCCGCTCTCAATCGGGCTGGGTCTTTATCCTAAATGGAGGAGCAATTACTTGGAAAAGTTCCAAGCAGGAGACAGTAGCTAATTCAACTTGTGAATCAGAGTACATAGCAGCAAGCGAGGTAGCAAAAGAGGCAATATGGCTGAAGAACTTCATCGGAGACCTTGGAGTTGTACCAGCTATAAAGGAGCCAATGGAAATTTTCTATGACAGTGAAAGTGCGGTTGCTTTGGCTAAAGAACCAAGAGATCACGGGAGATCTTGGCACATTGATAAAAAAATACCATTTCATCAGACATAGAATAGAAGAAGGACTCCTCGTGGCAAAGAGGGTATCATCAGATGAGAACCCGGCAAATCCCCTCACGAAGGGACTGAGCAGGGTTTAGCATTTACAGCATGCAAGGCGCATTGGCCTGAAGGATGATATTAGTTTCAATAATTAGATTCCTGAAACTTGTAAAATGTAATTGACATTTGATGATAAATAAAAGTTGTTATTTATTTATGAGTAAGGTGTTACTATCTTGTGTTGATTGTTTACTATGTTTCAATTTTGCATGTTTTTACTTCCAGAATAATCATGTTATGGTATATATCATATTATTCAAACCATCCACAGTCGGTCAAACTTATGAAGTAAGTATTGATTCAAGACTGTCATGAATCTGGCTTGTATGATTTGTCTAAAGTGCTTTAGACAATGCAATGGTTGCTACAACATTCATGAGTACTCATAAGGGTTGAGTATTGGATTCAACCCATGCTCACTTGCATCACTTCATGGAATTTATCTTGAGTGATCGTGAGACGGTAATATCATATAACTCTTCAAACCTAGAGATATGAGTTGTTGACTATGAGTTGGTTATTCATTGATTGTATGAAAACGCATTGGTAACTCGATGTTATAAAACGTGCCTTTGTGAGTAATTCAACAAGTAGTTAGTACAAGCATATCAGTCGAAGTTTATCTGTTCCTTCTAGAAATAGAAGCGATATATGGGCCCCTCGATGATTTGGTTTTGACCCATGTACCGGGCCCGGTCAGAACCTAATTGATGTGTTCAATTTAGTTCTATGTCGAAACAAATCGGAGATCGAGAAACAAATGCTGGACAATAAGTAAGACCATGTTCCATGTGTTTGTCCGACTGATATCATGAGAGCAGAGGATTATATGATCACTTATCTTAAATGGCGTATCATCATCATCTCAGTTCCGAGAGACTTTGAAAGAGCTACGATTGCTAGTCGGATTTTGAAGTCATATTTGCAAATATAGTTATTAGACTTATCCAAGTGGGAGACTGTTGGATATAGTGTCTAAGTCCATAACTTTATTTGGTATGTACTTGATCCGACCCGACATGGTCCATTTGGGTTGCATGGCATTGCAATACTTGGATAGACTAAATGAGATAATATGGCACTTATGATTATTAATATATTATAAGTTCTAATATATTAATAATAGTATTATTTAATTAGTATTTGATCAAGTATTAATCTAGTATTAATTTGGTGATCAAAGTGAGACTAATTAAATATATAAGGGTTGATTATGACAATCATCAATTCTTTTATGGTGGATTAATGATCCATGGTTTATGGGTTATGGATGTAACCATTTGGAGCTCCATGGATAGTCCATGGGAGTTACAAACCCATGGGTCATGAGAAATGAAGAGTCATGACAATTAAGAGTATTCATGTGAAAACCCTAATTGTGACACCACTATAAAAGGGACCCTTTGGCTAGTGAAATTTGGCTAGTAAGGTTACTAGAGAGGGCATAACCGATTTTGAGTGCTAGAAGTATTCTATCAAGTTATTCCAAGTTTTGTGGTGTTGTGTGAAGCATTTGAGGCACAACATTTGGGGTGCTAGGCTCACAAAGTCTTGAAGGAATCCAAGCAACAACAAGGTATGTATTTCTACTAGTTTTATATTTTATGTAATCCCCATGCCATGCTAGTTAGGATATAACCTTGTAAAAGAAATTTTCATGTATATAGAGAAAACATAGATTCAAGGTTATTAGGGTTGTATGTACACTTAGGAAGTGTTAGAATGCTCAAAACCCATCAATTATGTACTCTTGTAAACATCATTTATTGTGATACATGTAACTCTAAGTTGATACTATGCACTATGGTTATTCAATGACAACAAACCGAATCAAGGTTCACCAATGAAGTTTAAAACTCTATACAAAACAGCTCATATGTTCAACTATGGGTTGAAAACCCTAGAAATCCTGGTTCAAGTTCTGTATGGACTAGGATCCTCTTATTGGGCCTAATGACCAATAAACCTTCAACTAGACTACTTTGGGCCTAGGAACCCTAATTGGGCTCTAAATGGACCACATTCATAAAACTTTAGCATTTTGAGCCATGTGGGCCTAAATAATTCATTTTATCTTTAATGAGCCTTGTTGGACCATAAATGGTCTCATTTGTCCTAATGGGTCGTAAACCCTTTTATTGGGATTCATTGGGCTATGGACCTTCATAAAGGCCCAATGGGCCGAAAAATATGGTTGTAATTCTTAAAATTCGAACAAGGCCAACGTTGGGACCCAGATCATTGCATTCTTATTCCTCTAGCCCAAATCTCTGCCCTATATATATATATATATATATATATATATATATATATGCATATATGTGTAAAAGAAAGGGGAAAAGGGGGAATTTTATGCTTGTGACAACTCATGTTTGCATGGTGGTTTTCCATGCAAACATCACCTCAACATCTCCCTCTCTCTTCTCTTATTGTGTAACGACCCAATTTTCACGTCCAAAAATTTCGTTTTTAAAACATTACTTTAGAAAACATTAATAATTAAAAACATTGTTTGATCAAACCACATCACAATGTAAACCATGTCTAAAAGCCAAATCATACAGCCAATCGAAATATCAGAGTATAAATCCCAGAGGAATCTCGTAAGTGCGGAAACCAGTGTGTGTGTGTATGATGTGCCGCTACCGCGCCAGCTCCTTCCCCTTCGATAAAGAGGTACCTGACACCAAAACTATAAATTGTAAGCACAAAGCTTAGTGAGTTCCCCCATAATACCTCATACCATGCAAGCATATAACATACAACATTCAGCTAGGAGTTACGGGCCTCGCCCACACTCATGAAGATACGGGCCCTGCCCACACTTCACTAGCCGAGAGATACGGGCCTCGCCCACACTCTACTATCTGGGTACGGGCCTAGGCCACACTCCACTCTCGGAGAGATATGGGCCTTGCCCACACTCAACCGCTAACTCATAATATACATGTATCACGCAGACAACAAGTATAGACAATTCTATCATACTGACACATATATCATAATTAACTAAACCAAGAGATACGGGCTCGACCCACACTCTAGTGCTAACATCTCGTCTACACGGGTCGGCCTTAGTGTCTTAGACCCGTTCCTACCGGAAGGAAACTCACCTCGAAATAGCTGTTGGTCTGTGTGGGAATTGACTATCTGCTGCTGCCGCTGCTCCGGAAGTCCTCCGACAATAATTCCCACAAAACACTCAATCAAACACCGCTAACTGACCCTCGGGTAAATTGACCATTTTACCCTTGATCAAGTTAAAAGTCAAAGCCAGAGTCAACTTTCAGTTGACCCGACTCGCCGAGTTGGCTCCCCAACTCGCCGAGTCCTTATCCAATCAATTGTCCTGCAACCCGTCTCTACTCGTCGAGTTGGGCGTTGACTCGACGAGTTCTCCTTCTAAACTGATATCCACGTCCTTCATCCTACTCGCCAAGTTGTATGAACAACTCGCCGAGTTCATCTTCATCCGATGAACAATTTATGCTGTGACTCGCCGAGTTGTATGAACAACTCGCCGAGTCTGTTCTTGATCTAAGAAGATTTCCTTGAACTCGCCGAGTCAGGGCGTTGACTCGCCGAGTTTCTTCATGGGTGAGTTCAGATACCAACTCACCGAGTCCACCCAGGACTCACTACTCAACTCTACACAACGAAAAGGGGACAAACTCGGAGACTCGCGACCATACTCGCCGAGTTAGATGAGCGACTCGCCGAGTCTGCTTCATGCAAGAGCCATATACGCGTTTTTGCTCGAATCCAGTCCATGCCATCCATAGATCTGGGCTCCTAGGGCAAGGTTTACACGTAAAGTTTCCAACTTTACATGTAGATCATCACCAATAAAGGTTCTAAGGCTCAAAGTGCACCAAAAGGGGGTAGATCTAGGGCTTGTGTGCAATATGACTCCATAAAGGCAGTAGATCCAAGCTCCAGGGACTGAATAGGGTCTAGATCTAAAGGCTAACAACTTGAATCAACCAACAATGCACAACCAAGCTTGGGACATGGTTCAAGAAGGACTTTAATGGAGTAATAAGCATAGAAATAGAGGGAAAACGAGTTATACCTCAAAGAAATTACTGAAAGAACACGAAGATGCTTGGCTTCCTTCCCTTCCTCTTGATCTACTCCTCTTCCTTCTCAAAATCTTCAAGGAAACACACTAAAAAGCCTCAAACTCACAAGAACAAGGGCTAGAATGTACGGAGAGCTTCTGAGGGTGAAGGGGGCGGAGTTGGGGTGCAAATGGTCGTTTAAATAGGGTGCAAACCCTTGAAAATTAGGGTTTCATCAGGCAGCGCGAACTCGCCGAGTCGCCAACTTAACCGCATCCCAAGTCTCGTCTCTACTCGGCGAGTTGGGCCTCCAACTAGCCGAGTCCAAGGCCAATAATACAAAATACTCAGATAAATCTTACATACCAGGAACCAGGTGCTACATATTGCCCTCGGTCGAGACTCCCACCACCCCACCTTCATTTTCTCATTTCAAACTACTTCAAACTCTCTCTAAGAACTCCTCCCTCTCCTCCATATTTTCGCAAGTTTGTGAGTTCATACCCCTTTTATTTTCCGTTTTATATGATTTTTGGGGGAGAATACAAGTTACTATGTGATAGATCTAAGTGTTATGCATGTTATGTGTGTTTTACTTGATTTAAGTTATGATTATGTGATGAAACACTATAGATCTCAAAAATTCTAACCAAAAGTTGTGATATTTGTAAACTAAAACATTTCATACAACTTACTATAAAGATAAATGTGTTAAAAATGTGAAGATCCATGAGAAACTAAATAAAATTTGGAAAAAGGACCATTTTTAACAAATAAACAAAAAGTTGAGACTTTTATGTCATTTACGGTATTACAAGGAGTAAAAAGAGTCATATTTGCATAAAAATGGGTATTTATGATAATCAAATTTTTCGAAAGGGCCAAAAGTGTAAATTCTTGCAAAATGGGCCTTAGTATGGGCTTTTCGGTTTTTTCTTGGGCTTATTTTGTAAAAATCTTGATTTTTAAGGACTAAATAGTCGTTTAATACAAATTCGAGACAAAAGTGTAAACTTGCGGTTTTATGGCCAGAAAATGGCATTTTATTTGAAATTGAGCCTAAAATGCTATTATTACAAAATGTGGGCCGAAAATGTTATTCTTTTCAAAAGTGGACTAAAAATGTAATTTCTTATAGAAATGGGCCGAAAACAACAATATTTAATTATTTGGGCCAAAAATGTTCATTTATATGTATTTGGGCCAAAAATGTTAATATTTATGGTTTTTGGGCCAAAAATGAAATTTTTAGCCAAAATCGGCTACAAATGTCATTTTTATTAGAAGTAAGCCCATAAAATGAATACTTTTAGCCTTAAAGGATTTAAAGTGTCAAATTTTCTACAAAGGTGACTAAAATTGTATAGTTTCAGTTTAATGGGCCAAAAGTGTCTCTATTACAAAAATTAGATATTTTTGTTGTATTGGTAACCTCGAGCAAAAGCAAACAATGAAATAATAACAAATGGACGAAATACATCGATAACATGTTATTGGGCCTAATACTCTCATTACATGGCTAATGGAACTTAGGGATCCATTTAAGTGTATATTGGGCCTACATTTCCATGTCATGTTAAATGGGCCTTTATGGTCCATTTACATGTTAATTTGGGCCTAAGCTATGGATCACATGTTATTGGGCCTTAGTGGTTCATTTACATACCTATTGAGCCTGAATTATCCTTTTACATGTGTATTGGGCCTTCGTGGTCCATCCACATACTAATTGGGCTTGGATTAAAAATCATATGTTTAGTGGGCCTTAAATGTCCCTTACATATCTGTTGGACTTCATACAATCACTTACATACTTTGGATTTGAAAACTTAAAACATATGCGTAAACCTTATACATGGTGTGATAGAATACTCGTAAACAAGTTAAGGATCTAGTGAGATTTGTCGGTTGACACCTTTGAGTGTATGATCATAGTCTGTAGTTATAACCAGAGTCTCCTGGAGGGAGCACGGGAGTTTGTGTATAGATCTATACGGGGTGACACCCCACGCCTTAGCTGCTCGCTACAGCTACACTAGGTCAGTCTAGGGCGACAAACCTTACATTAATCGAACCGCCGCCTAAAAATGCCAAGACAGACGAACTAGTCATTATCAAGCATGGTTGTAACGGCTCACTTAGAGATTAACTCCAACAAAGATTCGGTATACTTATACAAATCTTGACGACACTAAAAGCATACATCGACACTCAGTTTTAGGAATTTACGACTACAATACTCTTAAAAGCAGAAAATATCATATTTTCTGGGATGAATACATTTACACATTACTCTTACTTATGAAAAAAAATACATAATTTTTTGGGCTGCATTTCATATACATTTCCAAAAACAGAATACATACATGCATTAATACTTGATTTTGTCACATCACATTCAAACCATTTTTCAGAAAATATCGGATTTTCTAGTACCATGCAAAAACTTTTATTCAAACATACTTATGAACTCACCGACATTATTTATGTTGACGTTTTCAAAATAACTTGTATTCTCAGGGAATCGTTAAGCGGAAGGTCAGCAGAGAATGTGGAATTTTTTGTATTTTTGTTATCATCATACATTGAATGTTTTGGTCATGTAATTTAAAATATTGTACTTGATGTAAACTACGGAAGTTGTATTATATTACGCATGGTAATGATGATGTTATGTTTCATTTGTATTCATTGTGATGATATTTCAAGATGAAGTCACACATAAGCCCCCAGGTGTTTCCACCTTCTGGTTGAGGGTGTGACAGTTGTGCATATGATGAAATATCTCAACACACTCTAGGTAAGGAAGTCGCGATGCGGTCATACAACTCTAGGTTTTCCCTTATTCACATAGACTTCACTCCCATTAAACATTCCCCTAGAAAACCCTAACATCCATTTATGAGTGTGTGAACATTTGTACTTGTTATGTGAAGATTGGAGCTGAAACAAGTCCACCATGTTGCATGGAAGTGTTATTGCAGCATAGATCTAGAATTCTCAACATATTTCTAGACCTTTGTGAGTATAAAGTTTTTACCTTGGTGATTTTCTCTTTAGACCTAATTTAGGGGGGGCAAATTTAGCATCTTTTGGTCCCTTTTATGGTGTTCTTGGAGTTTGGGGAAACTCCAGAACCTACTGTGTCGCTGTTATGACTTATGAACCTTGCTATTGCTGCAAAGTATGGATTTTGTGCATAAAATTTACTCCATGCAAGAGATGTGGTCATTTTAGTACTTAAAGAGTTAGGGTTGTATATCTTGATGGATTGAGCCTTTTGGGATGGGTAAAGTTGGAAACTTTAAGGACGATCAGATATGAGCTTTTAAGCTCTGGACCGTAAGGATTAAGACCTTATGAAAAGTTGGTTGATTCTCTAAAAAGTGTGATGCTACCAGTAGGGGCGATTTTGATCCAGATCTTTGACTATTTTGTTGCCTAGTGGTTTTGACACGACCATAGGCTAGTCACAGCACGTTAACCTGTTTGACCATTGACTTTGACTTAACCTGTTGATCATTGTGTAACGTCCCCAAAATTCATAGTAAATTTTTTGTTTTGAAAACAATAAACCGTAGAAAAGAGTTGTTCCAAAACTAATTAAAGTGAGTATATTATTTAAACATCAGAGTTAAAATCATAATTTGTCAATGCGGAAAACTTTAGGGGATGTTGTGCAGTCACATCAGGCCCTTTCCTTTCATACCAGAAGTACTTGAAACCATAAACATAAAACCGTAAGCACAAAAGTTACTGAGTTCCCCAAAAAACCACATATCATACATACAATAGAGAATGTTATGTGCCAACCGTAGTCTTGCTATTACGTCATGAGCCGTATCATGGTCTTTCATTGCTAGGTCAGGGTCAAAACCGTGGGTCTTACAAACAAGTGCCAAGAACCACCTCCTGGCTTCAATGCAAGTATCATATAGACAACCAACATACTGCATATAATTGCCAGGGTCTGATCCCTAGTCTTGCATACAATTTTCCAGGAGCCACCTCCGGTTCTTTTATACAAATGCCAAGGGCCACCCCCTAGTCTTCCTATATAACATAAGTTAATGGGCCGACACTGGTGCCTTCGACCCCATAGTATAATGAGGGGACTCACCTGAATCACAAGGGTGACTAACAACCAGCTCAAAATTGTGTCGACCACATCTAACTGCTCTCCTGACAAGTGATGGGTGCTTAACACCTCCTAACAATCCACACAAGGTAAACCTTAAGTCTACCTTTTAAAAGTAGAATTTGACCAAAAGTCAACGGTCAAAGTCAAAGTCAACATCCTAATATCAACTTATCCATCCTCACGTCGTGACTAGTCCTTGGTCACATCGTGAGATCTCACTTGGTCTGATTCCAACTCATCCCGACTCAACTCAGTTAACTCCGACATGGAAAAATCACTGGAGCTGACCTCGGGTTGTGAGAAACCTCCTCTCACGTTGTAATCTCCAAGAAGCTAACCAGAAACAAGATCACTCACTCCTCACGTCGAGAGACCCCTATGTCTCACGTCGTCAGAACAGTCTGAAGCAAAAGGTCCAACTTTTAAGTCCTTAATCCATTAAGCCTTGAACCCAAAATGACCAAGAATCAGGCAAGGATGAAGACTAGGGTTTTTCTGAGGTGAAAGAGCATTTGGAGGCTGAAAAGAAACCCTAAAATGAGTTTATATGTGCTTAAATACGAAGGAAACCCTAAAACATCATTAGATTGCGCCACAACAGGTGTCACGTCGTGAGCCTCTATGTCTCACGTTGTGAGACCATTCCCGATCAGAAGTCTCATGTAAACCCATCTAGTGTCATGACCACTCAAAAGGTCACATTGTGAGGCTCCAATTCTTCTAAAATTCCACCTTTTGACTCCTTGAAACCCTAATTGGATTCATATAGGAAAATGGGTGTTACACGTTGACTTTTTGTTAAACTTTGAAGGATATAATTTTGGAATACAGATTAATCAATGATAGATATTAGGTGATTCTTCCGATCAGATCTGTCGGTGGACTCACGTATGAGGCTTGTAATAGTTCAACTAGCTCCATGTGAGTTTTCTCACTATACTTTGTGTGACATTATATATCATTTGTATGTTAAGACATAGTTACTATTAGGGGTACATATATGCTAGTAGACAATGAAGCCTTTGTTATGTATGTGATTGATTATATGATATTGTTATATGTCATGATTGGCCATGTATTGGTAGTATTGGTTGATCATTAAGTAAAAATCGTATGGATCATACATAGTTTAAATTGGATATGTTGATAAATCTAGTCTAGGACTTATTGCATGGTTCTTGTTTAATATATTGATATCGGTGTTGTGTTTTATTCAAAAATCGGTTTCTAATAAACACTAGAAATAGAAACGAGAACTTTAAAATTATATATATATATATATATATATATATATATATATATATATATATATATATATATATATATATATATATATATATAAGAAATGAAAGTTAGGAATAGTATATTTTTAGGCTTTAGGTTTTTACCACAAATCTTTGGTGTATTTAACACTTTTCGCCCTTAAATTCAAAACTTTTATATTTTTGTGTTTTGATTGAATTTTTCTGCCTTTTGGTTTTTGCCACAAATATTTAGTGTGTTTGACACTTTTAGTCCTTACAGTCAAAAGTTTTACATTTTTGATGTTTTTGCCACAAATCTTTTATGAATTTGACACTTTTCGTCATTGTACTAAAAACTTTTACATTTTGACATAAAAAAGAAAAAAAAACCTCCTTTTGAATTTTGTCACCATATTTTCCCAACTTTGGCAACTTTAACATTATTGTCACAATATTTTTGAATTTTCTCCAGCAGTGTCCATTCTTTTGATTGTACACTTTTGACATCTAATTTTAGGGGCTGTCAACTTTCTCCCCTATTTGTGGTGATTTACAATTTCAGCACATATCTTTTAAAGTTTGCCGATTTTTCCCTTAATACCCCAAAAGCAGCATAGTCGTAGCCTCCTTACTAGTTATGAATAAACTTAAAACTATTTTAACCCACCAACGATCATATTGCAAACATAGAAAGATTAAAACGACCAAATAAAGAACAAAATAAAACCTTTGAAGTCTCGGATCCATCTTGGGAGGTTGGATGTTGATGAAGAATGTAGATGTAGAACTCCACATAAGTAGAAACACCAACAATAGCTCAACTTGATATGGATGTTAGTCCTTGTTATAATAAGAACACTCTTAAGCTTTAACTTAAAACTAAAGTAATGAATCAAAAAGAGGTGTAAGTATCAACTTCTTCCATTATGATTTTAACACTTTAAGAGACAAAACAAGAGATAATATGGAGAGGAAGAGTACTTCATAGAAAATGATCAAGAGAAAAAAGAAGCTAGTTTCCAAGTATTTAACTCATTTTGACTAGTCTTAAACCCACGGGTCTTAGCACTTTAAGACTCGTGCCTTTTGATGTAAAATAGCCACGCTTCTAAAGCATGACATGAGTATTAAACAAATCAAAGAAAACTATCCCTTCTCCCATCTCCGTGTTACAATTTTAAAGAAGAAAACAAATTATTATATATAAAACTTTTCCATATTTTATAACTTAGACACACACACACACACACACACACACACACACACATATATATATATATATATATATATATATATATATATTATATATAAGACAAAAACCTCTTTTGGTCCTTTAGAAAGTACATGATATAATAAATCATACCTTCTGATACATTTGATAGTTAACATTGCAAATTAATATTTTCATGAAATAAATAATTTCCAATTAATTACAAGAGTTATAAATATTTATCAAAAATTAAATTCTTAAAAATAATATATGTGAATCAAGATTTTGTTAGTATGATCCTTTAGGATCATATATTATCTAGGAAACATCATTCTATAATGATTATTAAGCATATAGATGTTTCACTCAGGTAGAATTATCTATTCGATTGTTTATCTTATTTAATAACTATGTATGATTATGCATTCATAAGCCCATCATCAATATTAGTGGTAGCGTTGGTATGGTTGTGGGACGGATGAGAGTCAGTGATTGTATGATGGTTCGGAGCCAATGATCGTAAGATGGTTGAGAGCATGTAATGATCTGATGACAGGGTACCTATGGTTGGTATGTATGTTGGTATCTCATGCTTGATTACAGTGATGATGTATTAACTAAAGCCAAGATCCTTTGTTTATATACATTATATGTATGGTGGAATATATGGTATACTATGGAACTCACTAATCTTTATGCTTATATTGTTAAGTAAAATGGTTTTCAGGTTGTTTGAGTAAAGGGCACAACAGGATTGTACATTCTCCTCAAAGTTATTCTGCTATCCAACTTCCGTTGGTTTTGTAATTTAACTGTGTTTAAACTTTGTGCTTTCAACGAAAATGAATATTACAATAAGTTTTCAGGAATGAGTTTTTAATGTATAATCTGTTTTTTAGAATGAAATTTTTGGTTTGAAATTTGGAATGTTAGATATCGGACCTTCTTTTAAAAGAGGTTAAAATATACCCATCAAATTGGATGTGCATTGCATATGAGGATACTTTAGTATTTTCGTTACCATGTTTTTCTTTTATTTGACTAATGCCACTATCAACTATCATTACCTTTCGCATCATTGGTCATGTATGTTACCATATTTTTCTTCCTCCCCTATATATATATATATATATATATATATATATATATATATATACACACACACACATGATTTATTAAACCCATTAAAACTCTTTTTCTAATTCATCCAACTACCTAACTTTAGATATTAATTTCTCATTCACCTTGATTTCATTTTGAACGTGTGATATATACCAAAACAAAGGTATCATAAATAAAACATACAAATATATCAATCTTTATTCATTTTGATAATGTTAAGGATTTGAAATTCGTTTATGAAATTGGAAAAAGTCCATTTTTAAAAATTGGCTAAACCAAATTTCCAACACAACCTTAACCCCCCCTACAAATAGGTGTGTTGGATTCTTTTCAAGGTTTTAGTAGAAGTATCTACAATTTGTTCTTAAGAGTTAGTCTTTACAACCTTTGGTAATACAATATGATATTTTTTTTGTAAGTTCATATTAATCCAATCTTAATATGCTTGGCCTTTTCCTATAAAAATGGGTTTAGAGACAACAATCGCAAAGATGTTATCACATAAAAATACAACATGTAACTGATAATTTAAATTTTCGTATCTCAAAAAGCTTTATGATTCACAAACTTCACATGTAACATAAGCTACAACACAATATTTGGACTATATGGAAGACGTAGAAATAATGGTCTATTTCTTTATCTGGACTTGGCATCTTGGCGATGAGGGTGAGTACACAGTGGCTTCGCTTAGAAAAGCGTTGGATGTTGGGTCGCTGCCGGTAATGCCAGTGGTTATGAAATGGAACAGATGTTCCTATAAAAGTAAATATTCTAATTTAGAGAATAGCATTGGATAGATTTCCTACAAGGCTAAATTTGTCTCGCAAAGGAATTACTGATATACCATCACGTACCAGGAACCAGGTGCTACAAATCTCCCCCAGTTATTTTAGACTTCGTCATCGAAGTCTACTGCTCGATCCTGAAACAGCTCGGGGTAATGCTCCATCATTTCTTCCACCGGCTCCCAAGTCCATTCCGAAACCTTTCGGTGCTTCCATTGCACCTTTACTAATTCCACCCGCTTGTTGCTCAGATCCTTCGACTTCCGGTCGAGGATTGCGACTGGGCGCTCAATGTAATTCAGGCTGTCATCAACCTGTATATCCTCTAGCGGCACCACCGCTGAATCATCCACTAGGCACTTCCGCAGCTGGAAGACATGGAAGGTGCTGTGGATCTGACTAAGCTCGGTTGGCAGATCCAGCCTATATGCCACCTTGCCCACCCAGGCTACAACCCTGAACGGACCAATGTATCTCGAGCCCAACTTGCCCTGCTTCCTGAATCGAATGACGCCTTTCCAAGGCGAAACTTTCAGGAGAACTATATCCCTGACCTGGAACTCCAGGTCTGATCGACGCTTGTCGACGTAACTTTTCTGCCAACTCTACGCAGTCTGAAGCCTGCTTCGAACCTGCTGGATCCTCTCGGTCGTCTTGAGAACCACATCGATGCTCCCCATGACCCTCTGGCCAACTTCACCCCAATATATCGGGGTCCTGTACCTCCGTCCGTACAACATCTCGAATAGGGGACGGTCAATACTCGCGTGGTAGCTGTTGTTGTACGAGAACTCAGTCAAGGGAAGACATGTATCCCAACTACCACCGAAGTCTAGCACGCATGCCCGCAACATATCCTCCAACGTTTGGATGGTCCGCTCGCTTTGACCAACCGTCTGCGGGTGAAAGGCGGTGCTAAAATGCAGATGAGTGCCCAACTCATCATGAAACTTCTTCCAAAACCTGGAAGTGAACCGCACATCTCGATCTGATATCACTGACACTGGCACCCCATGCCGTGCCACTATCTCCCTGATATAGATATCGGCCAACTTTTCGGCCGATATACTCTCCTGAATCGGAATAAAATGGGCGCTCTTGGTCAACCGATCCACGATGACCCAAATCGAATCTACTCCTCGCGCCGTTCGGGGAAGCTTCATGATAAAATCCATCGTAATGTCCTCCCGACGGCTGCATCTTGTCGTGCGGTCTCTGATGCTCGGCCTTAACCTTCCTGCAGGTCAAACACCGCTCGACGTACCACGCCACCAATAGTCTAGACGAAGATCCCGATACATCTTCGTCGCCCCTGGATGAATAGAGAATCGGGATTTGTGCGCCTCCTCCATCAAGATCTGGCGCACGCCTCCATGATACGGCACCTACACCCTACGGTGTAGTGTCAATAACCCTCGGCTATCATAATCGAAGGAGGTGACTTGACCCACTATTCGCTCACTCTTCCAATGTTCCTCCTTCATAGCTTCCTGCTGAGCTTCCCGAATCTGCTCTAACAGTGGGGTCACCACTGTCATCCTCATACACTCATCCCTGATCGGTGCCGCCTTATAGCTAAGTGCATCTGCCATCACGTTGGCCTTCCCCGGGTGATAAAGGATCTCGCAATCGTAATCCTTCACCACGTCCAACCACCGACGCTGCCTCATGTTCAGATTCGGCTGATCCATAAGGTACCTCAAACTCTTGTGGTCCGTGTAAATGGTACATCGAACCCCGTAGAGATAATGCTGCCAAATCTTGAGGGCGAAGACCACCGCCCCCAACTCTAAATCATGCGTCGGGTAGTTCACCTCGTGAGGCTTCAGCTGTCTCGAGGCAAAAGCAATGACATGTCCCCTCTGCATCAATACTGTGCCTAAGCCCGAGATAGACGCATCACAGTATACCACGAAATCCTCTACACCCTCCGGCAGGGCTAAGATCGGCGCCTCACACAATCTTTGTCTCAGAATCTCGAACGCGGCCTGCTGCTCAGGCCCCCATCAAAAGACCATGACTTCCCTAGTCAACCGTGTCAGGGGTACGGCTATCTTGGAGAAATCCTGAATGAATCTCCGATAGTAGCCTACTAATCCTAGGAAACTCCGAATCTCGGATGGAGACTTCGGAACCTCCCATCTCATCATGGCCTCCACCTTGGTCGGGTCTACTGAAATCTCGTTCTGGTTGATGAGGTGCCCAAGAAACTGCACCTCACGCAACCAAAACTTACATTTGGAGAACTTAGCGTACAAGCTCTCCCTCCTCAAGGTCTCCAAAACCTCTCTTAGATGCTCCTCGTGCTCCTCCTACGTCTTGGAATAAACCAAGATGTCATCAATGAAAACTATCACAGACCGATCCAGCATCGGTCTACACACGCGGTTCATGAGGTCCATGAATGTTGCAGGAGCATTGGTGAGCCCAAACGGCATCACCACGAACTCATAATGGCCATAACGCATCCGAAACGCGGTCTTCTATACATCCTCCTCTCTAACCCTCATCTGATGATAGCCTGAACGCAAATCGATCTTAGAGAACCAAGATGCTCCCTGTAACTGGTCAAAGAGGTCATCAATCCTCGGGAGTGGGTAACGGTTCTTCACCGTCACCTTATTCAGCTCCCGGTAATCTATACACATCCGATGCGACCCATCCTTCTTCTTCACAAACAGGATCGGGGCTCCCCAGGGTGAACTGCTCGGTCGAATAAATCCCTTATCTAGCAGCTCCTGCAGCTGCGTAGACAACTCCTGCATCTCGGGAGGAGCCAACCGATACGATGCCTTGGCTATCGGAGCTGCACCAGGAACTACGTCGATCCTGAACTCTACCTGACGCTCCGGAGGTATTCCAGGAAGCTCCTCCGGGAACACATCAGTGTAGTCTCGCACCACTGGAACCTCGCTCACCGTCGCCTTACCCGTCTCCCGGGTATCCATAACATACGCGACATATCCCGCGCAACCCTGTTGAAGGTAGCGCCTAGCTCTCGCTGCTGAACATACTGTAGGTCCACGCTGTGGCCTCTCGTCGTGGATCATTAACTCTCCCCCACTCGGGGTCCTGATCCGCACTAACTATTGTGCGCAATATATCATCTCCCCATAAGGGCTCAACCAATCCATGCCTATAATCACCTTGTTCCCCCGCAAAGGGATGGGAACCAAATCCACCAAATAGCGCTCCTCAAATACCCTTAGGACACAATCCCTGAATGCTGCCGATGCTCGCACCGATCGATCATTGGTAATCTCTACCTCTAAAGGGAAATCCAACATGCCCGAAGACTCAGTAAACCTCTTGCTAAGCGCAAGGGAAACAAATGATCGGGTGGCACCCAAGTCAAACAACACATGAAATGGGATACCGTTCACATGGAACAATCCTAACGCATATACACAGAGCACATATCAATATCATAACATCATAAAAACATAAGATAGATGGAAAGAATCATACCCGTCACCACGTCGGGTGCGGCGCGAGCCTCCTCTATAGTCAGCTGAAACGCCCGGATCCTCACCACCAGAGCCTCTGCCTTGCCCTGCCGGCCATCTGTAATCCGCAGGGTAGCTAGAGTCGGCACCTTAACCAGCGCTGATGTTGTCAACTGGGGGCAATTGGCCTTCTTGTGGCCCCTCTGGTTGCAGTGGAAACACAGAAACTCCAATGTCTGAATCACAGGTGCAGGGGCGGTACAATCCTTGCTGAAGTGCCCTAGCTTACCGCACTTGTAGCAGCCTGACAATCCCAACTTGCACGCTCCCTCGTGCGCCTTGCCGCATTTCCTGTAGCGACCCCGCCCCTGTTGGCCTTTCGGCCCCACATCTGGTCCCTTGGGCTTCTTCCCTGAAGCCCCGATAACATGCCCCTCCTCCGACTTCCTCTTCCAGATGTGCTCCAGGTCTATCTCCCTCTCCCTTTCCCTGGCAATCATAGAGTCCAGGGTAGGGCAAGCTGAAAAACTGACATGCTCCCGAATATAAGCTCATAGCATGTCATGATAGCGGGTCCTCCTCATATCCTCGTCACCCGCGTACTGGGGCACCAGCAACGGCCTCTCCCGGAACTTGGCGGTGATCTCCGCCACAGTCTCCGTCGTCTGTCTCATATCTAGGAACTCCCTAGCCAGCTGCTGAAGCTCGACCATCGGTGCAAACTCTGCCCTGAACCTGGTCACGAAGTCCGACCAGGTCATAGCCTCAACAACCGAGGCTCCCAACGAGTCACAAACGGACTCCTACCAATCCCTAGCTCGATCTCTCAAATATCCTGCTACATATCTCACATTCGACCCCTCAGGGTAGAAGCTAGTCAACTGTGCAGACTCAATGTCTGCAATCCATCGCCTGGCAGCTATGGGGTCCTTTGCCCCGTGAAAATCCGGCGCACCACTGCCCCGGAAGTCCTTGAAGGACAGTGTGCGAGATCCCGACTGGCCAGATGCCATGTCGCTCCTGAATGCTCTGAGGCGATCCTCCATCATCTCCAATATCCCTTCCTTGATCGACCCGAAGATAATGGGGGTCGACTCAAGGATGCCTCTAGTGATCTCTGACGCGATGAACTCGCACAACCCCTCATCTACTGGCTCGGAACTTGATCCCGAACCCGATCCCTCTCCTGTACTGCCAACTGCTAGCCTCGAGCGTAGTACCACCATTCTCAAATACAAAAATAATAACCATTAGTGATACTGATACCTCTGGAGGGATCACACCTACTACAAGTTCCCTGGTCTTATCTTGGCCTTCCTCGGTTCGGGTACAGATCCTCTGCTTTTAGTAGTACGAGCCCATACTACCTTCCACATCTATCCGTACCTTCTCCAAGGATTGCCTTGACTCCACCAGATCCCTTTCACTACCGCTGATCTCTGCGACTCTTATCCTTGGCTTACCCTAGGAAACCTATGACTCCTCCCAACCTAGTCCTCAGCTGCTGAAGGTCTCTTCGTGATGCCAATTAGATATTACCTGAATACAATCACATGCGATGAGGCTCGGATAATCCTTCAAGTAAGGGACTCATCCCTACAACGGTTAGGACTCAAACAAGAGCTACGCAATAGGGTCAAATCCAACACTCTGAGATTATTCAACCCTACGTACAAATCGTTTGCGTGTTCTGTTTTACCGTTTGCCATTTCTACAGTGAATATTTTATTGAGTGGTTGGGGTTTTTGATTAAGTAGGTGTTTGAATTTATGACTCACAAAACTTCTCTCCGTACCGCAGTCAAAAAGTATGCATGCATAAGTGTTGTTGAGTAGAAACGTACCCGTAACCACCGTGGGGTCCGCTATTGCTTCTCTCTGTCCTACTGCCAGCACTCTCCCCACACCGCCAATATTCCTTTCCTTGGGACAATCCCTCCTGAAGTGTCCAGTCTCTCCGCACCCATAACACGCCCGGCTTACTCCAGTGCCAGAAACTTGAGTGATTGGTCGTGCTGGTGCCTTACAGAAACGGGCTGTGTGCCCTTTCCTGTCACAGTTCTTGCAGTGCATCTCGCGACAAATACCATGGTGATGGTAGTTGCACTTGCTGCACTTGGGCAGATTCCCTGCATATAGTTTTGTTGGTGCAGAGGTAGCAGGAGTTGTGGTGAGGGTAGTAGCAGCATGAACCGCAACCATTTGCTTCTTTGAAGGTTCTTGCGAAGTTTGCCCCTTCCTTTTGTTCCAAAGTTTCTTCTTGTTGTTGTTGGCATTGATTTTATTGTTGATGTTCCCTTTGGTTGGTTCGGCCATAATAGCCGCGACTCCTTGACAAACACCATGATCAACAAGAGATTGCACTAGTTCCTTGGCGCTGGCGAAAGTCAAGGGTCTGGAAGCTAGCACACTTCCTCGAAGTTGGGGTGATAGTCCCCAGATGTATCTCTCGACCTTTTGGCTCTCCAGGGTTAACATTCCTGGGCAAAGTGTTATTAAGTCACTGAACCTGTTGGTGTAACCAGCTATGTCCGATCCTACTATCGAGAGGTTCCACAGTTCCTGTTCAAGCTTCTGAATCTCGCCTCTTGGGTAGTATTCTCGAAGGAGCATTCTTTTCAGGTTTTCCCAACCCATGGAGTTCGCCACCACCAGGGTTAGTGTCTGGACGTGGCCGTTCCACCATGTCAGGGCGCGTTCAGAGAAAGTAAAAGCGGCGAACTTTACTTTGCTTTCTTCAGGACATGCACAGATTTCGAATACAGCTTTCGTTTTCTCTATCCATTGAGATAGAGCCAATACTCCCCCACTCCCGTAAAAGGGAATAGGTTTTCCGTGGGTGAAGTCTTTGTAAGTGCATACCCCTGAACGGCTTTGACCTTGGCCATTTGTAAAACTGTTTGTTCCTCCCCCCGATCCGTTGTTGCTCATTTGTGCCATTGCTGCAGTTACAGCAGCGGTTACAGCAGTCTGGAACATAACGGTGTCCATAATTGGAGGAGGTGGTGGAGGTGGTGTTGAAGTTGAGTTTCTGCGTGTTGATCTACAAGGAGGCATGTTCTGGTAGAAAAGAAAATAAGAATGAATACTATAAGTTTCTAATGTGTTGACAAACGTGTGTTTAGTTGTATCTTGTAATTCGTTTTGACTTTAGTTTATGGTTTCAAGGTAGGCATAAAAATTTAAAACTCGTAATTTTTTAGAGGTATATAATAAGAAATACTTCATATTTATACATATAGGTCACACCTGAGGTGTGTTACATTACATATCTTGTTCGGGAAAATTTGACCCTCCTAGAGGTCTCCGATTGCAGATACAAAAGGGAAATAAGGGAAAAACTTTTATCCGAAATCCTAATCTATAACAAAATTGTTGGGCATCGAACAAGCTCTACTTGCGGCGTTTGGAGCTAGACTCGGCATCCGACCGTTTGACTCCCATCAGTCGCCTCTCGAGATCTGCTTGTTGTTCCTTCATCTCTCTTATTTCTGCCAGAGCTGTTATCATTTGGTTCTGAAGTGTTCCCGTGTAGATTTGGGTATTCTCATGTAGTCCTTCCAAACGGCGGATGTCAGCAGCGTTACCTTGGGTAGCAGCATTGATCTCGCGAACTCTGACTGCTTGTTGGTCCGCCTGGTAGTTCTGGTTAGCTATAGCGTTCACGACGACAGGAAGTGCTCGATCAGCTGAGCCTCCCCCATTGACGTTGTAAAAATCCCGACACATGCCGAATGGAGGGCGTACACCTTGCTGGCGGCTCCAGTAGTAGAGGTGGCTTCCCCAGATGGGGATGGGTCCCGGTTGATATGGTCTGATTACGGGAGGATGAGGGATGGGAGGGTCGTACACTTCTGGCTCGGAGTCTGTTCCGCTAGAAACTTCCACGATCTCCTCGTCGACTTCGAATTCCTCTCCGACTTCGACTTCGAATTCTTCCTCGATAACCCCTTCGGGTTCTTCCTCGACCTCTTCTTCGATTTCCTCTGGGTCTTCTTCCGGGTCTTCTTCTATCCAACCGCCGTTGCCTTGGTTTGGGTAGTAGGGATCTCCTGGTAAATGGAATCCGGTCATTTGTCTGTACTAGGATAGATGTATGAGAACTTTATAAGAAAAGAAATTTCTATCTAACGACTTATTATTTTTAACTATAATTTTTATTGTACAACTATTTTTAATAATACTCCTATAATATTTCAACTTGGCGAAACTAAAATAATTTGTATTTGGTAAGTTCTTGGCTTGTTGTCCACTATGACCATTCCTCGACGTACGTTGGTCAAATCCAGGATAAATATAGTTGATCAGGCTATATTTATTCTCGACCTGATTACATACCCCGAGGCTCAATCGTAGTGTCGTAACTTGCCTTAATACTTTTTAGTAAAACTTGTTATGATACGAGATTAATGCATGCTTTGTAAAAATGTATATTTTTTTTAAAAGAACATATTTTGTTCATGAAAATGTTTTGTCAGAGAGTTTTTGGTCCCCTTTGCATTTATAGTTTGTATATCGTATGTGGTTCGATATACTTAGTTCACTATAAACAATGCTCTGATACCAATCTGTCACACCCCCAAACCAGAATGGCGGAAACATTCGGGGGTGGATGACTTCACGTAGTATCACAACCATTGAATATTGTAAAGAAAGTAACACAACCATCACATATATAATGAAAACGTATGTTGTTGCGTTATACATATTAGCAAAAGAATATTACAATGAGATGATAAATGTTCAATAATAAAACATCCTTAGTGTTCCCTTCTCCAAAAGCTGGTGGTTACCTGTATTACTGGTTCCCTGAGAAATACAAGTGGTTTCGAAAAAGTGTCAACAATTAAGTTGGTGAGTTCATAAGTGTTTTGCATTGAAAAGTATGTCCTTTTTGATAGTAAATCGATGAACGAGGTTTTCAGAAAATCCAATATTTTCTATAAATAATTTGAAAAATTTCCCGTGTTGGAGTGCGTTTGTGTTTTCCATACTTGAATAATAGTGATAAAATTTGTGTTAACAATAAAATGGAAAACTGAAATGCATATATGAATCTCGTAAATCAAACTTGTTTTTATACTTTTATGTGAGTTTTATAACCATGCTATTGACACTGATGGCCTGTAATAATGTTCTTCAGGCGTTGGAACTGTTAGGACATTTGTCACCCCAGGCCTGCCGGCCTAGCTGTAGCTAACAGCTTAGGTGTGGGATTGTCAATCCCGTATAGATCTATACACAAGTATCACGCTCCCCCTACAAGGGATTTTGGTATATAATACAGGACTTAATAATGCATACTCGAACGTACGTGAAGCTGTCTCACATTACTTGGTATAAACAGATTTACGATAATAAAGACTTTACTTCTTTTGAAAACATTTCATTTGTCGAGATGTATATGTAAAATGTATGAATCACTTGAATACTACACTCATTATAGTTTCTCAAAAGTATGTTCCCATTTGGTAATAACAACTTGGTGATATAATAGCTCTCTAAACATAAAGTTATTTTTGTATCAAAACTCTATAAGAACGATATTATAAAAATGATACTTTGATTTGTAATGTACTTGTATTCCCCCCCTAAAACGTAAAAAGAATTGAAAAGTAGGGGTATGAACTCACTCGTTAAGTTTGAAGAGAGAGGCTAGGGTTGAGCAGAACTTCGACCGCGGATGGTTGCGTCGTCGGGCTCTTCGGGGATCTCTGCAGCGTAAATCTTTCGTCGGGGCTCGAGTGCGGAAACCAAGGTAAGAAAATGGTCTCTGGAGCTGGGAGAATGGCTGAGAAATGGTGAAGGTGTGCCAAAACTCGAAGCTCATGCCATCTATTTATAGGGCTGGAAACCCTCGTACGCGGTGCGTACCTCCGAAGTACGCTGGGCGTACTCGGTTACGCGGGGCGTACTCGGTTACACGGGGGGTAATAATGCGTCATGGCTTACGACTCGGGTCTAGCTAAGCGTAGCTTGGGCGGGCCGATGGGACTCGACTCTGGGTCTAGTACGCGGGGCGTACTCCCATATTACGCGGGGCGTAATCCTGACTTCCGACTTCTAAATTCCGTAACTTTCGCGTACGAGCTCCGTTTTTCGCGTTCTTTATATCCACGCGTAGGTGAGATTATGCTCTACAACTTTCATTTAGACTCCGTCGGCTAGTTTTGAATTTATTTTTAATGATAAAATTTTAATAGGCCGGGCCTCCTAAAGTTCGTTAAAAATTCATAGGTTCTTTATTCGACGTCGGTTTTCATTTGTCTTTTTATCGTTTTATTACTACTGAGGAGATGTTCAACTTCCGTTTAGGTGGCGATAGCTAAATAACACTCGATCTTCAATCCGAGTTTTTAGCCCTCTACTACTGTTACGAAACTTTGAAAATACGTAACTTCTTCATACGAGGTCCAATTTGGGCGATCTTTTTATGCACGATCACCTTTCAACGAGATCTACGACTTTTGTTTAGATACTTAAGGCTAAAATGTATTTTATTGAGATTTTACTTTTTACGTCAAATAATGTTTTAACGTCGTGTCGTAAATATACGAGTGGTTATAATTTCTTCAATATAACCCGGTTTTCAGCGTTCTTTATGTTTTTGGAAACCTTGGCATGATATCTAATATTTGATGCATCCCAACTTAGATACTTGAACACTTTATTTTCGAGGTTAATTTCGTTGTTTTTGGCTTTCGAGCGTTTACAATGCTTTTGGAAAATATAGGGTTGTCACATCATCCCCCTGTTAAGGGAATTTCGTCCCGAAATTTAATCTAAGATAGTGTTTACAGTTTTAGGAAAAAGATGCGGGTACTTTTGTTTCATCTGATCCTCGTGTTCCCAGGTGTATTCAGGTCCTCGCTTGGCATTCCATGATCTCTACTGGTTCCTCCACAAACTGGAGGTTTTCATTTATTGCAATTTCGTCTAGAGGGACGACAAGGGTCTCGTCGGATAAGCACTTCTTTAGATTTGATACGTGAAAGGTAGGGTGTACGTTGTGGAGTTCCTGAGGTAGTCTAAGTTTGTAGGCCACTGGACCGATCCTGGCAAGGATCTCGAAGGGTCCGATGTATCTAGGGTTCAGTTTTCCACGTTTTCCGAAGCGTATTAAACCTTTCCAAGGCGAGACTTTGAGTAGGACATGGTCTCCAACTTGGAATTCCAAGGGTTTGCGTCTCTTATCTGCGTAACTCTTTTGTCTATCCCTTGATGCTTTTAGACGTTCTCGGATTTGAACAATCTTCTCCATAGTCTCCCGTATGATTTCTGGCCCAGTGAGCGTGTTGTCAGTTGCTTGTCCTTTTGCTAGTTGTGTGTCCCCCACTTCGGCCCAGCACAAAGGTGACCTGCATTTGCGGCCATAGAGGGCTTCGAACGGGGCAGCTTTGATACTGGTGTGGTAGCTATTGTTGTACGAGAACTCGACCAATGGTAGATGTGTGTCCCATGCTTTTCCAAAATCGATTACGCAAGCTCTCAGCATGTCTTCTAGGGTTTGTATAGTTCTCTCGCTCTAGCCATCGGTTTGTGGGTGATAAGCGGTACTCATGTCTAGTCTTGTCCCCAAAGCTTTTTGTAGCGACTGCCAGAATCTTGAGGTGAATCTACTATCTCGGTCCGAGATAATGGATATGGGCACACCATGAAGTCGTACAATTTCTCTGAGGTATGTCCTTGTTAACTTCTCCAATTTATCCGTCTCTTTGATCGGTAGGAAATGCGCTGACTTAGTTAACCTGTCGACAACTACCCAAATGGTGTCGAGTCCGCTTGTTGTCTTGGGTAATTTTGTTATGAAATCCATGGTTATCCGCTCCTACTTCCATTCGGGTATTTCTGGTTGTTGCAATAAACCCGAGGGCTTCTGATATTCCACCTTGACTTTGGCACATGTCAGGCATTTGCTCACGTAGGTAGCAATTTCGGCTTTCATTTTTTGCCACCAGTACAACTTCTTGAGATCGAGATACATCTTATCGGAGCCGGGATGTATGGAGTATCGTGTTTTATGGGCTTCGTCCATAACGATTTCTCTGAATCCACCAAACTTTGGTATCCAAATTCGATCCATGAAATAACGAATTCCGTTGTTCTTGGTCTCAAGGTTCTTATCCATTCCCCTTAGGGCTTCTCCTGTCACATTTTCGGATTTCAAGGCTTCTATTTGGGCTTCCTTGATTTGCGTGAACAGGTGTGATTGGATCGTCATAGTTAGGGATTTTACTCGGCGACCTGAGTACTCCTTCCGACTGAGTGCATCAGCCACTACATTAGCCTTTCCAGGGTGATATCGAATTTCGCACTCGTAATCACTTAGTAGTTCTACCCATCGTCTTTGTCTCATGTTGAGTTCCTTCTGATTGAGGATATGTTGGAGGCTTTTATGATCAGTGAAGATGGTACATTTTGTGCTGTAGAGATAGTGTCTCCATATCTTCAGAGCGAAGACGACTGCTCCTAGCTCAAGATCGTGCGTTGTGTAGTTCACTTCGTGCGTCTTTAGTTGTCTTGAGGCGTAGGCGATGACCTTCCCTCTTTGCATTAAGACACACCCAAGTCCTTGGTTTGATGCATCACAATAGACCACGAAGTCCTCCGTTCCCTCTGGCAAGGTTAGGATGGGCGCACTACATAAGGCTTGCTTTAGTGTCTGAAATGCGCTGTCTTGTTTTTCTCCCCAGTCGAAGGTCACATTCTTCTGGGTTAGGGTGGTAAGTGGCTTGGCAATCTTTGAAAAGTTCGGTATGAATCTTCGGTAATACCCGACGAGTCCCAAAAATTGCCGGATTTCTGTAGGGGTTCTTGGAGTAGTCCAATTATCTATTGCCTTTATCTTGGAAGGGTCCACGTGTATTCCTTCTTTACTTACAACATGTCCTAGGAAATCCACTTCCCGAATCCAAAATTCGCATTTGGAAAATTTTGCGTAAAGTTTCTCTGCCCTTAATGTTTCCAGTACTTGGCGGAGATGTTTGCTGTGATCTTCCTGGCTTCTTGAATAGATGAGTATATCATCTATGAATACGATCACGAATTTATCCAGGAAGGGACGACATACTCGGTTCATCAAGTCCATGAACACTGCTGGAGCATTCGTCAATCCGAAGGGCATTACTACAAATTCGTAGTGACCATAACGTGTTCGGAAAGCCGTTTTGGGGATGTCTCCCTCCAGTACTCGCAGTTGGTGATAACCAGATCTTAGATCGATCTTTGAGAAGTAGCTTGCTCCCTGCAGTTGGTCGAATAGATCGTCTATGCGCGGTAAGGGATATCGGTTCTTGATCGTCAGTTTGTTTAATTCCCGATAATCGATGCACATGCGAAAGGATCCGTCCTTCTTTTTCACGAATAGGACTGGCGCTCCCCATGGTGAGAAGCTCGGTCTGATGAATCCCTTGCTCAGCAGCTCGTTTAATTGACTGGATAGTTCCTGCATCTCGGCTGGGGCTAAACGGTAAGGTGACTTTGCTACAGGGGTAGCTCCGGGGATTAAGTCGATTCTGAACTCGACTTGACGTTCCGGTGGGATTCCTGGAAGATCTTCTGGGAAAATATCTGGGAATTTGCAGACTTCCGGAATGTCTTTAATGTTTTTCGATTCTCGTTTCTTGTCTACTACGTGGGCTAGAAAGGCATGATATTCCTTACGAAGATACTTTTGTGCTTTAATACAGGAAATGATTTGTAAACTTGAACTAGGTTTGTCTCCATAAATGACAAGAGTTTCGCCGTTTGGCAGATTTAGGCGAACAGCCCTTTCGTGGCAAAGGATATCGGCATGGTGAAGGCTCAACCAGTCCATACCGATGATGACATCGAAACTTCTTATGGAAATGGGCATAAGATCGACACGAAACAAACGCTCGTTTAAATTTAGTGTGCACCCTACGTACAAATCGTTTGCGTGTTCTGTTTTACCGTTTGCCATTTCTACAGTGAATATTTTATTGAGTGGTTGGGGTTTTTGATTAAGTAGGTGTTTGAATTTATGACTCACAAAACTTCACTCTGTACCGCAGTCAAAAAGTATGCACGCATAAGTGTTGTTGAGTAGAAACGTACCCGTAACCACCGTGGGGTCCGCTATTGCTTCTCTCTGTCCTACTGCCAGCACTCTCCCCACACCGCCAATATTCCTTTCCTTGGGACAATCCCTCCTGAAGTGTCCAGTCTCTCCGCACCCATAACACGCCCGGCTTACTCCAGTGCCAGAAACTTGAGTAATTGGTCGTGCCGGTGCCTTACAGAAACGGGCTGTGTGCCCTTTCCTGTCACAGTTCTTGCAGTGCATCTCGCGACAAATACCATGGTGATGGTAGTTGCACTTGCTGCACTTGGGCAGATTCCCTGCATATGGTTTTGTTGGTGCAGAGGTAGCAGGAGTTGTGGTGGGGGTAGTAGCAGCATGAACCGCAACCATTTGCTTCTTTGAAGGTTCTTGCGAAGTTTGCCCCTTCCTTTTGTTCCAAAGTTTCTTCTTGTTGTTGTTGGCATTGATTTTATTGTTGATGTTCCCTTTGGTTGGTTCGGCCATAATAGCCGCGACTCCTTGACAAACACCATGATCAACAAGAGATTGCACTAGTTCCTTGGCGCTGGCGAAAGTCAAGGGTCTGGAAGCTAGCACACTTCCTCGAAGTTTGGGTGATAGTCCCCAGATGTATCTCTCGACCTTTTGGCTCTCCAGGGTTAACATTCCTGGGCAAAGTGTTATTAAGTCACTGAACCTGTTGGTGTAACCAGCTATGTCCGATCCTACCATCGAGAGGTTCCACAGTTCCTGTTCAAGCTTCTGAATCTCGCCTCTTGGGCAGTATTCTCGAAGGAGCATTCTTTTCAGGTTTTCCCAACCCATGGAGTTCGCCACCACCAGGGTTAGTGTCTGGACGTGGCCGTTCCACCATGTCAGGGCGCGTTCAGAGAAAGTAAAAGCGGCGAACTTTACTTTGCTTTCTTCAGGACATGCACAGATTTCGAATACAACTTTTGTTTTCTCTATCCATTGAGATAGAGCCAATACTCCCCCACTCCCGTAAAAGGGAATAGGTTTTCCGTGGGTGAAGTCTTTGTAAGTGCATACCCCTGAACGGCTTTGACCTTGGCCATTTGTAAAACTGTTTGTTCCTCCCCCCGATCCGTTGTTGCTCATTTGTGCCATTGCTGCAGTTACAGCAGCGGTTACAGCAGTCTGGAACATAACGGTGTCCATAATTGGAGGAGGTGGTGGAGGTGGTGTTGAAGTTGAGTTTCTGCGTGTTGATCTACGAGGAGGCATGTTCTGGTAGAAAAGAAAATAAGAATGAATACTATAAGTTTCTAATGTGTTGACAAACGTGTGTTTAGTTGTATCTTGTAATTCGTTTTGACTTTAGTTTATGGTTTCAAGGTAGGCATAGAAATTTAAAACTCATAATTTTTTAGAGGTATATAATAAGAAATACTTCATATTTATACATATAGGTCACACCTGAGGTGTGTTACATTACATATCTTGTTCGGGAAAATTTGACCCTCCTAGAGGTCTCCAATTGCAGATACAAAAGGGAAATAAGGGAAAACTTTTATCCGAAATCCTAATCTATAACAAAATTGTTGGGCATCGAACAAGCTCTACTTGCGGCGTTTGGAGCTAGACTCGGCATCCGACCGTTTGACTCCCATCAGTCGCCTCTCGAGATCTGCTTGTTGTTCCTTCATCTCTCTTATTTCTGCCAGAGCCGTTATCATTTGGTTCTGAAGTGTTCCCGTGTAGATTTGGGTATTCTCATGTAGTCCTTCCAAACGGCGGATGTCAGCAGCGTTACCTTGGGTAGCAGCATTGATCTCGCGAACTCTGACTGCTTGTTGGTCCGCCTGGTAGTTCTGGTTAGCTATAGCGTTCACGACGACAGGAAGTGCTCGATCAGCTGAGCCTCCCCCACTGACGTTGTAAAAATCCCGACACATGCCGAATGGAGGGTGTACACCTTGCTGGCGGCTCCAGTAGTAGAGGTGGCTTCCCCAGATGGGGATGGGTCCCGGTTGATATGGTCTGATTACGGGAGGATGAGGGATGGGAGGGTCGTACACTTCTGGCTCGGAGTCTGTTCCGCTAGAAACTTCCACGATCTCCTCGTCGACTTTGAATTCCTCTCCGACTTCGACTTCGAATTCTTCCTCGATAACCCCTTCAGGTTCTTCCTCGACCTCTTCTTTGATTTCCTCTGGGTCTTCTTCCGGGTCTTTTTCTATCCAACCGCCATTGCCTTGGTTTGGGTAGTAGGGATCTCCTGGTAAATGGAATCCGGTCATTTGTCTGTACTAGGATAGATGTATGAGAACTTTATATGAAAAGAAATTTCTATCTAACGACTTATTATTTTTAACTATAATTTTTATTGTACAACTATTTTTAATAATACTCCTATAATATTTCAACTTGGCGAAACTAAAATAATTTGTATTTGGTAAGTTCTTGGCTTGTTGTCCACTATGACCATTCCTCGACGTACGTTGGTCAAATCCAGGATAAATATAATTGATCAGGCTATATTTATTCTCGACCTGATTACATACCCCGAGGCTCAATCGTCGTGTCGTAACTTGCCTTAATACTTTTTAGTAAAACTTGTTATGATACGAGATTAATGCATGCTTTGTAAAAATGTATATTTTTTTAAAAGAACATATTTTGTTCATGAAAATGTTTTGTCAGAGAGTTTTTGGTCCCCTTTGCATTTATAGTTTGTATATCGTATGTGGTTCGATATACTTAGTTCACTATAAACAATGCTCTGATACCAATCTGTCACACCCCCAAACCAGAATGGCGGAAACATTCGGGGGTGGATGACTTCACGTAGTATCACAACCATTGAATATTGTAAAGAAAGTAACACAACCATCACATATATAATGAAAACGTATGTTGTTGCGTTATACATATTAGCAAAAGAATATTACAATGAGATGATAAATGTTCAATAATAAAACATCCTTAGTGTTCCCTTCTCCAAAAGCTGGTGGTTACCTGTATTACTGGTTCCCTGAGAAATACAAGTGGTTTCGAAAAAGTGTCAACAATTAAGTTGGTGAGTTCATAAGTGTTTTGCATTGAAAAGTATGTCCTTTTTGATAGTAAATCGATGAACGAGGTTTTCAGAAAATCCAATATTTTCTATAAATAATTTGAAAAATTTCCCGTGTTGGAGTGCGTTTGTGTTTTCCATACTTGAATAATAGTGATAAAATTTGTGTTAACAATAAAATGGAAAACTGAAATGCATATATGAATCTCATAAATCAAACTTGTTTTTATACTTTTATGTGAGTTTTATAACCATGCTATTGACACTGATGGCCTGTAACAATGTTCTTCAGGCGTTGGAACTGTTAGGACATTTGTCACCCCAGGCCTACCGGCCTAGCTGTAGCTAACAGCTTAGGTGTGGGATTGTCAATCCCGTATAGATCTATACACAAGTATCACGCTCCCCCTACAAGGGATTTTGGTATATAATACAGGACTTAATAATGCATACTCGAACGTACGTGAAGCTGTCTCACATTACTTGGTATAAACAGATTTACGATAATAAAGACTTTACTTCTATTGAAAACATTTCATTTGTCGAGATGTATATGTAAAATGTATGAATCACTTGAATACTACACTCATTATAGTTTCTCAAAAGTATGTTCCCATTTGGTAATAACAACTTGGTGATATAATAGCTCTTTAAACATAAAGTTATTTTTGTATCAAAACTCTATAAGAACGATATTATAAAAATGATACTTTGATTTGTAATGTACTTGTATTCCCCCCCTAAAACGTGAAAAGAATTGAAAAGTAGGGGTATGAACTCACTCGTTAAGTTTGAAGAGAGAGGCTAGGGTTGAGCAGAACTTCGACCGCGGATGGTTGCGTCGTCGGGCTCTTCGGGGATCTCTGCAGCGTAAATCTTTCGTCGGGGCTCGAGTGCGGAAACCAAGGTAAGAAAATGGTCTCTGGAGCTGGGAGAATGGCTGAGAAATGGTGAAGGTGTGCCAAAACTCGAAGCTCATGCCATCTATTTATAGGGCTGGAAACCCTCGTACGCGGCGCGTACCTCCGAAGTACGCTGGGCGTACTCGGTTACGCGGGGCGTACTCGGTTACACGGGGGGTAATAATGCGTCATGGCTTACGACTCGGGTCTAGCTAAGCGTAGCTTGGGCGGGCCGATGGGACTCGACTCTGGGTCTAGTACGCGGGGCGTACTCCCATATTACGCGGGGTGTAATCCTGACTTCCGACTTCTAAATTCCGTAACTTTCGCGTACGAGCTCCGTTTTTCGCGTTCTTTATATCCACGCGTAGGTGAGATTATGCTCTACAACTTTCATTTAGACTCCGTCGGCTAGTTTTGACTTTATTTTTAATGATAAAATTTTAATAGGTCGGGCCTCCTAAAGTTCGTTAAAAATTTCGTTAAAAATTCATAGGTTCTTTATTCGACGTCGGTTTTCATTTGTCTTTTTATCGTTTTATTACTACTGAGGAGATCTTCAACTTTCGTTTAGGTGACGATAGCTAAATAACACTCGATCTTCAATCCGAGTTTTTAGCCCTCTACTACTGTTACGAAACTTTGAAAATACGTAACTTCTTCATACGAGGTCCAATTTGGGCGATCTTTTTATGCACGCTCACCTTTCAACGAGATCTACGACTTTTGTTTAGATACTTAAGGCTAAAATGTATTTTATTGAGATTTTACTTTTTACGTCAAATAATGTTTTAACGTCGTGTCGTAAATATACGAGTGGTTATAATTTCTTCAATATAACCCGGTTTTCAGCGTTCTTTATGTTTTTGGAAACCTTGGCATGATATCTAATATTTGATGCATCCCAACTTAGATACTTGAACACTTTATTTTCGAGGTTAATTTCGTTGTTTTTGGCTTTCGAGCGTTTACAATGCTTTTGGAAAATATAGGGTTGTCACACATATCATTTCATAAAAGTTATCGCATGTCTTGAAAAACATTTCATAAAAACATAATAAAGTCAGAGTACAAATTCCCAGGAGGATCTCATAGTGCGGAATACAAAGCGTGTGTGTGATGGGCCGCTACCACGCCAGCTCCTTCCCCTTTGAAGAAGAGTTACCTAAAATCAAAACTGAAAACTGTAGGCACGAAGCTTAGTGAGTTCCCCCAACATACCACATACCATACAATCACATAACATACAAATATTGTCAGGCATATCTGGGTGCCCGGCCTACCCCTTCGTCCTCTCGACCGGATACTATCTAGTATATATGGGAGCTGGCCTCCCCTTCGGTCCTCTCGACCGGATACTAACTAGAATATATGGGTGATGGTCTCCCCTTCGATCCTCTCGACCGGATACTGGGGACTATTTCACCCCTACTACTACCACATAACACATAAATCTCATAAACTATCTAGCATGGCTGGCATGACCGCCCCTTCGGCCCTATCGACCGGTGTTCTGGGGGACTATCCCCCCCTTACTGTCACTAGCACATAGCATCATATCATACTAGCACAATAACATATCACAGGTAGTAGCAAACCTAGATGAATATCACAGAGACAAACATCTATCATACAATCCTACTGGTAGGCCGTCATTGTGGCCGTAGACCCACCGCTACTGGAAGGTAACTCACCTCAAAGTAGCTGCTGATCTGCGTGGGAACTGACTGTCTCCTGCTGCTGCTGCCCCGGAAATCCTCCGACTATAATCCCTACAAAACACTCAGTCAAATGCTGCTAATCGACCTTAGGGTAAAATGACCATTTACCCCTAACTAAACCAAGAGTCAAAGTCAAAGTCAAAGTCAACTTCCAGTTGAACCGACTCGCCGAGTTGGCATGCCAACTCGCCGAGTCCCTATCCCTTTGTCTGACCATAGTCTAGTCTCTACTCGTCGAGTTTGGCATCGACTCGACGAGTTTTCCTTCTAAACTGATGTCCAAACGTCCTTCATCCTACTCGCCGAGTTCGTCTTCATCCGAAGAACCCTCTATGCTGAGACTCGCTGAGTTGTATGAACAACTCGCCAAGTCTGTTCTTGAGTCAAGAAGATTGCCTTGGACTCGCCGAGTCAGGTCATTGACTCGCCGAGTTTCTTCATGGGTGAGTATGGCTTCCGAATCACTAAGTCACACCCCATGAATCACTACTCCACTCCGCAAACACGAAAAGGGGGAGAACTCGGGGACTTGCGACTCGACTCGTCGAGTCCGATGAACGACTCGCCGAGTCCTTCGCATGCAAACACTATATACTCGATTTTGCTCGAATCTAGCTCATGCCATACATAGATCTGGGTTTCTAGGGCCTGATTAACACGTAAAGTTTCCAACTTTACGTGTAAATAAACACCAATGACGGTTTTAGGGCTCAAAATGCACTGAAAGAGTAGATCTAGGGCTTTCATGCAATATGGCTCCATAAAGGCAGTAGATTTGAGCTCCTGGAGCTAAATCAATCCTAGATCTAAGGGTTAATCAACTTATTTCAAACCCTAATTCGTGATCAAGCTTGGAAATGGCTCAAAGAGGACTTTAATGGAGCTATAAGGGACTATAAGCATGAAAACAGGGGGGAAACTGAGTTATACCTCAAGGAAATCACTGAGATAACAAAAGGATGTCTGGTCTCCTTCTTCTCTTCTTGATCTACTCTTCTTTCTTTTCTAAATCTTCAACAAACACACCAAAGCACTTCAATCTCACAAAGAATAAGGGTTTGAACGATGTTGGGAGCTCTGAGGGTGAAAGGGGCGAGGTTGGGGTGCATAAGGTTGGTTTAAATAGGGTGCAAACCCTTGAAATTTAGGGTTTCATTAGACAGCGGGGACTCACCGAGTCGCCAACTTAACGTGCTCCCAAACCCGTCTCCACTCGGCGAGTTGGGCCTACAACTCGCCGAGTCCAAGGCCATAAATGTAAAATACTTAGATAAATTTTACGTACCAGGAACCAGGTGCTACACGTTCATATGGTAGATTTCATAGTTTTAGGGTTTTTCCCTCATAATTTTATGAGATCTAGTGAGTATGAGGTCCTCTTTGGAATTATGACATCAGATCTGGACCATGAGAGGTCCCTAGAGTCATTATTTCCCAGCTTTTTGCAAGCAAATAAGCAGTTGGAGACTAGGTTGCCATTTATAGTGTTATTTCTCCATTTGAGGCTTGATATGGGTTGCATGCACGTAAAGGTTGCACCTTTACGTGACTTTCGAGTGTTTAAAGGTTAGATCTATGATTTGATTAAGCAGATCTGACCTTAGGAGGTTGTTTGAGCGATTCCATGGAGGAAAATTGCCGAGTCCATATGTAGACTCGACGAGTCGGACCGGGTGGCCCTGGGGTCAGACTCCAGTGGTAACCCGGTGAGTTGAGGGGTGACTTAGTGAGTCGAGTGAGGCTTAGAAAGGGAAGAGTCTGTGGGGATGATGGGACTCGCCGAGTCATCGTATGCACTCAATGAGTCTGGTCAAAATAGACAGTTGACTTCTAGGGTTTGTCAACAAGTGGGCCTTTGGGCCTGTAGAGGGGTAGAATGGTCTTTTACCCTTCTAGGGATTTTTATGAGAGAATATCCAAGTTGGTGGAGAGACATTTATTTAGTGTAATTTATTATTGTGACTAGGCGGAGGCTAGGCCAGTATTTCTGAGTTCGAGATTTTACCGAGATTCCCGAGGTGAGTCTTCTCATTATACATTACCCAGAGTGGTAATCAGAGTTATGTGACAGTGTATCTGGTATGCTATTTATGTGTTGTGGTTTCTATGTGATATGTGATATGCATGATTCAGAGTTTATAGAGTTAGGACTAGTGGGTCCACAGAGTTATGGGACCAAGAGGGTCCCACAGAGATATTCGACCAGAGGGTCATCAGAGTTACAGCCTTGAGTGGCTGATATGTGTCTATGTGGTATTTTGGGGAACTCACTAAGCAATTATGCTTACAATGTTTTGTGTATGTGTTTTAGGTACCAGGCTACCAGTGATGATCGCTGGAAGGCGCCAGCATGACCTGTACACACTCGCGGAGTTTTTGTTTATGTGATTTTGGGACATGTTTTTACTATGATGACAGTTGATACATTATGTTTAATATTATTTTATGAATGAAAGTATGTTTTCAAATGAAAAAAAAAATGTTTTGAAAAATTCGGCGTTACATTTTGTTTTTTAGGGCTTCGGCATTTCAGCGTTGTTTTCTAATACTCTACATGATTTGTAAGATTTAAAGAGATTGTATTCATAAAAAGTTTTCTTTTTTATTACCCTACTAATTACTCATACAGCTGTATGTTACTAAATTTAAAAATTCCTGAGATGTTAGAAAATTTCTAAATTGTTTCATGTTGCCTCACAAACTCCCAGGTGTCCATTTTGTGATTTCCACCGGTGTCCCTTTCAAATTTACCATATAATCTGTAAAGAGAATTAAATAACAAAGGGTGTCCATGGACACCCTTTAGTTCAACGTAGGTTCGCCTCTGTTGATTTCATTGTTTTGTATTCGTTTAATTGGTTTGTTCGAGGAACAAAAAGGTTGCTAGAGTTGGAACTCGTGGCTCGAACATCCTATGAACTTGTAATTTTTTTTTTGTCTTAGGGTAGTTTCTTGCTATACCTTAAGGCTTGTTTTTTTTAATCTCCGTTCAAAAAAAAAATGATCTATTTCTTTCTCTTTCAAGAGATTAATGACTTTAATTCCACATACCAAACATAAACTTGTAAGTGACCTTCTAATGCTAACACATTCCCCCATTAGCATTTATGTATGCCGCTAACCTCAAGCTAAAAGACTTGTTAATATTGATAGGATTACATTTGAAGTACCTTAGTATTCTAGTGGCTAAATTTAAATGCGACTTCCATGAAGCATGCATGAACTGGCTCAATGTTTGGATAACAAATGAGATTGGCTGAGTGATGTCAAATAAATGACTTTCCTACTTAACTTTTGATAACCAGTTAAAACATTAAAAGACTATCATTCACACCAAGTCCCTTGTTGCTAACGACAATGATAATAGGCTTATGCGGTGTTAACATGCTTACACCCAAGTCCATACTCATATAATTCTAACGCACATTTTTTTTACACATACAATTCATATATCAGTATTGATAATTTCAATACCTAGAAAGAACTTCAAAACACCTAAATATTTAATTTCTAAAATTTATTTTTACCTTATTTTTCCATAGGACTTCTAGATTAATATGATTACAAGAACTACAATAAAATAATCAACTTCAAGTAAAGTAGATAATGAGTAATTATTTATAATTTGACTAAAGCCAAAGTTGATTAAGAAAGATGTTAACTTCTTATTTCATTTTTTTTAATGATCTACACGTGTTTATATTTCTATTTACCAGTCGTATAAAACTTGGGTGTTACATTAAAACTATAACACAAATGGTATTTTAGTCATTTCACATAGGCAGGGGACAAAAACCGCAACAACCTCCATGCTTAATGGGCCCCTTATAAATAAAAAGTTCTGACAGAAACTGCAATGTTTTAACAACCACAAGGACCATTTCTGTAACTTGCGATAAAAATACGATAACATTTTTTGTAAAAGAATAATTAAAAGAGGAAATATCATAAAAGCCCTTCTCCATAGCAAGGTAAAACATTCTCTCTCACCTCTCTCGCTATCTCCCTTTTCAATCTCGTTGACTTGCCGTTTACCAGCGTTGGTTCTGCAGTTTTCACTCGTCGTCCTTCTCGTCTCCATTGGATCTTCTGCAATTCTCGCTGTTTCAGGCCTCACCGTAGTTCTGTAGGCAGGTAAAGTCACATTCTTACAAGTTAGTTTCACATGTTGTTAGACAGTTACATCTTTTTAATCATAAACGACATCATGATCATTTGTTTGTTCATCAAAATGGGATTGAAATTTTGATTATTTTAGTTACTTTTTTCAGTTTTGTATTTTGGTTAGGATCGTACAGAGTCCATCATGTACTTCATTAATTATTCACAAACTTGATTCTCTACATATGATTCTTTTTGAACCAGAAGGATCGTATAGACTTTTGTGATTAAAAGCTCAGAAGTTGTGTAATTTGTTAGGTTCAAATTCATATTATATGGATAGACAAATTCAAATTTGAAAAGATTGTTCTTGCTAATATTGGGGATCTATAAACAACCATGTCAAGAAAAGAAACTTATTCTTTCTTATGTTTGGATCTTTTAGTTGTTTGTTCATATCTATTGAAAGTTTGGAAATTGCCTATATGTTCTGCAATTCCTTTCATATGATGTAATAATGGATATTTTAGTTGTTTCTAGAATGGTATTAGGTGTTTAGTTTAATTGAATACATTGGTTCGATAATTTCTTGCACCGAACTTAACTGGAAAAACAGGTTAATCAATTTAATTAACCGAGTAATTAAGCAATTTTTAAACAATTCTCATCTCAATATTATTATGATACTATATCAATACATAGCTGTATATATGCTGGTTATTTCTGAAATTTATTGAATTCACATGGAAAAGTTTGCAGGTGCATATGTATTGTTATTTAAACACTTAAAGTTTTAATTATGTAGAATATATCATTGTCGAGGTTTAAATTGTTTTGATGAGACTTAAGTTATATAAGTTAGTAATAATTTGGTTTTTTTGTAGAGTTTTTAGGTATGAGGTCTTGAGATTGAGTTGCAATTGAGGAAAGTGTGGGATTCAAACGCTTCAGAACACAATACTTATTGAGATACACAAAGTCGTGGGAAGTGCGAAAGGTTGTCAACCCATAACTCATAATGGTTGAGCTCCATGAAATTTTAGAAGGATCTTCATCTTCTTCATCAACTCAAGCTCAAAGATATGACGTATTTTTAAGTTTCAGAGGTCTCGACACTCGTAATAGTTTCACTGCTTACCTTCATAAAGCTCTCATGGATGCCAATATCAATACCTTCTTGGATGATGAAGAGATTGAAACCGGGGAAGATCTGAAACCAGAATTGGAGAGTGCCATTAAAGCATCGAGAGCTTCTGTTATCATTTTGTCTAAGAATTATGCTAATTCAACGTGGTGTCTTGATGAATTGGTGCTGATCCTTGAGCAACGTAAGACATCCAACCATATCGTTATCCCCATATTTTATCATGTTAAGCCCACACATGTCAGGAAGCAAGAAAGTAGCTTTGGAGATGCAATGACTAAGCATAAACAGATGATGGAGGCGGAGACAAATGCAAATAAAAGAAGAAAATCGGCTCAAAAAATAGATCGATGGACTAAAGCACTTGTAGAAGTTGCTAATATAAAAGGGATGGACCTAAATGGCAGGTAATCATTTTCTTACTATGCATTCATATTCCTTTCAGTTTTGTTTGACTAACGCATGAATAGTCAATATCATCTCTCTATGTATTAGTTTCTTCATTGTCAATAAAAGATGCATTACTTTTATGTATTCTAACTTATTAAAGAAATGTAAAAAGTTGAATTTAATGTTTTCAACTATGTGATCTCGTAAATAATTTCATATAGATTAAACGTCAAGCTACTTTTCACACATTTTTATGCATTTATTATCTTATCATAATTAATTTATTTAGATAAACGACATTGATAGTTAAATTTGATGGTCGTTTAGAAACATCATGAAATTTGGTGGCCGATGAAAGTAATCTAGTATTACATTGGTGGCTCTAGTCTTATGTTACATAAAAATTATGACCTTGCACGTTGGATGCTTATATGGTTCAAATTGCAAATACGATATAATTTTGATGTGAAAAACTTAATTAACTGATAGCTTAGTATGATGTAATTATGATTTGGTTTGGATAACTAAATCTCCAATCTGGTATGCTAGTTTTTTTGGATTGTAATTTTTGTTCTTATTGAAATCAAGTTTCAGGCAAGAGATGGCATTTATTGAAGAAATTGTTACAGACATCTACCGTAGATTACACATATCCTCAAGGAGTCATCTACCTCAACTTTTTGGGATGGATTATTCTATTAGATTCGTCACTTCATGGTTGAGAGATACATCCTCACATACAGCAGATGTACTCACTATTTTGGGTATTGGTGGGATTGGGAAGACATCTTTAGCCAAATATGTCTATGGGTTATATTCTCATGAATTTGATACAAACAACATTATTGAAGATATTAGTAGGAGATGTGAAAAAACTGATGGGTTGCTTGCTTTACAAAAACAACTCTACAACGGCATTTCAAAACAAAGTCCGATTCATGTTCATGATTCTTCGGTATACACGTCCATGATAGAGAATGCACTAGTCTATAAAAAGATGTTTCTAGTTCTTGATGATATCAATAGTCTTGACCAGTTGGATGCATTACTTGGAAGCAAAGGTCTTCATCCAGGAAGCAAAATCATAATCACAACAAAGGATGCGTGGTTGACAGAGAGTTGTGTGCTATTCAAAACGAACGTTAAACCCAAGCATACAAATCATGTGCTTAAAGGCTTATATAAGACTGAATCACAAAAACTTTTGTGTTATCATGCATTCATGTGCAACGATCCCAAGGTAGGTTATGAAGAGGTGTCAGAAAAGCTTGTGGAGTATTGTGAAGGGCATCCGATGGCTCTTCAACTTTTAGGCAAAAATCTACATAATCGAGACGTAGCTTATTGGGAGGGGTACATAGAAGAGTTAAAGAAAGAAAATGGTTCACCTATAAATAATGTATTGAGAAGGAGCTTTGATACTTTGCCATTCAAAAATCATAAGGACTTGTTTAAGCATATTGCTTGCTTTTTTGTTGGAATGGATAGAGATGTTGCCGAAACAATTTTAAAGGCATGTGATATAGACACAAGATCTGGGATCACGGATCTTATTAACAGGTGCCTTGTTAGTATTGGATTGAATAACGAATTGATGATGCATCGGCTGGTTCAAGAAATGGGAAGGCTAGTAGTACGTGAAGAATCGCCTGATAAGCCATGGGAAAGAAGTCGATTATGGTGTCACGAGGACTCATTCAAAGTGATGAAACAAAAAAAGGTAAGAGGTCATATATACTTGTATAAAGCATTTGAATTTCTATATCCATGTCTATGACACTTTAAAATATTTTTGCATCCCCTTTCCTTTTAGGGTACGGAAAATGTTCTAGGCCTCGCCCTTGACATGAGAATGCTTGAGAAAGAGAAGTTACATGGATCACTTGAGTTAAAGACAGACGCATTGAGTAAGATGGATAGTCTAATGCTGCTACAACTTAATTATGTGCAAATAACTGGCTCTTACAAGAATTTTCCAAAAGAATTAAGATGGTTGTGTATGCATGGGTTCCCATTGAAATCTATACCTTCAAACTTAATGTTGGAGAATTTGGTTGCTCTTGACATGTCTTATAGCAATATTGAATCATTTGGGAGTTGTTATAGCTATCCCCGACGACTTCATAAGAGGCTAAAGGTAAGTTATCTCCATTTATTACTCTTCTATGTTGAAGTGATAAAATTTATTACTACTCTTAACTTTTTTCAATTCAGCAATTGACTGGATGGTGGTCAAAAGACAAAAGGCTGCTTGGATCATTGAAGATTCTTAATTTAAGTTTCTGTGAACAACTTCATAGTCTTGGTGGGTTTGACCACCTCCCGAAACTTGAGAGGTTAATACTTAGAGGTTGCATTGGTTTGCTTGATGTTTGTGAATCAATTGAGCAATGTTTCGAACTTGTTCTCATTGACCTAAGCTACTGCAACAAGCTTGAAAAACTTTCAAGAAGTTTACACATGCTAAAGAAAGTTAAAACTCTTTTGCTGAATGGTTATTATCTAGGTGAATCTCAAATCAAGATTAGGGATATGGATTCATTGGGCATGCTCAAGGCTAACAACATTGGCATAAACACAATAACCTCTTCCTCCGTCATTCAGGAGGTTATACCAAGGGATTTAAAGTTTTTTGCAGTGTCTTTACCGAAATATTTAGTAAGCTTGTCACTCAAGAATAATAATTTGTCTACCGAATCCTTTCCCGTGGACTTCAGTTGCCTATCCATGTTAAAGGAATTATATTTAGATGGAAATCCTATCGTTTGCCTGCCTAATTGTGTTAGAAGCCTTCCTAGGCTTGAGACACTTAGTATGAAAGACTGTAATATGCTGACGACAGTTGAGCATCCTCCACATACACTAGCATTTATGGACCTCTCTTTTGATTCTAATAAGCCTTTGCTTCGAAGAGTTGTATTTGATCCAGAAATGTCCCCACTCATTTTCATAATAAACTGGAAGATGTTAACTTCTTCGTCATGTGAAATTCAAGGCTTGATCAAAAGCCAACCAATGTCAAATGTTTCCGAAAAGGTATTACGAAGTTTGGGCTGGAGTAAGCTAAACTTCCTTAATGCTAGGTTTGTGAAAACTGACGTTTTTTTTGGAGGATCGGAGGAATCTGAAATCCAGGTTTGGATCTACTTAACTATCTGTCAGTGTGAATATATATGCACATATAATTAATAGTGAATAAGTTAAGCTGGTTGTATTTGGCAGATGTATTATGAATTTGGCATATTCAGCATAATTTATGGACACGAAGAGATGCCAGATTGGATTATGGATAGAAGCACAGGGCCATCAACATCATTTACCATCCCATCATCTCCTAACAACCTCACAGGATTGAATTTCTGCTACATATTGACATCTCCATTTCCAGATGAGAGGTTTGGATTCGGAGATGATGTGTACCTTAGGTTGCCTGTAATCATAATTAATAATATAACTAAGAAACACACCTGGATATACGAACACAACAATGATAGTGTACTTTATGAGGGTGGAAAGTGTTTGATGTTTCTAAGCCATTGGATGTTTGGGATGAATGACATGGAATCTGGTGACCACATTACAGTTAGTGTGATGGAGTTGGTAGATGGTGCCTTCTTTAGTAGTACTGCGAGTAAGAAACCATGTCATTTTACAAAAGAGTGTGGGGTGAGTTTTGTGTATGATGATGGAGAAGAAAAAGAAGAAGAAGGAGAAGATGTGTTGGGTTATTACAAGTCATGGAATCACATCATTGGTGGAGATCTTACTGGATTTCAGTCAACAACAGGAGAATACATCCTAAGCAAACGGCGAATTCTGTTGCCTTACATTGATATGTTTCTTCTAAACTTTAATCAGTTCTGTGGAGAAGGCGCCCGCTTTAAAGGTAGAGGTCATTCTTATGTATTACCTTTTATCTAAAGCTGATAAAGTGATTATAACAAAATGATGATGTTTTGGTGTTAAATCTTTGATCTATTTCATTTCATTAGATGACCAAGTGCACTTCAAAGCTTTCTCTCAAAGAAGGTCTGACGTACAGGAGGTTGGTCCTTAAGGTACTTTTATATTCCTTAAACCCTTTTCTCATTACATAAATAAAAAATTACACAAACAAACTGTCACAAACTTATTTCGAATATGTTTTCACAATGGAGGGAGTCATCTATAGTACTGGAATATTTAGAACAGGATTAAGTGAAATGGAATCCAACAATAGTAAGTCAGCAACACCTACTGCCACTCTCCTTCAATAGTACAAACAGCTGATATTTCAATTGTCCCTGGTATATCATTTTTACTTTTTTTCCCAATAAATCACTCATCATCCTCCATGTGTTTTTCGTTTTCATATGACTGTAGACTAAAACTTATTCCCATTAACTAGGTAGATAAGAAAAGGGTTAAATACAAGAAATAGCAATGTACTTCAATTATTTGTTTTTTATAGCATATTTTATTACAACATTGTGCTTTGAAAAATTTACCCCGTTATAGCATTGCCATCCAAATACAAGGCAGTTTTTACTGCAATATTTGAGTAGAGTTTTCAAAATACGGTGTGTTAGCAAGAAAATAAAATAAAAAGTACAATGCTATAATTTGGTTAAAGCATTGGCTAATGGAAACATTGTGAACTTTTGTGTTGCAGTGCGATTTTTTCTGGATTTCTTGTATGTGCAAAACAGCAAAAGACATGTTTGCCCTTCTCATCTTGATAGTTGAAAATAGCCTTAGAATGCTTGTTCAGTCATGTTATGTATAATATAAATGTTGCCTCGGTGGCACTGTAAATGAATGAACTTAAGGTCATCTGTTACACCCGTCACTAACCACTATAGTGGTGGATGGCACATCATTACCACACTCCCCACAACTAACCATAGGATACCTACCGCTAAACACACAACTCCACCTCATTTTTTTTAAATTAAATTTAAATAAAAATACATAAAAATCATATAATTTTTTTTTTAAATACTAGTTTTTCATTAATTTAAAATACCAAATTACATTCAATAAAAACTACATTAATTAAAATAAAAAATAAAAATTATATTAATTAAATAAAAAAAATAAAAATAACATTAAGAATTAAAAACCTAAAAATACCAAACTTCTAATTTGTGTGTTTAAGCAAGGTTATTCCATTTTGGGAAATTCTTCAACTTTTGCCAAGCTTTGACGTGTCCAAAACGTTTATGATTTGTGTTTTCATATTGCTCCATGTCCACAATAACCGGATTGATATCGGCTTCGTGTATGTTGTTTATAACAAAGTTGTAGATTCCATTGAACTCAGAACATTTGGCCCTCATATCGCACCATTTCGAGCATATTTCATCAACATTTCGAATTGCACAACCCATTAAACCATGGACAACACTTTCAACGTTTCTCCAAAAAGATCCAGAAGTTTGACCACTGTCTTTTTGCGAAACCGTCACCCATGTTTGTGCTAATTTCTCGTCTTCCTCTTCTGACCATTTTTTATTTTTGGGAGGCATGGTTTTTAAAGGATCAAACAACAAAAATATATGATGACTAAAGGGAGAAGAAATGTATGAAAAATAAGAAGATGAATGGTAGTATTTATAGGTAAATATTGAAGAACATAAGTAAATGGAAAATAGCCGTTGGGAAGTAGAAAGGAGGTCAAACGAGATTTAAGGCGAGAAATGAACTCATTGGCCGTTTAAAATCGTTGTCCAGAGCACGTAAGGCCACAACCACGACCCACCACAAACCACCGGGGTGTAGTGGCGGAGCTAGAAATTTTTATATGGGGATACAAAAATTATCAGTAAATATTCTATGTAGGGAAATCTTCAGAAAAGTCCCATAGTTAATGTTTACAAATAATTTTTTATAGAGAAATCTTCAGAAAAGTCTCATTATTTTGGAAAAATTTACATTCAAGTCCTAAATATATTTTTTTTGAATAAAAAAACCCAAGAAATCGGATAAACCTTACATTTTAACCCCTTTTTACCTTTTCAACCGGTAATCGCTTACGTGGCATGCAAAGCTGGAAGGAAAATCTAACGTGGCAAATGATGTGGCATGCTACTTCAGCGGAATTCATCACACTTAAAAAATCGACTTTTTTGCCAAGGTTCGAACACGAGCACTCCCACTCTAAACACACGCACCTAAGCTAGATATTTTATCTGGCTTTATATCCATCAGAAATGTATATATTCTTTATCTTTTCCCTTAGTATTCTAAGAAAAAGCTTAATTATTGGAGGAAACTGAGGATTAAAAGATTCGGACTCAAGCCATTTCTATAACAAAATCCAAACGCAACCAACTAGTCTAAGACCCACTGGTGTCTTTATTTCCTTATCAGTTATATATATATCAAAACTTCAAAAAAACAATTCCATTTATTATTGACAAAAATACATAAATGGTCCCTGTGGTTTGCTGAAAATTGCCACTTTGGTCCAAAAAGTTTTGAACTAGCACCACAGGTCCAAAGTTTCATTTTCTTGCGAGTTTGGTCCAATTTACTTTAATAATTTTTGTAATGACAATTTTACCCTTCTTCTTTGTTTTTTTTTTCAGTTTTTTATTTATTTAAATATTTTGATAATTAAAAGAAAATTAAAAAAGAAAATAATTCTCTCTCTCTCTCTCTCTCTCTCTCTCTCTCTCTCTCTCTCTCTCTCTCTCTCTCTCTCTCTCTCTCTCTCTCTCTCTCTCTCTCTCTCTCTCTCTCTCTCTCTCAAGGGTTCCAGACTTCCAAGATTCACTCTTCCCTCTCTTGTTTCTTGGAAACGGATGATGTTCTTCAAACTTTATACATTCCCAAACACCAAAATTTGATTTAAACTCATCGATTTTTATCAAGCAAAATGAAACACCAACCTAAAGCTATTGATTTAAACCCATCGATTTCTATAAAAAAAAAAAAAAAAAAAAAAAAAAAAAAAAAAAAAAAAAACAAAAACACCCATGGATCCACTGCAAAACATTAACCCCAAAAATCATTTCTGTTCATAAATTTCTATCAAGAATCAATCCCAAACACCTACTTAACCCTATCAAATTTTATCAAAAAAATGAAGAAGAAGAAGAAGTAAACGACCTGTGAGCATTCGACTAACCCACGAGCCTCCCTACCAGTACTGATGTTTCATCGCTCCTTCCCTCCTCCCCCTCGTGATCCTCAGCTGGAATAGAAACAAGCAACCAAGAGCTGCTTTAGCAGCCCTCGTTGAACCCACCAAGTTCGACGACAACCTCACTGCCCTGTTCTTCTTCCATTCTTCGGTTCACTCAAACAACGAGGTTGTTTCCCCTTACTCATCCACAACGAAACAACTCTGAAATCACAGCTGCTCGCTGCTTCTTCCCACCTGCATCACTTCTCTCTCGTCGACCCGGAGACTTCTCCCTCCTCACGATCTACAATCGTCGATACCTACCTTGGTCCCTTTTCTAGCCTGCAACGAGCAAGGAACCAAGGATAGAACCCCCCAAAATCGAATTTGGTGTTCGATTTCTCCTCTACTTGCAATGATGCTTCCGTTCCTTCTGCTGCCATGTGTTCATACGTGTTTATCCATTGCCTGGTAAATACATTGAACACGGGAATGCCATTAAAAGCCTTAATTTCATTTTAGATTGTGAAAGTAGAAAACATTTAGTCGGAGATGGAGGTAGTGGACGGTGGTGGCAGCGGACTTTGGTGGTGGAAAACGGTGGTGATAATCAATTTTCAAAAAAAATTTAGATGAGAGAGAGAGAGAGAGAATTATTTTCTTTTTTAATTTTATTTTAATTAAGAAAATATTTAAATAAATAAATAAACTGAAAAAAAAAAAACAAAAAAGAAGGGTAAAAATTGTCATTACAAAAATTATTAAAGTAAATTGGATCAAACTCGCAAGAAAATGAAAACTTTGAACTTGTGGTGCTAGTCCAAAACTTTTTGGATCAAAGTGGCAATTTTCAACATACCACAGGGACCATTTGTGCAGTTTTGTCTTTATTATTTCTATTATTATTAATGAATATATTATAATTATTTTTATTAAAAATGCACACATTTATAAACTTTTTACATATAAATATATTTTATATGTATAATAATGTACTTAAAAATGTATATATATATATATATATATATATATATATATATATATATATATATGTGTGTGTGTGTATTTGTACAATTTATATATATATACGTTTTTAGTTTTACAAAATACATATAATCACTATATATACGTTTGCGTTATAATAATAATAATAATAATAATAATAATAATAATAATAAATGTAGTTATTTTCTTCAGAGTTTTTTAGATATATACCACTATGAAGAGAGTAATTACAAAATTGTTCTAGCTTAGTTGGTTGTAGATGTGCTTTCTTAGGGGTAGGTCTTTGGTTCAATTTCCCTTGGCTTCTTTTTGTCCTAAAAAAATCTTTTGTAGAACTTTAATGAAAATAAATAAAGATTATATATTCATGGCATCTAGCTTAATTGGTTAGTTGAGTTTGTTTGGTGGGAGAGGTCTCGAGTTCGAAACCTCTCTGTTGTCTCCCCTCTATTCCTTACAAAAATTCATCATTTTTAAAGAAAACTGATTTATGCTGACAAGGCATGCCAAATCAGATGACACATCAGCATCCCCTTCGAACTTGACACGCCACATAAGGGATTACTGGCTGAAAGGGTTAATGAAACGACCCAAAAACACGACCCAAAAATTTTCGTTTTTCCATATAATAAAAACCATAATATAAGTATCATAACATAAAACATACGCGATGTATCCCCAAAACATAATAAAATATTGTGCGGAAAACCGTATCATACTACATCAGTCCAAAACATCAAGAGACATCCCCCAGGATAAAGCTATGCTGTGGTGTGTGCGATGCTGTCACCCCGAGCTCTTCCCTTTGCTTGCGGAAATACCTGAAACCAAAACTGAAATTGTAAGCACGAAGCTTAGTGAGCTCCCCCAAACTACCACATACCAAACAATAACACATAAACACATATTGGGCCTTGTCCACTGCATCGGGCCGAAGCCCGGAACTGCATCGGACCGAAGTCCGGAACTGTCTGGGACCTTGTCCCCTGCATCGGACCGAAGTCCGGAACTAACTACATCGGACCGAAGTCCGGAACTGATTGGGACCTTGTCCCCTGCATCGGACCGAAGTCCAGAACTAACTGCATCGGACCGAAGTCCGGAACTGACTGGGACCTTGTCCCCTGCATCGGACCGAAGTCCGGAACTAATTGCATCGGACCGAAGTCCGGAACCGACTGACTGAACATGGCATAGCATAACACATATACGACATGCTACATCGGGCCGTGGCCCGGAACACATAATACTTAACACATAAAACATTGCACACAATTCCTGTTCGAACCACAAAGGCATCGAACATACTAACTACTGCATCGGACCTAAGTCCGGAAACTACTGCTAACTGAACGGGCCGACATTGTGGCCTTAGACCCGTTCCTACTGGAAGGAAACTCATCTCGTAAGCTGGCTGCTGAGTGTGTGGCTCGGGAAGCTAACGGCGGCTGCTCCTGAATCTCCTCGGCTACAAGTCCATAAACACACTCAATCAAATACTAAACACTGCGCTTGGGGTAAAATGACTCTTTTACCCTTGGTCAAAGTCAACTCTCTTTTGGGCTGACTCGCCGAGTTGGCCACCCAACTCGCCGAGTCCTACTCTCACTTTTCACTTCTGCTCACTGCTACTCGTCGAGTCTGGCATCGACTCGACGAGTACCCACTTGATCCAAGAACTCAGACAATCTTCATCCGACTCGCCGAGTCGTATGAACAGACTCGACGAGTTGTTCTTGATCCCAAGAAGATTGCCTTGGACTCGCCGAGTTGTATGAACAAACTCGTCGAGTCCCTCCATCACTGAGTCCACTCTCTAACTCACCTCGTACACTCGACACTGATAAAACTGAAGGACTCGGGACTCGCGACCCGACTCGTCGAGTCGTTCTTCCGACTCGCCGAGTCGCCGCCATGCAACTGATTTCTACTTGATTTTGTTTGAATCCAACGCATACAATTGATAGATCTGAGTCCAATAAGCTGTTTTACCACGTAAAGTTTCCAACTTTACGTGCACAACCTCATGAATAAGGGAAATAAGGCTAAAAGATGCATAAAATGAGTAGATCTATGGTTATCATGCAATATAACTCCAAAAAGACAGTAGATCTGGGCTCTACAACACCCCAACATTCAGATCCATAGATATTCCGACTTAATAAGACATTCATGCAAGTGTAAGGCTTGGAACAAGCATCAACTAGCTCTTGGGAGAGCTCTAATGGAAGTTTAAAGCATATAACAGGATGGAACTCCGAAAATACCTCTATTAGCTCTGATTTGGCCTTGGATCTTTGCACTACAACACTTCTCCTTGCTTCTTCCTTCTTCTCCTTCTTCACACCTTCACAAAATGGCACCAAAACACATATAAGCTCTTCAATGGAGGTTTGGGGCTCTAACACTGTGTTCTCAGGGTGAGGGAGGCGAGAATGGGGGCTATAAGGTGGTATAAATAGTGGGCAACCCGGGGATTTTAGAGTTTCACCCAGACGGACGGACTCGTCGAGTCCGGGATATGGACTCGCCGAGTCCCCGGCTCCCGCGTGCACAGAATATGCGACCCAACTCGGCGAGTCAGGCTAGAACTCGCCGAGTCCCTCTTGTAAACTTAGACAATTAACAATTAATTAACATACCAGGAACGGGTCGTTACAGTTAAAATGTAAGGTTTATCCGGTTTCTTGGGTTTTTTTATTCAAAAAAAAAATAGGAATTAAATGTAACTTTTCCCAAAATAATAGGATTTTTATGAAGATTTCCCTTTTGTAGTCCCATCTAGCTCCGCCAATGCCAGGGTGGTGTGTACGACCGTGGTTCGTGGCCACCTAAACCACGACCCACTTCGTAGCCACCATACTGGATGGTCTGAGATATGTGGTTGCTTTTGTTGCCATAATTTTATATATAGACTTTAATAATTCATACCATTTATAAAATTTTGTTTACTTTTAGTCAATATAAATATTAAATATTATTAAAATTAAATATATTATATAATTATATGTATATTATTAGAAGTAGACATAAAATAAATAAATATATCAATTTTATATATGAATTGTCCAATCAATAATAATGTCTATAAAAGCAATTCCAAAAGAGTTGAAAAATTCAAAAATGCCAATGTACATTTGATATTCTACTATTGATGAATTGTTATCTCGGTTCTTTATAATCGAGTATATTTTACTCTTTGATGCTATTAATTCCAATCATCGAATTGAATTTTCTCATTAATCCTATAGCTTTTTCGTTCTTCATATTTGCATCCTCAGTTTTCATATGTAACACCATGAATTTTCAAACAAAATTTTCATTTAAAATCACAGTATTCTTGTAACACATTTTACAAAAATTCCCAAAACACCGACTCCATAATCGTTTGATTAATAATCTAGGATCCTCAAAACATAACTCTTTCTTTTTCGTGTGTACAATCAAGTCGGCGCCTTCCCACGATCCAAAGAAGTACCTGAACACATATCACATAACACGGTAAGCACAATGCTTAGTGAGTTCCCCAAAATATCACGTACACTGCAAATAAGACCCTCCGGTCAATGTGTCTCAGCGAAGACCCTCCGGTCCCACAACTCTGGTGGACTCTCCGGTCCTAACTCAGAAAAGCATAGCATAATCACAAAGTATAATGTATAGTATCACGTAACTCTGCATAAGCACACTTAACAATATTTACACTAAATAACATAACAACATGAGTCACAAAGACAGTATGCACAATAACGTATATCATAGTATAATAATGAGACCCTCTGGTCAATAATGAGGGCCCTCTGGTCCGATATCTCTATGAAGACCCTCCGGTCACATAACAACTACTACTCAGACATGTATAGTGAGAAGACTCACCTCATAAGCTGGCCAATATAATTTCGTTCACGGAATCCCGGACTGGCCTCCGCCTAACAAATAGAATAATTATCTCTAATTAATGTTGACGTTTTCAAAATAACTTGTATTCTCAAGGAATCGTTAAGCGGAAGGTCAGCAAAGAATGTGGAATTTATTGTATTTTTGTTATCATCATACATTGAATGTTTTGGTCATGTAATTTAAAATATTTTACTTGATGTAAACTACGGAAGTTGTATTATATTACACATGGTAATGATGATTCTATGTTTCATTTATATTCATTGTGATGATATTTCAAGATGAAGTCACACATAAGCCCCTAGACGTTTCCACTGTTTGGTTCGGGGGTGTGACGGTTGTGCATATGATGAAATATCACAACGCATGCTAGGCAAGGAAGTCGCGATGCTGCCATACAACTCTAGGTTTTCCCTTATTCACATAGCCTTCACTCCCATAAAACATTCCCCTAGAAAACCCTAACATCCATTTATGAGTGTGTGAACATTTATACTTGTTATGTGAAGATTGGAGCTGAAACAAGTCCACCATGTTGCAAGGAACTGTTATTGCAGCAGAGATCTAGAATTCTTAACATATTTCTAGGACTTTGTGAGTATAAAGTTCTTACAATGGTGATTTTCTCTTTAGACCTAGTTTGGGGGGCCAAATTTAGCATCTTTTGGTCCCTTTTATGGTGTTATTGGAGTTTGGGAAAATTCCAGAACCTACTGTGTCGCTGTTATGAGTTATGAACCTTGGTATTGCTGCAAAGTATGGATTTTGTGCATCAAATTTACTCCATGCATGAGATGTGGTAATTTTGGTACTTAAAGAGTTAGGTTTGTATATCTTGATGGATTGAGCCTTTTGGAATGGGTAAAATTGGAAACTTTAAGGACGATCAGATATGAGCTTTTAAGCTCTGGGCCGTAAAGATTAAGACCTTATGAAAAGTTGGTTGATTCTCTAAAAAGTGTGATGCTACTAGTAGGGGTGATTTTGATCCAGATCTTTGACTATTTTGTTGCCTAGTGGTGCTGACATGACCATGGGCTAGTCATGACGCGTTAACCTGTTTGACCGTTGACTTTTACTTAACCCGTTGATCATTGTGTAACTTCCCAAAAATTTATAGTAAATGTTTTGTTTTGAAACAATAAACCATAGAAAAGAGTTGTTCCAAAACTAATTAAAGTGATTATATTATTTAAACATCAAAGTTAAAATCATAAATTGTCAATGTGGAAAACTTTAAGGGATGTTGTGCAGTCACATCGGGCCCTTTCCTTTCATACCAGAAGTATTTGAAACCATAAACATAAAACCGTAAGCACAAAACTTACCGAGTTCCCCAAAAAACCACATATCATACATACAATAGAGAATGTTATTTGCCAACCATAGTCTTGCTATTATGTCATGAGTCGTATCATGGTCTTTCATTGCCAGGTCAGGGGCCAAGACCTTGGGTCTTACAGACAAGTGCCAAGAGTCACCTCCTGGCTTCCATTCAAGTATCATATAGACAACCAACATACTGCATCTAATTGCCAGGGTCTGATCCCTAGTCTTGCATACAATTTTCCGGGAGCCACCTCCGATTCTTTTATACAAATGCCAAGGGCCACCCCCTGGTCTTCCTATATAACATAAGTTAATGGGCCAACACTGGTGCCTTCGACCCCATAGTATAGTGAGGAGACTCACCTAAATCACAAGGGTAACTAACACCCAGCTCAAAATCGTGTCGACCACAACTAACTGCTCTCCTAACAAATGATAGGTGCTTAATACCTCCTAACAATCCACACAAGGTAAACCTTAAGTCTACCTTTTAAAATTAGAATTTGACCAAAAGTCAACGGTCAAAGTCAAAGTCAACATCCTAATGTCAACTTATCCATCCTCACGTTGTGACTAGTCCTTGGTCACGTCGTGAGATCTCACTCGGTCCGATTCCAACTTATCCCGACTCAACTCAGTCAACTCCAACATGGAAAAATCATTGGCGCTAACCTTAGGTCGTGAGAAGCCTCCTCTCACGTCATGATCTCCAAGAAACTAACCAGAAACAAGATCACTCACTCCTCATGTCAAGAGACCCCTATGTCTCACGTCGTGAGAACAGTATGAAGCAAAAGGTCCAACTTTTAAGTCCTTAATCCATTAAGCCTTGAACCCAAACTTTCCGGTAGGTCTTATAACTTCTTAATGCATTAGAAAGTCGATGCTTTTAAGACATATATGTCCAATACATGTTTAGACCTCATTTAGGTCAAAAGTTGAAAAAAAGACATCCAACCTTCAAGCAAGGCTCCAAAACTCAACCATTCTTTAGACCTAAACTCCAAGATACTCCTAAGGCTCTCATAACCCATAAAGTTGCTAACTTTATGGTTTCCATTCATTCAAACTTGCACATCTAAGAAGAAAAGTGGGACAAAACTTAGATCTAGCCTCATATAACAATAAAGGTTAGAACATTGACACTTACAACAGGCCAGAAACAATGTAAGGTGATGATGATGATGATTCATTGCAAGACTCAACAGAAGATTACCGTCTTTTTCTTCTTTTCCTCTTCTTCTAAACCAAGAAAAACTCCAAAATGACCAAGAATTATGCAAGGATGAAGACTAGGGTTTTTCCGAGGTGAAATAGCGTTTGGAGGCTGATAAGAAACCTTAAAATGAGTTTATATGTGCTTAAATACGAAGGAAACCCTAAAAGATCATGAGATTGTGCTACAACAATTGTCAGGTCGTGAGCCTCTATGTCTCACGTCGTGAGACCATTTCCGATCAGAAGTCTCATGTAAACCCATCTCATGTCATGACCACTCAAAAGGTCACATTGTGAGGCTCCAATTCTTCTAAAATTCCACCTTCTGACTCCTTGAAACCCTAATTGGATTCATCTAGGAAAATGGGTGTTACTCATTGACTTTTTCTTAAACTTTGAAGGATATAATTTTGGAATACGGATTAATCAATGATAGTTATTAGGTGATTCTTCCGATCAGATATGTCGGTGGACTTACGTACGAGGCTTGTAATAGTTCAACTAGCTCCATGTGAGTTTTCTCACTATACTTTGTCTGACATTATATATCATTTGTATGTTAAGACATAGTTACTATTAGGGGTACATATATGCTAGTAGACAATGAAGCATTTGTTATGTATGAGATTGATTATATGATATTTTTATATGTCATGATTGGACAGGTATTGGTAGTATTGGTTGATCATTAAGTGAAAATCGTGTGGATCATACATAGTTTAAATTGGATATCTTGATAAGTCCAGTCTAGGCCTTATTGTATGGTTCTTGTTTGATATATTGATATCAATTTTGTGTTTTATTCAAAAATCGGTTTCTAATAAACACTAGAAACAGAAACAAGAACTTTGAAATTATGAATAAACTTAAAACTATTTTAACCCACCAAGGATCATTTTGCAAACATAGAAAGATTAAAACAACCAAATAAAGAACAAAATAAAACCTTTGAAGTCTCCGATCCATCTTGGGAGGTTGGATGTTGATGAAGAATGTACATGTAGAACTCCACCTAAGTAGAAACACCAACAATAGCTCAACTTGATATGGATGTTAGTCCTTGTATAATAAGAACACTCTTAAGCTTTAACTCAAAATTAAAGTAATGAATCAAAAAGAAGTGTAAGTATCATCTTCTTCCATTATGATCTTAACACTTTAAGAGACAAAACAAGAGATAGTATGGAGAGTAGAGTACTTCATAGAAAATGATCAAGAGAAAAAAGAAGCTAGTTTCCAAGTATTTAACTCATTTTGACTAGTCTTTAACCCACGAGTCTTAGCACTTTAAGACTTGTGCCTTTTGATGTAAAATAGCCATGCTTCTTAAGCATGACATGAGTATTAAACAAATCAAAGAAAACTATCCCTTTTCCCATCTTTGTGTTACAATTTTAAAGAAGAAAACAATGAATATTTTTATATAAAACTTTTCCATATTTTATAACTTAAACACATACACACACAAACACACACACACACACACACATATATATATATATATATATATATATATATATATGTGTGTGTGTGTGTGTGTGTGTGTGTGTGGGTGTCTGTATGTGTGTGTATGTATGGGTGTGTGTGTGTATATATATATATATATATATATATATATATATATATATATATATATATATATAAGACAAAAACCTCTTTAAGAAAGTACATGCTATAATAAATCATACCTTATGATATATTTGATAATTAAAATTGCAAATTAATATTTTCATGAAATAAATAATTTCCAATTAATTACAAGAGTTATAAATATTTATCAAAAATTAAACTCTTAAAATAATATATGTGAATCAAGATTTTGTTAGTATGGTCCTTTAGGATCATATATTATCTAGGAAACACCATTCTATAATGATTATTAAGCATATAGATCTTTCACTCAGGTAGAATTATGTATCCGATTGTTTATCTTATTTAATAATTACGTATGATTATGCATTCATAAGCCCATCATCAATATTAGTGGTAGCATTGGTATGGTTGTGGGACGGATGAGAGTCAGTGATTGTATGATGGTTCAGAACCAATGATCGTAAGATGGTTGAGAGCAGGTAATGATCTGATGACAGGGTACCTATGGTTGGTATGTATGTTGGTATCTCATGCTTGATTAGAGTGATGATGTATTAACTGAAGCCAAGATCCTTTGTTATATATATATATATATATATATATATATATATATATATATATATATATATATATATATATATATATATATATATATATATATATATATATGTATGGTGGAATATATGGTATACTATGGAACTCACTAATCTTTATGCTTATATTGTTAAGTAAATTTTTTTTAGGTTGTTCGAGTAAAGGGCACAACAGGATTGTACATTCTCCTCAAAGTTATTCTGCTATCCAACTTCCGTTGGTTTTGTAATTTACTTTTGTTTAAACTTTGTGCTTTCAACGAAAAGGAATATTACAATAAGTTTTCAGAAATGAGTTTTTAATGTATAATCTAGTTTTTAAAAAGAATTTTTTGGTTTGAAATTTGGAATGTTAGATATCGGACGTTTTTTTAAAACAGGTTAAAATATACCCATCAAATTGCATGTGCATTACATATGAGGATACTTTAGTGTTTTCGTTACCATGTTTTTCTTTTATTTGACTACTGTCACTATCAACTATCATTACCTTTCGCATCATTAGTCATGTTTGTTACCATATTTTTCTTCCTCCCGTGTGTGTGTGTGTGTGTATATATATATATATATATATATATATATATATATATATATATATATAGACACACACACACACGATTTATTAAACCCATTAAAACTCTTTTTCTAATTCATCCAACTACCTAACTTTAGATATTAATTTCTCATTCACCTTGATTTCATTTTGAACGTGTGATATATACCAAAACGAAGGTATCATAAATAAAACATACAAATATATCAACCTTTATTCATTTTGATAATGCTAAGGATTTGAAAATTTGTTTATGAAATTGGAAAAAATCCATTTTTAAAAATTGGCTAAACCAATTTTCTAACCCCCCCCCCCCCCCCCCCCCCCCTACAAATAGGTGTGTTGGATTCTTTTCAAGGTTTTAGTAGAAGTATCTACAATTTGTTCTTAAGAGTTAGTCTTTACAACCTTTGGTAATACAATATGATATTTTTTCGTAGGTTCATATTAATCCAATCTTAATATGCTTGGCCCTTTCGTCTAAAAATGGGTTTAAAGACCACAATCGCGAAGATGTTATCGCATAAAAATTCAACATGTAACTGATAATTTAAATTTTCGTATCTCAAAAAGCTTTATGTTCCACAAACTTCACATGTAACGGAAGCTACAACATATTATTTGGACTATATGGAAGATGTATAAATAATGGTCTATTTCTTTATGTGGACTTGGCATCTTGGCGATGAGGGTGAGTACACAGTGGCTTCGCTTAGAGAAGCGTTGGATGTTGGGTCGCTGCCGGCAGTGGTTATGAAATGGAACAGATGTTCCTATAAAAGTAAATATTCTAATTTGGAGAATAACATTGGATAGATTTCCTACGAGGCTAAATTTGTCTCGCAGAGGAATTACTGATATACCATCATTCAGATGTTTGATATGTGATGATCAATTGGAGTCTTAATGATCACGTGTTCTTTCAATGTGAGATTGCAAAACAGGTTTGGTCTCGGATTGTTATGTGGCTGGGATTCCCAAACCCGTCTTTCATGATGATTAAGGAAGCTCAATAATGGGTGCATGGCCTGCATGTGAGACAAGACAAGAAGGAGACAAGACAAGAAGGAGGTGGTGGTAATGGTTCTGATGACAGGAATGTGGGTTATTTGGTGCTTCAGAAATGGTTTAATCTTGCAGACTAAGAAGTACAGAAAGGATATGTTAGTTGATTTCATTGTTTTGTATTCGTTTAGTTGGTTTTTTCGAGAAACAAAAAGGTTGCTAGAGTTGGAACTCATGGCTCCAACATCTTATGAACTTGTAATGTTTGTTGTCTTAGGCTAGTTTCTTGCTATACCTTAAGTTTTTTTTTTTTTATTTTTTTTATTTTATATATATATATATATATATATATATATATATATATATATATATATATATATATATATATATATATATATATATATATATATATATCTTATGTCGTTCAAAAAAAAATGATCTATTTCTTTCTCTTTCAAGAGATTAATGACTTTAATTCCACATACCAAACATAAACTTGTAACTGACCTTCTAATGCTAACACATTCCCCCATTAGCATTTATGTATGCCGCTAACCTCAAGCTAAAAGACTTGTTAATATTGATAGGATTACATTTGAAGTACCTTAGTATTCAAGTGGCTAAATTTAAATGCGACTTCCATGAAGCATGCTTAAACTGGCTCAATGTTTGGATAACAAATGAGATTGGCTGAGTAATGTCAAATAAATGACTTTTCTAATTAACTTTTGATAACCAGTTAAAACATTAAAAGACTATTATGCACACCAAGTCCCTTGTTGCTAACGACAATGAACATATCTAATAGGTTTATGCGGTGTTAACATGCTTACACCCAAGTCCATACTCATAATTCTAACGCACAATTTTTTTACACATACAATCCATATATTAGTATCGATCATTTCAATAACAAGAAAGAACTTTAAAACACCTAAATTAATTTAAAATTTTTAAAATCTATTTTTACCATCTTTTTTTCTATAGGACTTCTAGATTAATATGATTACAAAAACTATAACAAAATAATCATCTTCAAGGCAAAGTAGACAATGAGTAATTATTTACAATTTGACTAAAGCCAAAGTTGATTAAGAAAGATGTTAACTTTTTATTTCAATTTTTTAATGTTTTTTTAAGTTGTAGAGAGATCTGAATGATCTACACGTTTATATATTTCTATTTACCGGTTGTATAAAACTTGGGTGTTACATTAAAACTATAACACAAATGGCATTTTAGTCATTTCACATTGGCAGGGGGACAAAAACCGCAACAACCTCCATGCTTAATGGACCCCTTATAAATAAAAAGTTCTGACAGAAACTGCAATGTTTTAACAACCGTAAGGACCATTTCTGTAACTTGCGATAAAAATACGATAACATTTTTTGTAAAAGAATAATTAAAAGAGGAAATATCATAAAAGCCCCTCCATAGCAAGGTAAAACATTCTCTCTCACCTCTCTCGCTATCTCCCTTTTCTATCTCGTTGACTTGCCGTTTACCAGCGTTGGTTCTGCAGTTTTCACTCGTCGTCCTCCTCGTCTCCATTTGATCTTCTGCAATTCTCGCTGTTTCAGGCCTCACCGTAGTTCTGTAGGCAGGTAAAGTCACATTCTTACAAGTTAGTTTCACATCGTATAGACTTTTGTGATTAAAAGCTCAGAAGTTGTGTAATTTGTGAGGTTCAAATTCATATTATATGGATAGACAAATTCAAATTTGAAAAGATTGTTCTTGCTAATATTGGGGATCTATAAACAATAACTATGTCAAGAAACTTATTCTTTCTTATGTTTGGATCTTTTAATTGTTTGTTCATATCTATTGAAAGTTTGGAAATTGCCTATATGTTCTGCAGTTCCTTTCATATGATGTAATAATGGATATTTTAGTTGTTTCCAGAATGGTTTAGTTTAATTGAATACATTGGTTCGATAATTTCTTGCACCGAACTTAACTGGAAAAACAGGTTAATCAATTTAATTAACCGAGTAATTAAGCAGTTTTGAAACAATTCCCATCTCAATATTATTATGATACTATATCAATACATAGCTGTATATATGCTGGTTATTTCTGAAGTTTATTGAATTCACATGGAAAAGTTTGCAGGTGCATATGTATTGTTATTTAAACACTTAAAGTTTTTTATTATGTAGAATATATCATTGTCAAGGTTTAAATTGTTTTGATGAGACTTAAGTTATATAAGTTAGTAATAACTTGATTTTTTTTTGTAGAGTTTTTATGTATGGGATCTTGAGATTGAGGCGCAATTGAGGAAAGTGTGGGATTCAAAAGCTTCAGAACACAACACTTATTGATATACACAAAGTCGTGGGAAATGTGAAAGGTCATCAACCAATAACTCATAATGGTTGTTCTCTCTGAATTTTCTGGAGGATCTTCATCTTCTTCATCAACTCATGATCATAGATATGATGTATTTTTAAATTTCAGAGGTGTTGACACTCGTAAGAGTTTCACTAATCACCTTTATAATGCCCTCATTCATGCCAATATCACCACCTTCTTGGATGATGAAGAGATTGAAACTGGGGAAGATCTGAAACCAGATTTGGAGAGTGCCATTAAAGCATCTAGAGCTTCTGTTGTCATTTTGTCTGAAAATTATGCTATTTCCACCTGGTGTCTTGATGAACTAGTATTGATCCTTGAGCAACGTATGAAATCAAATCATGTTGTAATCCCCATCTTTTATCATATTGAGCCCACCCATGTCAGGAACCAAGAAAATAGCTTTGGAGATGCAATGGCTAAGCATAGACAAAAGATGGAAGCAGAGACAAATTCAAATAAAAGAAGTAAATTGGCTCAAAAGATGGAAAAATGGTATAAAGCGCTCGTAGAAGTTGCTGGTTTAAAAGGGAAGGATGCAAATGGAAGGTAACCACTCTCTTATCCATATTTCCATACTCCTTTATTATAGTTTAATTAGTGAATGAAGATTGAAGATTGTCTTCTCCTTATGCATTTCAACACATCCTTCATATTCATCAAACAGGCATATTTTTTTGATGCATTTATTTTGGACAAATATATGCTTCGAATTCAATATCGTTTTTGCAATTAAGTGATCTCACAAATTAATTCATATAGGCCGGTTAAGCCATCCTGCTAATTTTAACACATTTGCTATGCATTTATTATTTTATTAAAATTAGTTCATGTAGATAGTGCATTTTAATGATTTGGTATACTTTTAATTAATAAACCAAATTTTAAACAGTTGTAATGCATGTACTATTTCTGATAGCATTCTTCCTTCAAATTATATCAACTTTTATTATGATATTTTAATGCTTTTAGTTGTAAATATTGAGTTTTAACTTATTACTGTTCACTTACATTTTGTTTCGATTCATTCATAACCGCATTGTGATTTAAGTTCGGTGGTTTTGTAGAAACACAATGAACTTTGGTGGTGCTTTAATGAATTCTTGTATTACATTAGTGGCTCTAGTCCTTTTATAGATGATAATTATGACCTTGCACATTAGATGCTTACATGGTTATTGGTTAGAAGTGCAAATACCAAAAAGTTATGATATGAAAAACATAATTATATAATAGCTTAATATGTAATTTTGATTTGGATCATTGGAAAAATAATTCTTCAGAATGACATGTTAGTTTTTTTTTATTATGATTTGTTTTTCTTACTAAAATGAAATTCTAGGCTAGAGGTGGAGTTCATTGATGAAATTGTCAAGGACATCTTCCGTAGATTGCACATATCCTCAAGGTTTCCACCACCACAACTTATTGGGATGAAAGATTCCATTAAATTCATCATATCATGGTTGAAAGATGCATCATCACATATGCCAGATATACTTACTATTTTGGGTATGGGTGGGATTGGGAAGACGTCTTTAGCCAAATATGTCTATGTGCTACATTCTCATGAATTTGACAAAAGCAGCTTCATTGCAGATATCAGTAGGCGATGTGATGAAAAATATAATGGGATGATTGATGTACAAAAACAACTCTATGATGACATTTCCAAACCAAGTTTAGTTCAAGTTCGGGATGTTTCTATATACACCTCAATGATAGAGAGTGTAGTAGCCCGTAAAAAGGTGTTTCTAGTTCTTGATGATGTTAGTAGTATCGATCAGCTAGATGTATTACTTGGAAGCAAAGGTTTTCACCCAGGAAGCAAAATTCTAATAACAACAAAGGACGCATGGTTGACACAGAGTTGTTCACCATTCAAAACGAAGATTAAACCCAATCATGTAGAGCACAAGCTTGAAGGCTTGTCTACTACTGAATCACAAAAACTTTTGTGTTTTCATGCATTCATGTGCAACGATCCCAAGCCTGGTTATGAAGAGGTGTCACAAAAAATTGTGAAATATTGTGAAGGACATCCTATGGCTCTTAAAGTTTTGGGTAGGTCTCTACATAATCGAGATGTAACTTATTGGGAGGGTTACATAGACAGACTAAAGAAAGAAAATGATTCCCCTATAAATAATATCTTGAGAATGAGCTTTGATTCTTTTCCATCAGAAAATGATAAGGACTTATTTAAGTATATTGCTTGTACTTTTTTTGGAATGGATAGAGATTTTACTGTAACAATATTAGAGGCATGCGGTATAGAAACAAAAACTGGGATCACGAATCTCATCGACAAATGCCTTCTTAGTATCGGATGGAATAATGAATTGATGATGCATCAGTTAGTTCAAGAGATGGGAAGATTTTTGGTACGTGAAGAATCACTTTACAAACCATGGGAACGAAGTCGATTATGGGGCCATGAGTCGTTTATGGTATTGGATCAAGAAACGGTAAGGGGCTATGTATAGTTGTTTAAAGCAGTTTGTATTTCTATATACATGTCTAACATTTTAAAATATTTTTTCATCCCCTTCTTAGGGTACGAAAAATGTTCTAGGCCTTACCCTTGACATGAGAATGCTTGAGAAAAAGAAGTTAAATGGATCACTTGAGTTCAAAACAGATGCATTGAGTAAGATGGATAGGCTAATGCTTCTACAACTTAATTATGTTCAAATAACGGGCTCTTACAAGAATTTCCCAAAAGAATTAAGATGGTTGAGTATGCATGGGCTCCCTTTGAAATCTATACCTTCAGACTTACCAATGGAGAATGTGGTTGCTCTTGACATGTCATATAGCAACATTGAATCATTTGAGATTTGTTATAGCTATCCACAACGACTTCATAAGAGGTTAAAGGTAACTTATCTCCATGTATTACTGTTGTATGCCCATTTGACAAACTTCACTTATATTGCATCTTATCTCAATTTCAGCAATTGATTGGATCGTGCACAAAAGACAAAAGATTGCTTGGATCATTGAAGATTCTTAATTTAAGTTTCTGTGAACAGATTCGTAGTGTTCGTGGCTTCGATCACCTCCCTAAACTTGAGGGTTTAATACTCAAAGGCTGTATTGGATTACTTGAGGTTTGTGAATCAATTGAGCAATGTTTTGAACTTGCCCTCATTGATCTGAGCTACTGCAAGAAGCTTGAAAAACTTCCAAGAAGCTTAGGGATGTTAAAGAAAGTTAAAACACTATTGCTAAACGGTTGTTATATCGGTGAATCTCAAATCAAGATTAGGGATATGGATTCATCGGAAATGTTGAAGTCTAACAATATTCGCATAAACACAATAACGTCTTCGTCCACTGTTGTTCTCCACGCTATGCCAAGTTATTCAAAGTTTTCTGTGATTTCTTTACCGAGATCTTTAGTAAGGTTGTCACTTGAGAATAATAATTTGTCCACTGAATCCTTTCCCATGGATTTCAGTTGCCTGTATATGCTAAAAAAATTATATCTGGATGAAAATCCTATCGTTTCCCTGCCTAGTTGTGTAAAAACCCTTCCTAGGCTTGAGACACTTAGTATGAGAGATTGTAAAATGCTGACGACAGTCGAGCATCTTCCACATACACTCACACATTTGAACCTTCATTTCGATTCTAATAAGCCTTTGATACGAAAAGTTGTATTTGATCCACACATGTCTCCACTCCAGTTCTCACTAGGACGGAGGATCGTGGCATTTTCATCATTTGAATTTGAAGGTATGGTGAAAATCCAACCAATGGCAGGGGTTGAGGAAAAGCTATTATGTAGTTTGGGTTGGAGTAAGCTAGACTTTCTTAACGGAAAGCACGTGACAACTTCTTCTAGTTATGGAGAATCAGAGGAATCTGAAATCCAGGTTTGCTTTGGTTAACTATGTCTTTGTGTGATTATCTATGTACATAATTATTACCGTGTTTAATAAAGGTGGTTGTATTTGTCAGATATATTACGAATTTGGAATATTCAGCACAATTTATGAAGGCCAAGCGATGCCGAATTGGATTACAGATAGAACCACAGGGCTATCGATGTCATTTACCATCCCATCATCTCCTAACCACCTCACTGGATTAAATTTTTGTTGTCAGTTGGCTTCTCCATTTCCTGATGAGAAGCTTGTATTAGTAGATTATGTTCTCCTTGATTTTCCAGTGATCAAACTTAGTAATATAACAAAGAATCTCACCTGGATATACGACCATTACATTGACAGTGTCTATGCAGGTGGAGATTGTGTAATATTGTTAAGCCATTGGATGTTTGGGATGAATGAGATGGAATGTGGTGACCACGTTATTGTTACTGTGGGGTGGGCACCAGATGATATTGGTGATGCAGTTAGCAAGGAGTGTGGGGTAAGTTTTGTGTATGATGATGGAGAAGAAGAAGAAAAAGAAGAAGAAAAAGAAGAAGAAGAAGATGTGTTGAGTTATTACAAGTCATGGAATCACATCATTGGTGGAGATCTCACTGCATTCCAAACAACAACAGGAGAATACATCCTAAGCAAAGATCGCATTCTGTGGCCTAGCCTTGATATAGCTCTACTGAACTATTATTATCTGTGTGTAGAAGGCGCCCACTTTAAAGGTACATGTCATTTTTATGTAATACTTTTTAGTTAATGCTGATAATAACTAAGTGATAGTATTTTATTTCATGTTTTCATTTTCTGCAATCATTTCAAAAATTTTAATCTATTTCTTTTTTGTTAGATAAAATATTTTCCTTTAAAGCTGTGTCCCAAAGGACGTCTGGCGTACCAGTGGATCATGGCCCATAAGGTACTTTTATCCTATAAACCCTTTTCTCATAACTTGTATAAACAAGCACACAAACCAACTTATTTCTAATATGTTTACACAGCAATAAATAAATAAATGTATTTCCAGCTGGCAGTGAAGGCAATACTTTTTCACTCAGCAGACTTACACTTTCCTTTCCTCATCTCTATGCAGTCTTCTTTCAGGTTGTTCTACATTTTCTAATGGTAATGAAGGTGCTTTTAGTTTTGGTGTTTTCCTGTCCCAGAGTTGGTTCTTCAAAATATAAATAATACCAGGTTGTATATATTTTAGGGAAAATGACACTTTTTTTCACTCAGCACAACCAACTTTGTGGACATTTTTTGGGTAGCCAATATGGTATATATGTAAACCTATTTAGCTGGTCAATTATAAATTTAATGACCTATTGAGCAAAAAAAAACAACCAAACTGGGAAAAACACAGAGTTGGTTGTGTTCATATATAAACCGATCTTATGTTCAACATTAACCAATATATACTCCTTACAATATTTTGGCACAAAAGTACAGAATACAATATTTGTTCATAGTCATTTGGAATAAAACATTCAAACATTGATCAATAAATTTGGAAATCTTACTTGCTATGAGTTTACGTAGTTTCCAAAAAGTAAAAATGTAAAATCTCAGGGTTTTTTATTTGGTATGATCATGTCATTTGTAATTCCTATTTACAGCTTCTATGTTGGTGGAAATTAAATCATTTCTGGATCAATTATACATGAAATACAGTGTTTGTAATTGGAGGATTCTTGAGGATAGTATTATGCTTTTTATTATCCCCTCTAAAATTGAATTTAGTCATGCTAATTATGAGCCTAAAAGACCGTATCATTTGATTTTACTAGGTTATGGCAGGATGCTGAGAGCAGAATATTATTATCTCATTTGCTTATGAAGAATTCCAAAGAGGTTTGCTTTTAACTACAATTTCTTAATTTGTACTTTCTCTTTCCCATTCCTCTCTTTCTGCATGTGTACTTACATTTATAACATCTAGAGTTACCTCTGACATGTTATTTCTCTTCCTGTTATAGGGATTAAGAAAGAAGAATTGTGGAAGTTGAGATGGAAATAACACTAGCAAAAAGTTTAGGTTTCCTCAGAAACAGCCTTATTTCTCTTCCACATATTTGAAGAGCTTCAAGTAAAGACGTTTGTTACATTTCCGGTGAATACCCTTAATGAACATATAGACAAAACTTATGAATCTCTCTTTTTTCTCAACTTTTGAAACAGAAAATAGCATTGCTTGAAACAAGCAATGCCGACTTACAGAAACAGCTTCAAGAACATCAAGTCAACTTTTAACATTTGACCAAACAAGCAACTGAGCAAAAGGTAAATAGCTACTCATATTCTGTTTCAAAAAAATTCAAGTAGATTACCATAGAGTGTCCTAATGAGAAAAAAGTGAAAGTACAGTTCTTAATTGGTCACTTCTTTTCCTTCATTGTCTCAAAAGTTAAATTACAATGGTGTAATAGAGTAAAGTTTACAATTAAAAAAACTAGATGACACCACCATTTCTGTATAAGAAACAAAGATGATCTTGTGTTGTTCTCCCAATAATCTTATTTCTGGTTTTGTTTAGGTTTCATATTATGGTCTTGGACTAATGGAATCATGTTTCGATTTTGTTGGTCATGTTCTTCACCCTTTTGACAAGCTTAATGTTGATTTTGTTTATGTTTAAACACCAGTGACCAAAATCCTTATTTTTCATCATTGAAGGACTGCTACTGATCTCATATGCGGAAGCAAGGGATTTTAATTTAGTTTAATATTTGACGATTTTACTACTTAAGTTTAATTCTGATGATTTGATTTCTTGAATCACTTATAGTTTAAGCATATGGAATGACAATGTGAAATCATTTATGATTTATATAGTGTTTAAAAATGTAAATGCACTAAAGTCACTATTTATTTATTTATTTTTTGCAATTTAATCACTATGTTTTTGATTTTGTTGCATTGTTGACCATTTATCTGGTCTTCTGGTTGCTACTATTGACGTGGCATGGGATGTTGAAGTGGTATGTTGACATGTTACTATTTTTTTTTTTTTAAAGCTTTGACTCAGTTATCTCATTTTGACAAAGGATTATACTTGCACTTTCTTGTCTCTCGGTTAGGCTTTAGAAACACAAAAACATGATTGTTTACTATGTTTAAGTTGTTAGGAGTGCTTGCTATTGACTTTTGCCATCTTTAGTCACTAAAACAAGATGTTCAAAATACCCTAGCAAGCTCCATATAAACCATGGACATCAGGCGGTCTAAGAAACAAGCAAAAAAGAGTAGGAAAGAAAGAGAGATGGTTCTTTATTCCATGCATGAGGCTGTTGCACGAGGCTAACAATAGAAAAAAATAAGCATGAGGTTGGAGATGTCATCATGCAACACCAATGACACCTAAACAAATAATGCCAAGTCATAGTCCCATGCCATATTAGAAGTGGCAACCGAGTGATGGGGTGAATGGTCAATTGCAAAAAAAATCATAAACATAATGTTTAAATTGCAATAAAAAGAGTGTCAAAATTGAAAAACAAAATGAAAACAGTGTCTTTTATAGAGTGAAGAATTTTAAGGAGAAGGTGTTTGTGGTGTCGGTGGAATGCCTCAAATTATTATTTTTTATGAATATATAGAAAACCATAATTTGTAACAAAACATATTTATAATAAAAATCATGGTCGTTAATACTTAAAATCATTTGTAACAAAACATCCCAAATATCATATCAACAGTAATTCATAAATGCCATTAGAGTATAGTCAATTAGGAATTCAAAAATAACATCAATTGAGAAGTTTTAAATCTTAGTTTTACTAACCAAAACATCATAAAAGAGAGATAAGTCAAATGTATAATTGTAACACCCGATTCAAGCTATTTTTCATTTTGACCCTTGGTGTATTTTTTAGTTTCCATTTTGGTCCTTAGGGGGTGTTATTGAAATTTCATGATGGGAGTGTGTACGCTAGGTGTACCTCCCGTACCTTAGGTGTACGTCATTAGAGGACAAACCCTAATTTTAGGGTTTGGACCCTATTTAAGCAACCTTATGTCCTAAGGTTCTCTCATTTCCCAGCCTATATTGCCCTTTTGAGTCCTATTTCGAAACCCTAGCTCATCTAGAGAGATATAACCCTTTGTGTGTGTTTTAGTAGGTGCTTGGTGAGCCTTAAAGAAGAAGAAGCTTGAAGGAGCCTTGGTCAAGTAGGAGCTTTTAGATCCAGAATCTACACTCATTTCTCAGCCTCATTAAGGTATAAAGCCTCTATCTTGATGATTTTGTTGCAAGATCTAGATTAGAGCTTGCTTTGAGCACATTTTGGTCCCATGCATGAGTTCTAGTGGGGTTTTTTCATTGTAGAAGTTATGAGTTGCCCCTCTTAATGTTTCTGAAATTAGTTCATAAAGTTAGCATCTTGATGGTTGAGGATCAACCATGCATGAGCATATTCCCATTTGGTGAAAGTAGGATGCTAGATCTAAGATTTGGATCCATTTAAGCCATGCAAAGGCACCAAGTTAATGACTTTATGGATTAAGACGTTCCCCAAGGTATGGATCAAAATTTTGGACGTTTGGTCTTAAATGATAAGGACTTAGGCTGTGTTTGGCGTGCCACGGCTAGTTGATAAGCTACCTTATTTTTCGAGCTTTTCTATGTTGTCGTGTTTGGTAAGCCAAGAAGTAGCTTATAAGCTAGCTTTTTAAAAAGCTACTTAGACTAGCTTTTTAGGAGCTTTTTTAAAATTTTACAAATATACCCCTTAATTAATTATAGAAACACATAGTCTTGAATGTCTTTTTATATAATTTTATATATTTTAGCTAGCTTTTCAGCTAGTTTTACCAAACGCCATTTTTTTTATCAGCTAGCTTTTTATTCAACAGCTAGCTTTTCGGCTAGTATGCCAAATATAGCCTTAATGGATGAAGGAGCTAAAGGGGACGTAACCTGAGCGTACTAATGCGTACGCATCGTGTACACGTCTGGATCCACGACTCCGTGGATGCGATCTAGTACGTCGGGCGTACTAGGCGTACACTTAGCGTATGTGACCTGGTCTTGGGTTTTTGATGATTGGGCCGCCTTTAGACTTTAGGGTTTTAGGCCTTTGCTGGGCCACAAGTCTTTTGATTTTGGGCCACTGTTAGGTATTGGGCCTTCTTGGATTTGGGCTCATATTGGGCTTTGGGTGTCCTTTAGGAATTGGGCCATTATTGGGCTTTTGTACCATTGAATTTGGGCAGTAGCTTTTGGGCCAATTGAGGGAAGGGTAAAATGGTCATTTTACCTTGGAAGGCGGGATTAGTCGATTTAAGTCCCATTTATGATTATGACCCAATTATTAATTAGGATTTTGTTTGATTGGTTAGTACATGAATTCTGCGGTTCAGCAGCCCGATCATCTATTTGACTTTCAGCAGACTGAGGTGAGTTTGCTCAAAATACTATAGGATATTAGGGTTGGATGTGCTTGTTGTTTTTGTGAGTCTTGATGTATGCATGTATACCTGTTTGTTGTATGTATGTGCGGTGAAATAGACCTAGATGTGAAATAGACCCGTGCGGTTGAAAAATAATGATTGAGTTGAAATAGACTCGGGGGTGAAATAGACTTGGTAAAGCCTTGAGCTGACACATGAGTTGAAATAGATTCGGGGGTGATATAGATCCATTACAACCTTGAGCTGACATATATGTATGATATGTGGTATTTTGGGGAACTTGCTAAGCTTTGTGCTTATGTTTTTCAGTTTATGTTTCAGGTATTTCCGGATCGAAGGAGAAGAGCTCGAGTTGATCACACTGCACACACCACGATTTTCCGCTTAATTGAATCTGATTTACTTTGGGATGTTTTTGGATACATTATGATTATTTTATGGTTTTTGATAAATATTTTTGGTTGTTGGTTTAATTAATATAAAAAAAAAAAATTGGTTCTAAGTTTTGGGACGTTACTAGTTTGAATCAGAGCCTTGGTTTAAGGGATTTGTGATGGGTTTTGAGCACTCTAACACTTCCTAACTGTACATGTAACCCCAGAAAACCTTGGATCTATGTTTTTCTAAATACATGCAAAATATGATTTCCAAGGTTCACAATCCTATCTAGCGTACATGGGGAACTTTTAAACTAAAAAGCTGGTTAGAATTACATACCTTGTAGTTGATTTTGATTCCTTGAAACCTTGTGAGCCTAGCACCCCAAGTTTGATTCCTCAAATGCTTCACACAACACCAAATGCCTTTGGAATGACTTTTGAGAGAATACAAACACTCTAAAAATCAGCCTATCCCTCTCTTGTTCTTGTGTGTAGCCGATTTTGGTGCAGATGATTTTACTTATATAGTGTGACACATCTAGGGTTACATCATGTAAACCCTAATGTGTCATGACTCTTCATTTCTATGACCCATGGGTTTGTAACTCCCATGGAGCATCCAATGGGTTTAACCCAAGTTGATAATCTATGGAGCCTTTTAGCCCAGTACACAAGTTATGAATGATTTACATAATCAACCCATATATTTAATTAGTTATCTTTTGATCACTTAATTAATTCCACATTAATTCTTGATCAATACTAATTAAATAATACTATTAATATATTAGAACTTATAATATATTAATAAACCACAAGTGTTATTTCTCTCATTTAGTCTATCCAAATGCATAATGCCATGCAACCCAAATGGACCATGCTAGGTTGGGTCAAGTACATACAAGAAATAGTTATGGACATAGACACCTTATCCAACAGTCTCCAACTTGGATAAGTCTAATAACTATAAATGCAAGTATGACTTCAGGATCCAATCAGCAATCGTAGCTCTTTCAAGGTCTCTCGGAACCGAGAAGATGATGATACACCATTTAAGATAAGTGATTATATAATCCTCTGTTCTAGATATCAGCCGAACAAATACATGGAGCAATGTCTTTCTTATTGTCTAGCAGTTTGTTTCCCGATTTCCGATTTTTTTGACAAAGAACTTAATTGAACACATCAAATTAGTTATGACCGGGCCTGGTACATAGGTCAAAACAAAATCATCGAGGGGCCCAAATATCAGCTTCTAATCTAAGAAGGAACAGATAAACTTCGACTCATATGTTTGCTCTACTACTTGTTGAATTATACCCAAAAGCACGTCTTATAACATCGATTTACCAATGTGTTTTCGTATAATCAATGCATAACCAACTCATAGGTAACAAATCATATCTCTAGGTTTGAAGACTTATATGATATTACTGTCTTATGATCACTCGAGATAAATTCCATGAAGTGATACCAGTGAGCGTGGGTTGATTCCAATACTCAGAACTTATGAGTACTCATGAAGTGTTGTCCCAAAACTTGACACCTACAACCAACTTCATGACAGTCTTAATTCATATCTACTTCCAACATATGACCAACTGTGGAAAATTTGAATAATATGTAAAACACAACATAAAATTCTAGAAGTCAAAACATGCAAAAGAAATTATAGTAAACGATTGAAAAAAGATAGAAACACTTTACTCATAAATAAACACAACTTTTATTTATCATCAAATGTCAAGTACACTTTACAAATTTCTAAATTATCTAAGTACTAAAACTTATATCATCCTTTAGCCCTATGCTCCGAGCATGCTGAAGATGCTTAACCCAACTCAGTCCCTTCGTGAGGGGATCTGCTAGGTTCTCATCTGATGATACCCTCTTTTCCACGAGGATTCCTTTTTCTATACGATGTCTGAGAAAGTGATATTTTCTGTCGATATGTCTGGATCTCCCGTGATCCCTTGGTTCCTTGGCTAAGGCAACATCACTTTCACTATCACAGAAAATTTACAAAGGTTCCTTTATAGTTGGTACAAATCCAAGGTCTCCAAAGAAGTTCTTTAGCCATATAGTCTCCTTTGCTGCCTCGCTCGCTGCTATATACTCTGATTCACAAGTAGAATCAGCTACTGTCTCCTGCTTGGAACTCTTCCAAGTTATAGCTCCTCCGTTTAGGGTAAAGACCCAGCCCGACTGAGAGCGGAAGTTATCCCTATCAGTCTGGAAGCCAACATCACTATACCCTACAACTCTCAAGTCATCACTCCCACTGAAGGTAAGGACCCAATCCTTAGTCCTCCGTTGGTACTTCAGGATATTCTTTACCGCAGTCCAGTGTGCCTTGCCAGGGTTCCCCGATACCTACTAACCATGCTCAAAGCAAAGGCTACATCAGGTCTAGTACAAGTCATAGCATACATGATCGATCCTACAGCCGAAGCATAAGGTACTCGACTCATTTCTGCTATCTCAACTTCAGTACTTGGGCTTTGAGTCTTACTCAATCTGGCGTTATTCTGGATGGGTAACTCTCTTTTCTTGGAGTCCTGCATGCTGAATCTCTTCAGCACTTTATCCAAGTAGGTACTTTGACTAACTCCGATTAGTCTTTTACTCCGATCTCTCAAGATCCTTATCCCTAGAATATAGGCAGCTTCTCCTAGGTCCTTCATAGAGAAACACTTCCTAAGGCAGGACTTAACTTCCTGCAGAGTTGGGATGTTAATTCCTATGAGTAGTATATCATCCACATACAATACCAAAAAGCTAACTATACTCCCACTAGCCTTGACATGTACAAAAGATTCATATCCACTCCTAGAAAATCCAAACTCTTTGACTTTCTCATCAAAGCAAAGATTCCATCTGTGAGGTGCTTGCTTTAATCCATTAATGGATTTCTCAAGCTTAGTCACTCTATTAGGGTACTCTGTACTGACAAAAACCTCTGACTGACTCATGTAAACATCTTCAGCCAACTTTCCATTAAGGAAAGCAGTTTTGACATCCATTTTCCATATTTCATAATCATGAAATGGAGCGATGGCTAACAAAACCCTAATAGACTTAATCTTGGCCACTGGAGAAAAGGTCTCATCATAATCCACTCCTGGAGTTTGAGAAAAACCCTTTGCAACCAGTGGTGCCTTATAAGTGTGTACATTACTGTCTATGTTGGTATTCTTCTTGAAGATCCATTTGCACCCTACAGTCTTACGACCTGGTACATTCTCAACCAAGTTCCAAATCATACATGGACTGTATCTCACTGTCCATTGCCTCTTTCCACTTGGCTGATTCAGGGCCTGCCATGGTTTCCGCGTAACTGTTAGGTTCATCCAGACCTACTAGTGTCTCATCACTAATAAGTGTATCACCTTCCACAGTAATATGGAATCCATAGTAATGCTCAGGTGCATTCCTAACTCTCGTGGAACGCCTCAGAGGTATAGACTCGTCAATTGGCTCAACAGGAGTTTCCTCCTCAAGTTGAGTGCTAGGGTTTGAAGTTCCTACACCACTTGACTCTTGAATTTCTTCAAGGTCAACTTGACTACCACTGTTTCCTTGGCTTAGAAACTCTATTTCTCGAAAGACATCCCTCCTAGCTACAAAGATCACATTTTCACTAGGCCTGTAAAAGAGGTAACAAAAGGATTTCTATGGGTAGCCAATGAAAATACACCTCTCACTTCGAGGTTCTAGCATATCATGAGTCTCGCGTCTCACGAAAGCCTCGCAATCCCAAATCTTGATGTGGTCTCATTTGGGTACTTTACCAGTCCACATCTCATGAGGAGTTTTGGCAACTTTCTTTATAAGGACTAGATTAAGGATATGGGCGGCAGTTTGTAAGGCATACACCTAAAATGAGATTGGTAGCGAAGCTCGACTCATCATGGAACGAACCATATCCAACAAGGTTCGATTACGCCTCTCAGCCACACCATTCAACTGCGGTGTCCTGGGAGGTGTCAATTGTGAGACAATCCCACATTCCCTAAGATAGTCGAGGAACTCTAAACTAAGATACTCACCACCTCGATCGGATCGAAGCATCTTAATGTTCCTGCCCAATTGATTCTCAACTTCCTGTTTAAACTCTTTAAACCTTTCAAAAGTCTCTAACTTATGCTTGATTAAGTAGACATATCCATATCTACTGTAATCATCAGTAAAAGTCAAATAATAACGATTAGCATCCCTTGTGGCATGTTTGAAGGGTCCACATACATCCGTGTGTATGAGATCCAACAAACCTTCACCCCTCTCACAAGAACCTGTGAAGGGTGACTTTGTCATTTTACCAAGTAAGCATGATTCGCAACTATCATCTAAGTTTAGGTCAAATGACTCCAAGACTCCATCCCTTTGGAGTTGGCTTATGTGTTTCTTGCTTATATGTCCAAGACGACAATGCCATAATGATGCTTTATCCAAGTTATTATCATTAACATAATCAATACACAAAACATTATTTCCTAAGTTATCAACCACATATACAGTTTCATACACACCATCACAAGGTAATGCTTTAAAATAAAGAACATTATTAAAGAAAGCACTAATCGAACCAACTTCATTATCAAATGAAAAGGTAAAACCTTGTTTATACAATGCATGAAAGGAAATAACATTTCTTTCCATTTTTGGTGAATAACAACATTTATTCAAATCTAAACTAAACCCACTACTTAGCGATAAAGTATAAACTCCAATCTTGGTGATAGGTGAAACTTTCCTATTCCTCATGATCAGGTTTATTCTTCCTTGCTTCACATTCTCACTTCTTCTTAGTACCTACAAATCAGAACAGATATGAATACCGTAACCGGTATCAAGGACCCAAGAGTTAGAATAGGGTGAGTTATTAGATAAGATAGTGTAAATACCTGCATGTTTGGGTTTAACTTTCCCATCCTTTACATCTTGCTGTTACTTTGGGCAGTTCCACTTCCAATGTGCCTTTTCATGACAATAGAAACATTCAGCCTCTTTTGGGTCTGCAGAAAGAGTAATGAAACCTTTCTTGGTTCTATCACACCCCGAAACCCAGGGCAGAAACATTCCGGGGCGGAGGTGACTTCATGTGAATATCATAACCAATGTACATAGTAAGCGAAGTAAACACAAAACATTACATTACATAGATTTCATTACATCAGTTTGAAAGTAAAGTAATAAAAGTTTCATAGATACATAAGTTTAAACAAAAGAAAGACGTGACTTCCATTCGCTCCGTCTTCTGGAAAAGAACGCGGGATACCTGTGTAAGGACAACCTGAGAATACAAGCATGTTAAAAATTAGCATAAAGATAGTGAGTTCATAAGTGGTTTGTTTTATGAAAATGAACAAGATTCCTTTAGTTTTCTGAAAAAGTGGCTATCCAAGAAAATCCCATATTTTCTTAAAAGTAATGTTTAGTTTTCTGTTATGTTACACAATTCTGGTTATGAATAGTTATTACCCCAAGAAAATCCTATATTTTCCTAAAAGTTGGTTACCAATCTGAAATGTAATGTAAAAGATGTATACTGAAAACTTGATTAACCTTGTGAAGTGTGTGCTAGTTTACTAACCCAAAATGTAATGTAAAAGATGTATACTGAAAACCTAATTATCATAGTAAACTAATTCTTAAGGTTATTAATTTACTACATCCATTATTACTAAAAAGTAAATCTCTGTTATCCAAATTGCGAGTTCTATAACCACACTATAGACAAGATATGGAAAAGGAAGGCCAGTATCATTATGAATTTTGTCACCCTTGAACCTTTTCGGTTCGACTGTAGCTAGCAGCCAGGTGCAGGATAGTTAGTCCCGTATAGATCTATACACTCAAGTCACGCTCCCTATCTAAGAGATTTTGGTTACAGGGGCGGTCCTCCACTCGCGTATCTCTGTGGAGTGTTCTCCGAGGACATGTCTCCAATTTATAGGAATTACAAATCTACAAGTAATAATGCGGAATTGCTGTCTAAGCTTTCCTTTTCGGCTAAGGGCGTCTCATGTTCATGTCTTTCTGATCGAAGCTATGCTATATTCTCTTAAGGTCAGTGAAATTCGCGTAATTGGTTCCATTGAGATCATGTCTCTCATTCTTCAGTGCAAGGACTGCTGTTCCAAATTCCAAGTCGTGAGTTGTGTAGTTATCTTCGTGTGCCTTTTGTTTGTCTCAAAGCGTGAATGACAACTTTTCCTTCTTGCCTAATCACATGATCTAAACTTTGATTGGACGTACTGCAAAGGACAATGAAGTCCTTTGTTTCTTCTGACAGGGACAGGTTAGGTGTGATGCATAAGTCTTACTTCAATGCTTGAAATGATGTATCTCACTTTTTACTCCAACAAAAAGGGTACACCTTTCTGTGTCGGAGTGGTTAAGGATTTGATGATTTTGAAAGAAATTTCTAAATGGGTTTGAAATAATAGCCGCCGAAACCCAAGAATTGACAGGTTTTCTATGGGTGTCTTCGGTGCCGATCAATTCTCTATTGCTTTAACCTTATGGGGATCCACACGTATGTCTTCGCCAATCACTACATGACCAAGGGAAAAGGGTTTGACCGAAGGGTATCAATACGAACTCTTAGTGATCATATCGAGTCCTGAATACTGTCTTGGAAACATTATCCTCGTGAACTCGTAGCTGATGATGTCTTGACCTAGGGTCTATCTTCGAGAAGTGTCTAACTCCCTGAATTTTATCGAAGAAGTCATCTAATTAAGGAAAGAGGATATCAGTTTTTGACGGTCAACTCATTAAGCGGACTGGATAACTCCTGCATTTCTGCTGGAGCAAAACGGTACAGAGATTTGGCTACGGGGGTAGTTTCAGGGATTAAGTTGATACGAGACTCGACTTGATGTTGGAAGAAATTCTTGGGATCTCTTTAGGAAGATATCAGGAATATTCCAGTTTTCGGGGACGCTCTAGAGGTCTTTAGCTTCTTGTTTCTTGCTGATTGCATGGACTAGGAATACCTAACACTCCTTTTGCAGATGTTTTTCGAGCTTTGATACAGGAAATGATGAGAATATTTGAGCTAAGCTTGACACCATATATCATGAGGGTCCGATCAGAGGGGAGATTGAGACGAATAGCTTTTTCATAATAGAGTGTATCAGTATGATCAAGACTCTACATGCCAAGGATAACATCAAAGCTCTTTATTGAAACTGATATCAGGTCAATGAGGAAAGAATGATTACTCAAGGTAAGGATATAGCTTGGGGATAAGTTGTTAGTGCACTCATTCTCACCGGTAACCATATTGATGGTAAATGTTTTGGTTATTAGACGAGGGCTATGTTTACGAAGATATTTGAATGAATGACTAATAAAAATTTCTTGACACTAGATTCGAAAAGGATGCGAGCATAAGAATTATCGAGAAGAAATGTACCCGCGACGATGTTGGGATCAGTTGTTGCCTCCTCTTGCTTCATAGCTAAAACCATCTCGGCGTTGTTGACATTGTTGGTGATTGCTGCTTTTGGGCAGTTTCACTGGAAATGCCCGATTTCTCCACAACCATAGCAGGCCTATTCGGTACTCGATCCGGAAGCTTGATTGACTAGTTGGGCTGGTTTTCTGCAATTTCGAGTAATGTGGCCCTTCTTGCCACAATTGTTGTAGAGTCTTTCGCAACATGGTCCTGGAGTATGATGATGGTAGCTGCACTTGTCGCACCAAGGAAGATTACCAGCATACCTAGTGGTAGGTGCTTGAACTGTAGACACAACAACAGGAGCAGTGGTAGCTTGAACTGCCACAGATTCATGCCTTTTGGAGGGTCCTTGTGAACTCTGACACTTTTGCTTTTTCCATAAAACCTTCTTACTCTTATGACCTTCATTCTGATGCTCCCAAACATTTTCTTGGTTTTGGGGTAGGTGTTACTTCTTTGTCCACCGAACCTGTTAGGGTACAATAGCGTCATTGTAGCCGTCATTGCGGCAGAGACAACGAACTGGAACATCACAGGGTCGAATTGAGAAGGAGGTGGTGACAGAGGGTTGTTGTTCCTTGAATGGGTTCTTTCCTTGAAGACATTTCGATCTAAAATGATTAGGAAAAAGAGGATGGTAACTCCTATGCATTAAATCAAGAGATATGAAGCAAGGAATATCTCTTTATGACATACATATAATTCTATTAAGCGATAAAGCAGGAATGAATTATCAAGGCAGATAAACTATCGCTAAAGGAATGATCGAGGGGCAACGCTTGAATAAGAATTTTCTACAACAAAGTTGGATCTAGAAATACTCCCATAGTATTTCATGCTTTGCTGCGACGACTCGTTGTTTGGGGTATTTGGGTAAGTTTTAGGCATGCCGAACACCACAGTCACTCCCAGGCACATGTTGGTCGTATTTCGAATGAATATAGTTGATCATGCTATATTGACCCTAGACACGACTACATAACTGCCCAGGTTTAACCGCAGTGTACAACACCCATTTACTTATGTTTTGTTCTACTTGTACTTACGGATCTCGGTGGTTAGGTATATTTATATGTTTTTGAAAATACTTATATTTTGAAGTATACTTTTAGTTCAGAGCACTTAGGCCCCTTAATGTTGATAGTCTTATACCATGTAAGGTTTGGTATACTCAGTTCACTATAAACAAGGGCTCTGATACCAATCTGTCATACCCCGAAACCTAGGGCGGAAACATTCCGGGGCGGAGGTGACTTCATGTGAATATCATAACCAATGTACATAGTAAGCGAAGTAAACATAAAACATTACATTACATAGATTTCATTACATCAGTTTGAAAGTAAAGTAATAAAAGTTTCATAGATACATAAGTTTAAACAAAAGAAAGACGTGACTTCCATTCGCTCCGTCTTCTGGAAAAGAACGCGGGATACCTGTGTAAGGACAACCTGAGAATACAAGCATTTTAAAAATTAGCATAAAGATAGTGAGTTCATAAGTGGTTTGTTTTATGAAAATGAACAAGATTCCTTTAGTTTTCTGAAAAAGTGGCTATCCATGAAAATCCCATATTTTCTTAAAAGTAATGTTTAGTTTTCTGTTATGTTACACAATTCTGGTTATGAATAGTTATTACCCCAGGAAAATCCTATATTTTCCTAAAAATTGGTTACCAATCCGAAATGTAATGTAAAAGATGTATACTGAAAACTTGATTAACCTTGTGAAGTGTGTGCTAGTTTACCAACCCAAAATGTAATGTAAAAGATGTATACTAAAAACCTGATTATCATAGTAAACTAATTCTTAAGGTTATTAATTTACTATATCCATTATTACTAAAAAGTAAATCTCTGTTATCCAAATTGCGAGTTCTATAACCATACTATAGACGGGATATGGCAAAGGAAGGCCAGTATCATTATGACTTTTGTCACCCTTGAACCTTTTCGATTCGGCTGTAGCTAGCAGCCAGGTGCGGGATAGTCAGTCCCGTATAGATCTATACACTCAAGTCACGCTCCCTATCTAAGAGATTTTGGTTACATGGGCGGTCCTCCACTCGCGTATCTCTATGGAGTGTTCTCCGAGGATGTGTCTCTAATTTATAGGAATAACAAATCTACAAGTAATAATGCGGAATATCCTGTTTAAGTTCTATCTACAAAGACGATCCTCCACTCGCATATCTCTGTGGAGTGTTACCGAGGACAAAACAATATACTAAGTTTCATGTTCAAAGTTCAAAGGTTATGGTTTTAACTATTATAACATGGAAAACCATTTGTGAAAATATAAAATACAACAATTTATAACGTTTTTCACAAATAATATGATAATGCGATCTGCAAGTTCAAACGGTTATCTGTTATGATTGTCAGTGTTAAAAACATACGTAATATGAAACACAACACATATAAAATAAGTTTTGAGTACAAGTATCACTTGTACTTTGCTTGTATTCCCCTCCTGAAAACAGTGAAAAACGTTGAAAAAGGGTAGGGTATGAACTCATCGGATGAGGAAATGTGTCGACTAAGATGCTAAATGTCGGATCGAGGCTTGAAAACGTGCGAGGTTCCTATGTAATATTAAATGATACACAAATGTATCTAATTAGATTTTAAATCACTAATTAATTGAGGATATACACTTCTAGTCGTGAAAACACTTCAAATTAAGTGTTTGGAGTGACCCGGGTGACTTTTATGGACATGTATGGCTTGGTTATGGAGTTTACTCTTCAAGAGTAAACTCTTAGAAGAGTTTTCGGCCCTAAACACCACATCCCCATGATTTTACAGCCGTAAACTCATGGATGGTGTTCTTAATTGCTAAATGGCCTTATATAATTTGAGGGATGATGCTAGGGCATTTGAAAGGGACTTAATCAAACATATGGACCATTTGATGAGTTCACGGCAGTAAACTATGAGTTTATGGCCGTAAACTCTCACCCACTCATTCTTAAGTGCTTTAAAGGTCAAAGATTAATCACAAGTGATTCTACTCATTTTTACAAGCCAAGGGGTGAATTTAGGGCACCGTGTAACCCATTTATAGGAGTTTACGGCCCAGGAACCCATTCTTGGGGGGTTTACGGCCATGAACTCATTATGGAGTTGTTTTCATCATGTTTAAGGTACCTAACTTGTTTGTGGTTGCTTCTACACTTTATTCCAAGGCTTATGAGGTGTGTAAGTGGCATTTTAACACCCAAAAAGGAGTTTACTACCCATGAAAGGGTGTTTACGGCCCAAGCATGTTTTTAGGAAGTAAACTCATGTTTACTCCCCAAAACTTGAGTTTAAGGTGTTCTAAGTCCAATCCAATAAGTCCTTAAGCCATATCTAAGCTCCAATGGTGATTTGGAAGGGTTTTGTGACAACCGTCAAAATTCAAGTTGGTTCTAGATTTGACTAGACTTAGTTCCACATATAGGCACTACACGTACTAGAATTAGTAACTAGAAGCTAAGTTATAACCTACTAGAAACTTGGAAACAATTAGAATCAATGGATAGTGTACTTAAATTTCACATTGATATGTGAATTTTACTACTACTTAACTTTAGTGACTATCTATATTAGGGTCACTCTTTGACTTGAACACCATTTCATAAATCATATACAAACATCATGTACTTGACCTAGAAGTAAAAGTTAGGTCAGAGTCTCATAGAAACTTAAGTCAAAGTTGAAGAGTAGGACTAGTATACTTGATTCCTCAATTTCGCTTGAATCTCGGAATCACTACATAGAATGCCAATAAACCGATAAAAAAATATTACAAACATTATTTCTAACTTGAATAAGTGTTATGAAACTCTAAAATAGTTTGAAGTCTCAAAATTTAATTAATTTTGATATCCAAAGACTTACAAACTCTCAAAAACCCTAAATGCCCTAAAAACTCATATTTATAAACTTTAACCTTAAAAATTTCTATAAAAATAATTATGAAACTTATAATAATAAAAATTATGAGAATGCATTTAAGAAAAATAAAATTTAAGTCATTAGTATTTAACCTTTTTCTATGCAAAAAAAAAAAAAAAATCAAGGTTTTGTGAATGAAAATTAAAATAAGGTGCATATTTTATAAAAACTTGATATTTTTATAAAATAAAGTTATAATTTTATAAAATTTAAGAGAGGGAGACCCTCTCTCCACTCCAAAGTCGGACTCCCTCCTCCCAAGATGCCTCTCCTCTTCCCAACACAAAATGATTCTTCTTCTCTCTCACACTCCATCCTCCCTCATTTTCTCTCATTTCTCTCTCACACTCTCACACACATTTTCTCTCTTCCTCCCACTATGAATCACGAAATTTTACAGCCAAGATGTCCAAGAACACTCAAGATACTCAAAATCTTCATCATCTAATGGTGTTCATTAAGGTAGAACACAATTTCCTTTCATTTTCCTTCAAGTTTTCATGGATTTTCTTGCATTTCTTTGTTCTTCTACACCATTCTAATGAAAGATCATGAACAAATAAACATACACACACACAAACTCATGGTTTTGATGATGATGATGGTAGGATTTCACCCAAAAACAACATGCATGTTGTTAATGGTGAAATCCAAGGACCAAAACCTAAGTCAAAATCAACATAATGCCCTTTTATACATGTTTTGGGTAAAAATCACTACATGCATCCAAATTTTTCTATCAAAAACGATTTTTGAACATTTCAAACTCATGAGTGGTCTTCAAAGCAACATGCATGTGATGATCTTCAAGCTTAGATGCTTGATGATCAAAGTTGTTGTTAAAAAGCTTTCAAATATGTTAATGAAAGATTTATTTTGAAATAAATATCTAAAAATCATTTTCTTACCAAATCTGATTTTTCCCAGATTCTCATCAACAAAATAAGATGCTCTGTAAATTTCCAGAAGATAATTCATTTTTCTCAAATTATTATAATTAATGCAATAAAATAGGGCAATAAATCATATAAAATACTTCCAGAGGTCTATAAATCCGGAATAAATTCGTGAATGACTCCTATGGTGAATAATGACCCCTCATTAACTTTCATCTATTTATTTTGTTGTTTAGTATGATTTTCCATTTTCTTTTTGTTTGGGTATAATAAATCACAAAACCACTTTAGGAAGTGTGAAAATTGTATCTAACAATTTTTGCAGCTCTTACCTGTGGTGGGAGACTCAGAAAAATAATTTCAGAAATTTTCATCATGCCTTCCTATTTTTCCCAATTTTTGGTAATTATAATGGACTAAAAATAGGAAAAATAGTTCTGATTATCCAAAATTCATGACATTTTACCAGAACATCATGTTGTACAATAGGAGGTTACGTAAAAATTTTGATGATTTTTCTCTACTGTATACTATTTTTCTCCAATTTTCTAAGGTTAAATACACTTAAATACACTTTAATACACATAAATACCCAAAACCAGATTATACAATATTAAAACCACTTTTGGTATTTTTCCTAGATTACTTACACTGTAAATGATGTTACAAAAATTTTTGGTAATTTATTTTAACTGTTTATTATTTATTCTTCAATTAATGATTATTTAAGGGGATAAAACATGGAAAAATAGAAAATACCCACTGAAAAATATCTTTTATATTTTTCCCAAACTCGTTATGTATAATAAGAGTTAAATAAAAAGTTTAGATAATTTTGGAAACTGTTTTCTATTTATTTCAATTTTTATTAGAATAAATGCTCAAAAATCATGAATTTGGGTTAAACAGTTTAGAAATCCTTTTTTGTATTTTTCCCAGCTCAAGAATGTTTAATAACAGTAATAAAAAATGTTTGGGTAATTTTGGAAACTGTTTTCAATTTATATTAGAATAAATGCATAAAAATCATAAAAATTGGTTAAATAGTTAGAAACCCATTTTTATATTTTTCACAGATTAAGTATGTGTAATGACGTTATTATAAAAAGTTTGGGGCATTTTCTTAACTGATTTCTATTTTTCATGAATTTTTATATATTTAGAGAATTAAATATATGAAAAATGGTTATGGATATCCATAATCCATTAAAATTTATCTAGTAGTCTTTTAACACATTTAGAACCAAAATCTGAAGTTTGGTAATTTTTATTAACTGTTTAGTATTTTTCATAATTTTATGGTTATTCAAGAAACTAAAGTGGTGAAAAATAGTTAGACAAATCAAAAATTCAAGAAAATTTATCTTGAGGTCTTTGACTTCAATTAAAACTAAAATGCAAAGTTTGGGAAATTTTAGAACTAAATTGATTTAGTTTTGAATATTTAATCATTGGAACACCTCTAAAATGTTAAATATTAACATTTCAATAATGGAAATTTTCCGCTTAAATTGTTATATAACAATTGATTATTTGAAACTTAATTTCCACAGAAAAATATTTATAATTTATCAATATTCAATTGTGACTCAGTATTGGGATAATTCTGTTGTAGTAGTAAGTATACTAGTGTTACATTTCAATTAGAGACTCACTAGTGAATACCAATATTGTAGGAATCGATAGTGGTACACGTGGAACATAGTCAAGGCACCATTTGCATCATCTCAATGTATTGTGAGTATTCACACACTTCCTTATTTTCAGTATTTATGTTTTGGGGTGGAAAAGCATGTCCAGAAAAACTATTATTTGCATGTTGTATTTAAATTGATTTGTATCAAACATGATTGCTATTGTATTGCTATGTCTCTCTATGTATGTCTATGCAACACGGAACAAGAGAACTTATCGTACTAAGGCCCTTCCCTTATCTCTAACCATTAACTCTTTGAGCCAATGGTCATTATCGATAGCGCTATTAGGAATTGACAACTCCTCACTCGCTCTATTGCTGGAGTGCATGATACCATATTCATCTATGGAATGATAAGCATAGATCTTGATAGGGCTTCAGTCATAGGTTTGGTTGAGACTCATTGTTTGCTCATACACATACAAAATTGTTTCTCGTTATAGCAATAAACTTGTTATCAATAATAGCAATCAACTGGTTTCTCATTACAACAACGAACTTTTATTACTGAAAACTCATATATATGTTTTAGCAATGAAATTGTTTGCTCATTGTAACAACGAAATTGATTGCTCATTTTTAGCAATGAAACTTGTTTACTCGTTTGAGTAACAATCTTTATCTTCCATGAGAATATGAATGTTGCATCCTATTCGGGAAACATACTTTATCTCTCATGATGACAAAGAACTTTGTTTTTGCAAACTTATTTACTCCTTTTAACAATATACTTTTATATTTGGGAACTTTTATCAAAACTTTGATTTCAATTCGTGAACTAATATTATTTTGTTAAACTTGTGAGTACTCACCAACTATTTTATAGTTGACGCTCGTTTTACATACTTTTTCAGGAATCATCGAGTAAGTGGCACTTAGGGACACTTCACTTTTAGGAGCATTCACACGTGTTGTATTTCAATTTACATTGTAATTTCTTTTAAAATTTGTTCAAACCCATTGTAAAATTGTAATTATTTTTAATACTATGGTTGGTGTTGTCTTTTAACTTTTGCTATGAAACCCTTTGTACTGCCACACCCTATGTTTTGGTTTTAGCGGTGTGTGACAGGTTTTGAGGCTCAAAAACACCATTTATATGTGTTCACGGCCCAAGAATGTTCTAGGGCCATAAACACATGATTATGGTCCTAAATCATGATTTGAACTCGAAATTGAAGGCTAAGGATGTTATACAACAAGCTAGGATAGTTACCTTGGTGATTTGAAGCTTGAAATGAGTGATTTTTGGACCTAGATCTTGGATTGAGGAGAGACGTTAGAGAGAGAGTTAAAAGGCTTCAAATGAGGCTTAAACAACTTTAAATATGGTTTGGATTTGATACACGGTGGAATTCTACCCGATACTGATGTTAACCGAGGCTTTTGGTCGCACCCGATTAAGTTGTCGTCACCCGATATGGTCGAAGCTAAAAATTTTCTAATTACTAGTTTGGGACGTTTTGATGTGTTTCTAACATGTGTGGATACTTAAAAGGTCAAAATAAAAGTATTAACTCAATTGACCTAATCCAAAAATGAAATCGGAACAATTTACTTAAGACGAGTTTTACGGATGGAACGGGTTGCGGCGATGGAACAACTTCGGGTTGTTACAGGTTCCATTTTAAGAGGAGCCTTCAAGGGTCCTACCCTTGGTACCCTTCGAAGATCTCTTCTTCTTCTTCCCTCTATCTTTCCCGATTGCCAAGACAGGGGCGGAGTTGGTAGGACTAGAAGTAACAACCAACTTACCCTTAAAACCACTTTCCGTAGTCTTTAGGAGTCCTTGAAGTTTTCTGAGTGTGACCTCTTCCTTATTCATGTGATATGTCATGCGGAATTGATCATAGCACGAGGATAAGGAGTGCAAAATGATATCTATTGCAATCTCCTCGGGGAAGTTCATATTAAGCTTCAGTAAACGGTCCATAAATCTTTGCATTTTCTGCATGTGGCCCGTGATGGGTTCACCATCCTTCATTCGGGTTGTTATCATGGAGGAGATGATTTTAAACCTCTCTTGTCGTGCACTTTGATGGTATCTTTCCATCAAATCTTGGTGCATTTCAAAAGGGTAGAAGTCCTCATAGGACTTTTAGAGTTCGGCTGTCATGGTGGCCATCATGATGCATGCCACTTTGGTGGCATCCCTTTCATGTGTCCGAAAGTCAGCGATCTCCTGGGGAGTTGTACTGGTCTCATCAATCTACTTAAGCTCCTTATCGAGGACATATTCTTTATCCTCGTAGTGGGTAATCATTCTGATGTTTCTGATCCACTCATTGAAGTTGGATCCATCAAAAGTGACTTTACCACACAAGTTCATAAGGGTAAAGGAACCATTAGGATTAGAGCCAGAAGCAACATTATTTGAAGATATCTGAGGAAGATTAGTTTAGATATAGATATAGTCCTTAATAAAACATCCAAATGTAATATTAAGGCTAGGACCCAATCACAATATATTATACTTAAAAGAGGTATGGCGTAATCTAAGTAATAACATATTTGAAAGGTAGGTGAATGACGATTCACCAATTTCCACCAAAAAAACGAAATATTAAAATATTAATTTTTTTAATTTGGTTCTTAGAAATTCCTAGATTCTTTTGAGATTCAATGAACTTTTCAAAGGCATGTTTCAATCTTGAGTGTGCCCTCCAAGTTTTGTGATTGGGATACCGAGGATCACAATACGAGGTGTGAAGTAACCATGCAAATCTCTTGGTAGCCTTAATATTTATCACTCAATCGATGTGCCAGTTAAGCACACACGCTCCACCGATACTATGATAAACCTTAAGTCACCCATTACCTACCTTGTTAAGTCCAAGTTAGTGTGCCGGTTAACCACACACGCTCTAGTGACTTAAACAAAGTGTAAAGTGTAATTTCATGGATTAGCACCTTATTCACATTTTCCTAAAGTAACTAAGATTGGGAATTTAATAAAACCTTTAGTTACTTTATAATATTCATTATACTTTTAATAAAAGTTTATAAGTCCTTGTCCTACCCGTTCGACTAATGACCCTCCACCGATCAAGGAAGCGGTGGGTGAGAGTGGACACCCATTAAGTTGTCATTTTATCGGCAACAACCTTATACCCCCATTATAGACCGGCTTCGTGAATGAGGCGTACTAGCGGTAAGACGACTTGATCTTATACACACACACACACACACATATATATATATATATATATATATATATGTGTGTGTGTGTGTATGTATGTATGTATGTATATATATATATATATATATATATATATATTATTTACTTATAATATTATAAAGTATTAGGGTTGAATTTTTTACTTTTAAAATTTTAAGGGTTGGAACTAAAGTTTTGTGACTTTATATGTTCCAAAATTTGAGGGCAACTTTTGTAACTTTACAAAACCTTTCATATTCATAACTTATGAGTCATTAAAATGAAGACTCTTCATTTTATAAGTTATGTGTTCTTTTAATGGTTTTTAACACAAAGTGACTTTTGGTTATCCATAACTTGAGGACAAGTTATGGACTCCATTAAAACACATAAAGAGCAGAATTAATCATATAAACAAGTAACTCCTATGATCTATCAAGAACTAATAAGAACATGAATATTCATATCAAAATTTCAAGAACATATGAACACGTATAATCATGAAAAATTGATATTAGCCATTGTAAATGGATTAGAACAACCATTACACCAACTAAAACAAGTTTTACAACACCAAAACAGTTTAGGGTAATGTTTCTAGTCCATTTCCAGCAGCACAAATCGAATTTTTGCATTCTGCATGGCCAACTCGTTGAGTGCACAAACTGACTCGCTGAGTTGGTTGCATTTTCACTTGGACTTGTTGAGTCCTCCCCATGGACTCGTCGAGTCCGCTGTGTAGACAGCAAAAAGTCGATTTTCAACACTATTTTGCATCAAGTATTCACAAACAAGCCTAGGCTCTGATACCACTGATGGGTTTTGAGCACTCTAATACTTCCTAAGTGTACATGCAACCCTAGAAAACCTTGGATCTATGTTTGTCTAAATACATGCAAAATATGATTTCCAAGGTTCATAATCCTATCTTGCGTACATGGGGAACTTTTAAACTAAAAAGTTGGTTAGAATTACATACCTTGTAGTTGATTTTGATTCCTTGAAAACTTGTGAGCCTAGCACCCCAAGTGTGATGCCTCAAATGCTTCACACAACACCAAATGCCTTTGGAATGACTTTTGAGAGAATACAAACACTCTAAAAATCGGACTAGCCCTCTCTTGTTCTTGTGTGTAGCCGATTTTGGTGGAGATGATGTTACTTATATAGTGTGACGCATATAGGGTTACATCATGTAAACCCTAATGTGTTATGACTCTTCATTTCCATGACCCATGGGTTTGTAACTCCCATGGAGCATCCTATGGGTTTAACCCAACTTGATAATCCATGGAGCCTTTTAGCCCACTATACAAGTTATGGATGATTTACATAATCAACCCATATATTGAATTTGTTATCTTTTGATCACTTAATTAATTCCAAATTAATTCTTGATCAATACTAATTAAATAATACTATTAATATATTAGAACTTATAATATATTAATAAACCACAAGTGTTATTTCTCTCATTTAGTCTATCCAAATGCATGATGCCATGCAACTCAAATGGACCATGCTAGGTCGGGTCAAGTACATGCCAGAAATAGTTATGAACTTAGACACCTTATCCAACAATTTGGCTATACTCTTGGGACATTACAAGTTGGTATCACAACCTATATTTTTCATAAGAAGAAATGTTTTGTAAAAAGATTTTCTAATAAAGAAAAAATGTGTGGTTCATGCAATCAATCGAGCTCAAGTAAGTTTTCCTAAAATACCCAAACATGTTATTATGATATGCTTGAATTGTGAATATGTGAATCGCATGCTATACTAAGGCTATGGATCTACTTAGGATCTGCATGATAGAATGTTAGGAGAGATGCCTTTATATGCCTATTGTATGAGCTTATAGACTTGCATGCTAGTATTGGAATAATCAGTGATGGGATGACCTGTTTAGGATATGCTTGGGTTCAGACTACTCAATTCTTGAATGCTGCTTGCTTTGTGCTTCTAGGAGTTTCCATTAACATTAGCTAACTAGTGAGCGAATACGCTAAGTTAGATATTTCTGAGATTAGATCGTTTCAGAAGGTTAGGTTTAACCCTATTCCGCAGCTCTTGTTTGAATCCAACCGTGGTAGGGAGGAACCTTTAATTCAAAGAATTATTTGGTGTCAGTGATATGTAGTTTTGTTCGTAAGCTAGTTAGAGGGTGTTAGAAGGAGTTACTTCTATAGCTGATGGCTGAGAATGGTGTGGAGGTAGCGCTGGGAAAACCTAGGAGAGGATTCGGTACCGAGGGTGTTGTTTTGTTAGAGGATGTTTGGATTGACAGGGAAGTAGCTTGAGAGAATCAGGGTGATCCTTGAGGAAAGTACGGATAGATATGGAAGGTAGTATAGGTCCATACTACTAGAAGCAGAGGATATGTACTCGAGTCAAGGAGAGTCACGATGATACCAAGAAGCTTGTATGGTGTGGACTTCTTTAAGTATATATATTCTCTGATTGCTTGAATGGTCTATTTTCAGTATGGTGACCACTTGAGGAGGTTTTGGCAGTGGTTCAGGCTCTAGCTCTGGGGCTGAGCATATGGATGATCAAATGTGGGAGTTTATTTCATCAGAGATTACCCACAGTATTCTTGAGCAAACACTTGTGGTCTTTGGTACGATCAAGGAGGGTATTATGGAGATTTTGGGTGAGTGCTTTGGCGCTTTTCGTTTCGAGATGGTGGTGATCGTGAGAGCTCGCTCTTTGACCTTTTGATAGTTTCAGCCATGTGGGGATCTAGAGTTTTTCGGGAAGAAGGACCCGATTATGCGCAGAAGTTGGTTAGTGGATGTCACAAACGCCTTCTGTACTAGTTGTTGCCCCGAGGAGGCAATGTTCAGGCTTGCATCTTATCTTCTGAAAGACAGTGCCCAAGATTAGTGGGAGGAGGTTGACACGCTTTGGGGGGCGAGATGGTTTAGTTGATGACTTGGGAGGATTTTGTGATGAGGTTTCGGGCTAAATTTGTACCGGTGATTGAGGTCCAGTAGGTGACGAGGGAATGTTAGGACCTTCACCAAACCACTGAGATAGTGACATAGATCACTGCTATGTTTTCTGCGAGGGCGTTGATAGTCCACAGTATCTGGCAGATGAGGAAATGAAGAAGGAAAGATATCATGATATGTTGAGGAGCGATATCAGACAGTTTGTGAGCATATCTAATTTTAGGACATTGGAGGATATCATTGCGAGATCCAGAGAGTGGTATATTGACTTGGAGATTGAGAAGAAGAGGAAGTCAGATCACGTTTAGGATTTTAAGGGTTCGGGCAAGAAGCCCAAGGTTTTTAATACGAGATCGAAGGGCTAGTAGGGCTGGGGAAACTAGGGCAAGTGCGGCAAGTCGCACGATAGAGCTTGCAGGGGTGGTTCAGGCTGCTACAAGTGTGGCAAGACTGTAAATTTTAGTCAGGATTATACAACCACCTCCCATGGATCGTGCCTAATTTGCTTTCATTGCAATCAGAGGGACCATAAAAAGGATGATTTTCCGATTTTAGCGATGCTAGGATCAGTTGTAGAACTTGCTCCGACGATCTCGAGCATTATAGATGGCTGTCAGGGTAGGGTGGAGGCACTTGTCGTGAGGATCATGGCATTCCAGATGACAGCAGAGGAGGCTCATGCAACACCTGATGTAGTGACGAATATATATTTTCTCATTATCTCTTTATTTAGATCGACTTTCTCTTCTTATATCTGTATTTTTCTTATTGGGTCGTTCCATGTGAACGATATCTCTGCTCTGGTTTTATTTTATTTGGGGGATACCTGATCCTTTGTATCTCTTGTGCTCAGCAAGAGGTTTGTCGATGCTCTGGGGAGCTGGAGTATCCGTTAGAAGTTGAAATTGCTGATGATCGGCCTGTGTAGGTATCGAGGGTTCATCAGGGAAGTATTTGGGAGTTTTTTTAGTGAGTGGTACCGGATTGATTTGGTTCCTATTCCTCTACGTGAGTGCAAGGTTATTGTGGGGATGGATTCGTTGAGCACCAATGGGGAAATGATTGATTGTGAGAATTAGTTGGTACGTATTCGGACTCCAAGTGGGGGAGAGTTAGTGATTAAGGGAAAAGGAGTTCAGCGTGGGCCGATTCTATGTTCAGTAACTAGAGCTAGGCATTATATTTAGCATGGTTGTTATGGGTTTGTGGCTTATGTGATGGATACCCAAGATAAGGGTAAGACGAATGTGGATGATGTACCGATTGTTCCCGAGTACCCATATGTGTTCCCAAAGGATTTTCCTGGAGTGCCTCCAGAGAGGAAGGTGGATTTTTGGATTTACTTGGTTCTAGGTGCGGCTCCAATAGCCAAAGCACCTTATCCGTTAGCACCTCCAGAGATGCAGGAGTTATTTACATAGCTATAGGAGGTGTTAGACAATAGATTCATTCAGCCGAGTAGTTCGCCATGGGGAGCACCGATCTTGTTTGTAAAGAAAAAGGTGATGGGTTTTGAGCATATCTACAATCCTATGTGATCATGCAACCCTAATTGCTTTGGATCTAAGTTTTGCACTAATTGAACATGCAAATTCAATACCAAAGCAATAAACCTAGGAACTATCATACAAATGGAAATTTATGTATAAACTAGGGTTAGAGGATTACCTTACTTTTTATGTAGTAATAAAAATACAATTTTGAAGATCCTTGACTCTTGAAAGCTTAGTGCCTCAAATGTTGCACCTATAATGGTTTACAAACACCCAATGCGAGACGATGAAAGGAGAGACACATAGAAATTGGATAGGGTTATGAATCATTCACTTAGGCCGAAATTCTTAAGAGGTGAGGGGTTTACATAGGGCTAGGTTGCTTAATCTGGAAGCTGGACTTGAATAAGGAAACCTTAGTACCCATCCAAAACCCTAATCAACCCATGGACCTCCTTAAGGAAGCCTTGGATGAAATCTTATAGGCCCAACCTATAATTTTCATCTACTCCATCCTAGGAGTCCTTAGGACGAGTTTCACAACTATCAATGTGTAACACCCCGATTCTCAGGCATTAAATTATGGCTTTAATTTCTTCATAATTTCAAGGTCTACTCAATGAGTGGGATGCCCTAACTCGTCGAGTAGCAGCGGGTTGGGCTATGTGGTTAAGTGACCTACTCGCCGAGTCCATGATATGACTCAAGGAGTAGGAGCTGGAGGATGAAACTCTAATTTTCGGGGTTGCACCCTATTTAAAGGATCAATAGCCTTCCTTTAGCCCCCTTACAGCCTCTTGAGAATCCAGCAAACCCTAATCCGTGTGTGTGCTTCACCCTTGTGTGTTTTAAGCTTTGGAAGGTGGATCCTGGTGAGAAGAGCTTAGAGAGCAAGTGTCTAGAAACAAGGAACATGTGTGGATCTGAAATCTACCTCAGTTGGCATCTTTTGGAAGGTATCAAGTTGTTACCTTGACCTCATTTCATTCTAGATTTCATTTGGCTAAAGATTAGGACTTTTCTAGTATAATAAGGAGCCATTCTTGGATATGAGCTAAGATCTGAAGTTGTAACTTCAGATCTGAACTCTCTCTGTGTCACAACTAGGAATTTTGATGTCTTGTAAACATTGAATAATGATAACAAATGTGAGCTAACAATGTGAAATCATGTATGATGCTTATTCAATAACAACAAAACTTCAATCAAACACTTTATGCAAGCACATCAAACAGTCAACAAAGTATTGGAAACCCTAGAAATTCCGGTTTAGGTCCATTTTGGGCTAGGATTTACTTATTGGGCCTAATGGACCAATAAGCTTCCAATTTAACTACTTTGGGCTTATAACTCTTATATGGGCTCTAATTTGGACCCACCTTCATTTATTTTAACATTTTGGGCCATATTGGGCCTAGAATGAATAAAATACACTAATGGACCTCATTAAATCACAACAAATTTAATTAGCCCTAATGGGTCATAAAAATCATCCCTTGATTTAATTGGGTCGAAAATCACCTAATGGGTTTGTAATTTGGGCTTAAGCATTGAAGGGCCCAAATCCTTCTTTCCCCTCTCCTTTTCTCGGCCCAACAACCCAAAATGGAAGAGATTTGACTTCCATATGCCACCTCTTTATTTCCTCTTGGATTTCCATCCAATAACTCATGTTTCCATGCACACATCACTTCAACACTCTCTCTTCCTCTCTCTTTTCTACCCTCGGTTGAGAACCACAAAGAAACACACACATCTCACTTAAGCACTCTCAAAGAAACTCTCTCCATTCTTCATCAAGTTTTCGAGATCTAAGGGCTTTTTCAAGGAGATTATTCCACAAAATTCATCATCTAAGGTAAATTGATGTTTAATCAATGATCTAACAACTTCATTTCATCAAAAACCTCTTCCTAATCTATTCAAACTCATGATCACCCTCTTAGAATCCTCTGTGTTTGAGATCTTCCAAGAAGACTTGCTAGGATCGAAACTTTCTTCATTTCTTCCTTTAAAACCTAACCCACAACTCAAGGTGAGCTTCATACCCCTCTCTTTTTGGTTGTCATTAGTTTTATAGGGGAGAATACAAGCAAAATGTGTAGATCTATGTGTATGTGTATGCTATGTATGATTTTATGCATGTATGTGTGATTTTATGTGTTTTTGTGTTGAAAATGTAAACAAAAAGGGAAGAAATCTCGATATCTATGACATAAGAAGGAAATAAAAACATGATCTAAGTTATTTTACACTAAACTAGTCAAGAATAATAACTTATAAGATCGTGATAAACATATTTCACCACAAAACTCATTTTTGGGCTTAAATTGTCAAATATACAAAAGTTGGGTTAAAAGTTGCCAAATCACGTTTCTTAAAGGTATAAAGGGTCAAAACAGTTACAATAACTGTTTTTCTGAACATTATAATCTTCAAAGGACTTAAAATGTAATTATTAGCTTTATGGGCTAAAATTTGGGCTTTTGGCCCAATAGGCCCAAAATTGCAAAAATATGACATTTAAAAGGGCTAAAGTGGTAAACTCTTCAAAACAGAGGATAAAAAGTGTAACAAAACTATTTCAAGGGTTAAAGATGGTTTTCATTTCCAAAAAGGGTCGAAAATGTAAAGTTTTTGGATTTTGGGCTAAAAGAGTAAAAATTGCAAAAGTTGGGCTTTAACCGAAAAAATACTATTCGGGAAGGCTTGAAACTGTTAACAAAATAAGTTTTGGGTTAAAAATATCATTTCAACAAATCTATGATGCAAAAGTGTCAAGAAAAATGTTTTAAGGGCTTAAAATGACTTTTCTATATATAAAGGACTAAAATTGTTATTTTATAAAAAGAAAAGAGGCTGAAAAGGGTCAAACCACATATTTTACACCAATTATTTTATTTATAAAGTATTGAGTCAAAAATAATAATCTACGGCTTACCAAAAATTGAAAAGACAAATACACGTATAACTCCAAATCATCGTTATAAACGAATCGGTTGGTCTCGAGTCGATACAAAATAACAATCGTTAAATCGAACTCTCTAGTAGATATGCGTAACCTAAAACAAGTAAACATTCGACACTTGGGCTTGAAAGTTTCAAATCATGCTTGTTGGACCTTTCAAGTCCATTAACATGATCTTTGGGACCAAGGGATAATGATTATATGTTATTGGGCCTTCTATGACCCGATTCCATGTAAAGGGACCTTGAATGGCTTTTTAAGTGCTATTGGGCCCTAGTGATCCATTAGTATTGTCATAAGGTCAAAGTAATCAAATGCGAGATGGGCCAACGTGTCTTTCGCATCCCCGATAGCCTAAAATAACTCACAGAAGTAGCAGGACTTTGTACTCCTCTTCCCCTCATTTGTTAGGCTTTTGAGTAATCAAAGTAAACAGATTTAGGTTGTTAATCAATAGTAATCATGGTTGTTTGGATTAAGTGAGTGATAACGGGCGACGCCTCTAAGGATAGTTCGTAAGTCTGTAGTTACAACTAGTCATTATTAATGCATGATTATAACGACTCACAACCCATAATTAATCCAACACCACCCGAGTAATCAAGGAAGAGTAATAAAAAATCATTCATCATGGCGGTATCACAATTTTAGAAATAACTATATTTTATGTTTTTGGAAAACATCGGGTTTTCCGGGGGAAATTAAAAATTTTGCACTTGTGTGGTTAATACAAAGTTTTTCAATTATACATGTGTTAAAATCATCATGCATATATTTACGGATCATCACACCTTTGTATAAACAATGGTCTTTTCAGAAAATATCGGATTTTCTGGGTTTTACAAACTACACAAATCATTTTATCACAACATTGCTTATTAACTCACCAACATTTCATATGTTGACATTTTCCAAAATAACTTGTATTCTCAGGTAACAGGTAAGCGGAAGGGTAATATCAAGTAAAGTTAGGATGTTATCTTGTTAACTCCGTGTTGGAAGTATCTGGCTCATGTGTTTGTGAGCTGTATTTCTGGCAGGAGATCTGGAGCAAATGTGATCTCCCTGGCTAACACTGGAGCAATTACAGCCTTTGCTGCAGGACTTGAGTTCAACTTCTCCAAGTTCATAATGCATGAGATGATTCTAAACCTTGAAGGGAGCAAGAGGGACAAGTTCTTGATGTATCTAAGATTTTGGCAAATCATTCTCAATATAACACACCCCAAGCTGCAGAGAGGAAATGAAACCTTGAACTTCAAATCCATTGGTCCAAGTTCTTTTGGACTAATGAAGCAGAAAAGAGGTGGGAAATTTGTGTTTGAAGGAAAATTTCCTTTGATAAAATTTAGAATTTTTGCAGAAAATGATAGAGAAGAATCTGAAGAGCAGTCCATCCCGATGGAATCTGAAGATATTTTTCATTCAACCTCCGAGCTAGAGATTGAGGAGGTCCATGATTCTCCTTCAGCTGCTGTGGCTGAGGAACATGATCATCAGAAAGAAGATGAAACACATTCTCCTCAAGATGATGATGATGATCTTTATGGTGATGTCGAGTTCTTGAAGGAAATTGATTTTACAGGGATTAGTGATGACATTCCGACAAATATAGAATTTGATCTTGATGATGAAGAATTCGCTCCTTTTCCTGGAATTCCCAGCAGCTGTCCTAATAAAGTCGATGAAGTTGCCTCTTTAGCAACCAAGACTAGAGATGAAGGAAACACTCTCAAGATTTTGATCTCTACTTCAAAGCCCCTGAAGGTTACATCAAGCCAAGGAGATATGACATCAGAGATTCTTCCCTTTGTGTCATCCATCTCAACATCTGCTCCAATTGTTCCTGACTCAACTCAGCCCCAAACCTCTCAGTCTTCCATGGAAACAAGCCAATCACTTACAAGTCTAGAGGTACCCAGTGTAAGAAGTGCACCTCAAGTTCTTTCAACAATCACTGCTACCACTGTTCACTCTCCTCCAAAACAATCGGATGAAGGCCCGAGTACCATGTTTGAGACTGGTGGATCCTCATCCATTCCAGAATATTCTCCCACTCGACCTTCATTAGATGAAGCTTCTATTAGATTGGTAAAACACGTGGCATGATCTAGTCCAACCTCCTCACGCGGGAAAGGAATATCCTTTAGGGAGGGACGGACAGGTGATGACAAATCTTCTTCACCTGATCATTGAGAGGAGATTGGGATTCTCCGTCAAGAGCTCATCAAAAAGTCAATTCAGATGGATCAACTCACTGCATACATTTTTGAGCTCAGGGCGAAGGATGAAGAAAAGACCAAACAAGTTAAAGATCTGCAAACGAGTCTTGGATCTGTATCACCCAATAATTTCAGTCTCAAGAACATTTTGTATGACGCTTTTGGTGAAAAAGTCAAGGCTCTCTTTCAACAGCCACATGGAGTCGATGATCCTCCCACAACCCCCACATAGTCTGTCTCTGAAGACTTTCCAGTCAATCCACCTGCTCCAAGAACAACCGCCATTGTCAACAGGTTTTAAAAAGAGCCAGAGGGAAGTAGAGCCAGAATAACAATCAAACAGGGCAAGAGAACCATAACAACCAACAAACGCGAAGGTTTACTATTTATGAAGAATTTAAATGAGAATCGAAAGGCGAAAGACCCTGTTCTGACTGTAACTGATCTAAAGAAAAGAAAATTTGGTGATGAGTACGGAGATAGATCAGGAATTCGAATGTGGGACTTTGATCCTGCAACGAATATGTGGGTTGTGAAAAGAAACTCAGGCATTCCTGAGTACTACAAAAGCACCCATGATTTTAACTCATGGACCAAAGTGGATCTTGCTGAACTATCAAGGGTCCCATTCCATAACCCCTCGGAAGATCCTAGTGCCTCAAACTTCAAAAGGTTTCTTGATAAAAAAGTAAAAGAAAATTTTCCGTTAATGAAGACTGCAAGAGCCTTGTACTGAAAAGACACATAAATTCTAGATCCTAAATCAGGCGAGCCTATGAAAATCATACTTTGGCCTGCGACTAAGAAGCAAAAGGAAATTCCTATCCCTCAACACTTCCATGAGGGATATCTTGATAATATGGAATGTTGGGCCTATGATGAAGAAACTGCAACTGCTGCCATTAAATTCAAGGATCAAGAACAAGTTCTGAGATTGATAAGTGCCAAAGATCTTCTTCGGTTCAGAGAGAGGGTCATCCAGACTCTGGCTCGTCATCAGATCATTTATAGAAAAGACGTCATGTAAGTTGCTGCTAAAGAATTCACAACAATGGTGGCTACAATCATCAATGGAAGAATGTGGATGGGCTCGATGGGAAGATCGGATCTAAAGCTGTATGAAAAGCCAGCCGAGAAGCCAAACGAATGAAGTTCAAGACTATGCTAGTTTCAAACCAAGGGGGAGATTGAAGGTCCATAATTTTGTGGTTTGAGCTAGGCATAAATTTTGTATAGATCTAATCAGGGTGTCAGTGGTTGTATAGTAGTGTTGTGTATTGAACTTGTATGTGTGCAGCCACTCATGTGTGTGCGGCCGCACATGTGTGTATGGTTGCACACTCATGTGCTGGTGGGGGGGGGGGGTACTATTTATAGTAACTAAGATGTGTCAGATTGTACTTGTTGCTAAACAGTAACGTATGTGTGTGTACTTTCAAGGTGTACTTGACATTTATGAGGAATAGATGTGTGCATGCTTGATGTTATTTCTCTTCTACTCCTTTTACTCCTTCTACACTCTATTTTCATTGTTATTACTTCATTGATTACTGAATTGGATCCATAATTTGGGGACTAACAAAAACATTGGTCCATAAACTGGTCCTAGAATGAAACATAGTTAAATAATGCATATTCTATCTAAAAAACTACTTTGTTGCATAAATTGACTAACATGTGCAATCAATGTATGTGGCTTAAACATGTTAAACCATATGGTTAAAAATGTTATTTATTCACTTTTCTTATAAGCATATGGTTCCTATGACAAATGGAATCCTAATAGACAGATGAAAAAAAAATCATATTTCAAAACAACACTTCTAAAGAGAATACAATTATACATGAAATCAAAGTTTTATTGGAAAAGTTGTGGTGTAGTGTAAAGTCAAAATGTAACAGACATACCTGATTAACTCCATCTATACATAATATGAAAATTAATGATGCTAGATGGTATAAACTATAAACTAATTACTAAATACCATAAGTAAAAAGTATCCATAGCAGGTCCCAACTGATTAGCACTAAAAATCCAATTATGCATCCTTTGACGAAAGAATTAAAAAACAGAAAATTGTTCAAAAGGGATTGACAATACATCCCAAATTACACATCTAGTCGAACACGTAGAATGTATTCTTTGTCAACCTTTCTTCAACGTACAACTTCAAGATGATGCCAAACGGCGTACGAGAAAACCCCAAGATTCCCCATAAATCCTAACTAATATATGCCAAATACACAATCCCAAATGACTATCTTTCTCACACAATCCAACTAGTACCCTCAAATGGGATATTTCTTCTTAACACCAAATACGATACCAAATTTGAACTTCTCAAAGAAAGTGCAAATACATACCGATATTGTTTATCTATGACGATATAATAACTCTAATAATCCTCTTTGAGAGTTTGGATGCCAATGATTGAAACCTTGAGACAGTGTTGAGGGGGGTGCATGTGGTTACAGTGGCGTAAGAAGGGGTTGTTGATTGTGGGGATTATGAAAGGCTCCATGATATTGTAAATATTGATGGCATCATCGGAGGCAAGCATCATCGGAGAGCATCAAAGAGTGACAAGCATTTGGCTTTTTTTTTTTTTTTTTTTTTTTTTTTCCAGCAAGTGATTTGGTTCCCTCTTTGAGGTTAAAATGGTTGTTTTGACCGATTAAGAAGGTAAAATAAGCTAAAGTGATTTATATAATACTTTACGAAAAATAAATTAAAAATGTAATACTACTTTTATTTTATATATTTTTAATCGTTGTTGTTGTTGTTGTTGTTGTTGTTGTTGTTTACAGAATATCGTACATTAAGTTGTAAGTTTTGTGTAACACCCATTTTTGATTTGTGAGTTGTTTCTTGATCTTCTTTAAGTTGATTTAGTTTGGGTTTTTGGGTGGGTCGCGAAGCGATACGTAACGGTCATGGCGTATACCACGTCATTAAGTAGCAACACAACCTTATGGTTATTGTGACACGAAGCTGTCACAGCCCGAAACCATAGATCTTCTACAGTGATACCTATTTGAGGAATATAATGTTTTAGGGTTTGCTCTATTCTTAGTCGCCATTCTCTTTGAAATCAAAACCCTAGCCTTTGTGTACATTGGTGATCCTTGTGAGAGTTTTTGGAGTCCCTTGTTGAAGAATACCATTGGTGCTTGGAGAAGCTTTGTCCAACTGAAGTTTCCACCTTCTAGACACTCTATAAGCATTTTAAGCATCAAAGATCCATGCTTTATTCGAGTTTATGCGTAAATCTAGATCTCCTTCAGTTTTTGATCACTCGTGATCATTTTAACTTCATTTTCTTGGATTTTGAGCAACTCAGGAACTCTAGCTTGCAAATGGAAATGATTATGACTTTTAGGAAGAAGAAAAATGAGTGTGCATGTGTCCTCTTTCAATCATGCACAAAGTTATGGGGTTTTAATGGCTTAATCAAGTTAACATTTTAGATTGGGAAAGATCTAGCCATTAGAATGGATAATGTTGGAAGCTATATCTATTAAGTCACTAGAATGATTTGTATCCGTAAGTTGGAACTTCTGGTGGAAAGGATTAAGAACATAATGGAATAAGTGTATTAGACTAGAAATCTTAAAGTGACCATTAAGGGGCCGTGATGCAGATGTTAGATGTAATTCACGATTTATTTTCGCCTTGTGCTCGCAACGTAACCTGGGTCGTCATGGCATGTTGACCGCTGACCGTTGATTTTTGAGCAGTTTGACTTTTGGTCAAACTCGGAGGGATTTAAGATGTACATTGAGGTTTGACCTCTAATTTTTATCTAGTCGATTCCCATTAGTTGTTTCATTTATAGAGCTTGTTATTGAGATTTTTTTATTCGACTCAGGTGAGTTTTCTCACTATACCATATGTGACATTGTATATCCATCATATGATAAGATATATGTATTGTTTGGGTACAAATATGCTAGTAGACTAGGTTAGTCTTTGTTATGTATGTGTTTTGTTGATTGTATGATACTGTTATGTGTCATGATTGGATGGTTATTGGTAGTATTGGTTGATGGTTAAGTGAATGTCGTAGGGATTATATGTAGTTTGAATTTGATAGCCTTAGAACTTTGGTAAGCCTTATTGCATGGTTCATGTTTGATATATTACTTTTGGGTTGAATGATATGTTCGATTGTCTACCTAATTTACTAACTGTCGGAGATAGTGTCCAAGGTCATTAACTAGGGACGACCCTTAGCACATGGAGGTTGTGTGACCACACATGGCTCGTGTTATCTAGGGGCCAAATTTTTTTAACGTAATATATATTCTATATCTAATAAATATTGAGAATAATAGCAAAAAAAAAAAAAAAAAAAGCTTGCGGCAAGGACGGCTAATGCGCTTGACCTACAATCCTTGTAGTGTATGTTAGAATCTTCTTGTTGTCATGATTTTTTTTCCTTTTTATTACGTCTCTTCAACCACTTCATATCACTCAAATTCAAGTGTAATCTCATATTCCCATATCATTAATTAGTATTTCAATCAAATCCTATATTCCCGTAAGGAATTATAATCTAAATCAAACAATTCATTAGTTAGTATTTAAATCCAATACATCATTAAACTTGATTATTAGTATCTAAATCTAACACAACGTTAATTACTATGTAAGTTCAGGAGCTCCATAGACCCTTTTGATTTATTTCTAGAGTTTGGGCACTTCGGTAGGCAAAGGAAGAAAAGGTTTGCTTCGTTCTTTTTTTTTTTTCCTAATCGTAATTTTTCGATTCTTATAATATTTTTTATGATTAGCAATATTTTTTTCTAATCCACATTGTTATTGGTATTGCTCATTCTGAATTTAATATTTGATATAGTCAATTAGATTTTCTAGATTTCTACTTTTATAGTTTCAGTTTTTATCAAGTATTTGAATGATTATTGTTATTTAATTTTTAGAAATTATGCCTTATGCTACGGTGGGCATAGCACCAGACAATTGAAATTTTGACCCGTTTGACTTTTGATCAATTATGTTGGGTGGTAGTCCGGAAGGGAAAAGGGGTCTTTTGTCCCAAGGAGCAAGACCCTTTGAGTGTTAGTTATTACCTTAATACTTGATTTGTGCTTTACTATGTATATGTTTAGTAGGAGGAGTTTCAGTATCAGCCCGTGTGTGATTGTCTTGTTTCCAAATTGAGGTTAGACTTCTTGCTGTGTTATGTAGGATGCTAGTTGTCTTTGACTCTTGCATTGTATGTAGGGCAGGGTCCGTTTGTATGTTAGGTGGGGCCCGTTTGTATGTTGGGTGGGGTCCGGTTTGTGGGCGAGGCTCGATTTTATGTATGGTATCTAGTATTTTGGAGAAACTCACTAAACTTTGTGCTTACGGATTTGTGGTTTAAGCATTTTAGGTACTTCTGGTTCCAAATGGAATGACTCATCGTGATCACACAACATCCCCTTGATTTTAATTACACACTGTTATTTGGATTTACTCTGATATTGAGAATATTTGTACTATGGTTGGTTTTGGAACAATTGGTTGTATCTTTTGGGTGTTTGAAAAATGAACTTTTTACTGGTATATTTTTTAGGACGTTTCAAGTTGGTATCAGAGCCTTGGTTTGAGGGATTCAGACATATTGTCGGGTGTGCATGAACTCAAACTAACAAATTGATGATCTTTTTGAAAGAAAATATTTTTTCTAAAAAAGAAAAGGGTGCAATGTGTGTAATTAGTCGAGCTCAAATAAGTGATTCCCAAAATACTCATAAATAAGTATCATGCGTTTATGTGAATTGCATGCTAGAATAGGGCTAAGGATACCTTCAGGAATTGCATGATAGAATTACCTCATTTGTGTGATGCCTTGTAGCCAAAGAGGAATTATATGTTATGCATTAACTGGAGTCTATATTGGCAAAGTTAATTTCTAAGTGTATGTTTAAAAATTGTATATAATTAGGATCAAATAGCCTTAGAATGATTGATTTATCCTTATTTCCTGTACCTTGTCTGGTTGTGGGCTTATGGTAGAATCATTTATTTGACAATTTATTTGATCTCGTATTGTGTATAATTTGCATGCATAAGGCAACTGGCAATATTAGTAGAGGTTCCTAGTATTGTAGAAGCAAATGGGAGGATGATTCCTAGGAGGGCCTAGGGAGTGTTGTAGCGAGATATATATGATGATTAGCATAGGGCTTACTAGAGTTGTCATAGCAAAGTGACTTGGAGGATTAAGGATGATTCTTAAGGATAATACGGATAGGTGTGCAAGGTAGCATTAGACCCATACTACTAAAAGCACAGGATGCGTACTTGAATCAAGGAAAATCATGAAGATCCTAAGGAGCTTGTAGTGTTAGAGTTCCCTCTATTATGTTATGATTGTTTATATGTTTGCATTTCAGTATGGTGGTGAGCACTTGAGGAGGAGATTTCGGTTCAGGTTCTGTTGTTGAACCAACTGATGAGAGGATAAGCGACTTTATTACATCTGAGATCACTCATGGTATTTTGGATGTGACTCCTGCGATGTTTGGTACCATGAAGGAGGGGATCATGGAGCTATTGGATGATCGCTTAGGGGCCTTTCGTGCCGAGATTACAATTGGACAGTTAGGGGCATGGGCTCTCTCTTTTCGAGAGTTTAAGACTTGTGGAGCCCGAAGTTCTTCTAGAAGAAGGACTTAACTTCCTACAACCAATGGATCACTGACATGGACAATACTCAGTAGATGAGTTTCTACCTTTAGGGGTCGAAGGTAGGATTTGCATCCCACCTTTTAAGGGATGGATCCTGCGACTAGTGGGAGTAGGTTGGTCATGCATTGGGATATGAAGTCGTAGCGACCATGTCTTGTATTGATTTTGTATCGAGATTCAAAGTTCATTTCACACCTAATATTGAGGTGCAACAGTTGGTAAAGGAGTTTTAGGACCTTCGCCGGACTACAAACACTGTGGCGGAGATCACCACCAGGTTCAGGGAGAGAGCTTTTTTGGTTCCGCATTATGCTGCCGTTAAGGATATGAAGAAGACGAGGTACCACGATGTAACATCCCAAGACTTGTCATTTGTAGTCCCTAGGGATGGAAGGGTAAATCCATGAAGAGCCTAAGGGTTAAGTTGTAATTTTGGGACCAGGAGGAGTATGCTGCATGTACATAAGGGTACGGTGGGCGTACACTTGTGTACACTGGGCATACTCATATCAGAAGGAAATCCTAATAACTCGGGTTGGAGGCTATATAAACACATTTATGGCTCATTTTCTCTCATCATTCTCAGCCACCATCTTACACAAACACCCCAAACCCTAGCTTTGTGTGTGTGATTGTGAGTTGGTGTGTGTTTGGAGCTCTTGAAGGTGAAGCCATTGTATCAAATAGTTGGAGAAGAAGATTGGCTTGTAGATCTGAAGTTGTGTTTGTTGGGTTATGGGCATTCTAACACTCCTATGGTGTACATGCAACCCTATAAACCTTGGATCTATGTTTTCTCTATTATACATGCAAATAAGAACTTTCCAAGGCTTTAATCCTAACTAGCATATTATGAAGTTCTTATACTACAAAGTACTAGTTAGATGACATACCTTTTGATGTAGCTTGATGTCTTCAAGCTTTAAGAGCTTAGCCCTAATAGTGTGGAAGCCTCAAGTGGAATCACAAATCACCAAAACACCTTGGAAGACTTTAGAGAATATGGCTACTTAGTTCTCTCTAGTGAAATCGGCTAGCCCTTCTTAGTGTACCACACTAGTGCCAATTTCACCAACCAATGACATCTTTATATAGCATGGAGACTAGGGTTAAACCCATGACCTTTCATTTCATATGATCCATGGGTTAAACACTCCATGGACTATCCATGAAAGCTTAGCCCAACCTAAATGAACTTGGCCCATTCCATATATATAAGAGTCCATATTTAATTAGTTCATTTTGATCACTTAATTAATTCTAAATTAATTCCTGATCAATACTAATTAAATAATATGATTCCATATTAATATATTAGAACTTATAATATATTAATATTAATCATAAATATACTATTCTCAAAAGACTGTCCATATAAATTGTATCGGTGAAGTGCAACCCAAATGGACCATGCCGAGTCGGGTCAAGTACATACCAAATATAGTTATGGACTTAGACATTAATCCAACAGTCTCCCACTTGGATAAGTCTAAAACTATTATTGAGCATGACTTCAAAACCTAACTGGAAATCGTAGCTCTTAAAGCCGCTGTCGAACTCTGATCTTGTCAACGAACTTGTCCATTAGATAAGGGATCATATATTCCTCCATTCTAGATATCATATGGACTGAGACATGGATTATAGTCATTCTCTCTGTCCATTTGTTGTTTCCCGATTACCGATTCATGATGATTGACTAATTGAACAAATCAAATCAGTCCTGGCTTGGCCAAGCACTCACATGTGTCACATTAAATCATTGAGGGGCCCACTGATATCGCTTTTATCCAGAAGGTAAAAGAAATGGATAAACTTCGACTCATATGGCTTGTTCTTCTACTTGTTGAATCATACACAAAGGCACGTTTTGTAACACCGAGTTACCGAATACGTTTTCGTGCAATCAATGTACAATCAACTCATAGTAACAACTCATATCTCTAGGTTTGAAGAATATAAGATATTACCGTCTCATGATCACTGGTGATAAAATCCATGAAGTGATTCCAATAAGCGCAGGTTGAATCCAATACTCATAACTTATGAGCACTCATGAGTGTTGTAGCCCTTTGTCCAACACCTTAGACCTCTACAAGCCAACCCATGACAGTCTTGATTCATATCTACTTCCAACATATGACCGACTGTGGATGGTTTGAATAACTTAGTCATTCCGGAAGAATAACCTAGTTTATTCTGGAAGTCAAAACATGTAAAATGAAACACAATAATAATTGAATCCAATATGGTATCAAAACCTATGAACATAAATAAAACACCTTTTATTTATCACCATATGATTACACATTATTCATTGTATACTGTTTCAACTATCAACTTTATTTTTGAATTTAAAACAATAGTTGTCCCATGCTCCAAGCATGTACACTATGTTTTTTTTAAACACTAGTCATGCCATACACCAAGTATGCATACTATGTTTGTCTATGATCTTTACTTTGTGAAATAGATTTACTGAACATAACTGCAATGATCATCTTTTCACGGTCCCAAATCCTTACTGCAAATGCAAGAATTCCAAATTCATGCGCTTTACTGAAATCTGTTAGATTCTAAACTTATATGCATTGATCCTCTTGTAATGATTATGCATGAATTCAGAAAGACTTGAGAACAACCATTACAGAGCATTCCAAAGGAGATCAGCTCCTTGGAAACATCCTTCTTGCATTAAGTTTCCTAATCTTACACAGATTGAATAATTTTTAACTTTGAAACATTTCCATATTCCATTTTGACTATCACTTCTGAACAAGAGCTACCTCCTTTTATGTCAATATGGTCCTTCCAGAATTATCACTATACTTCCAATTGTCCTTGAGCACCCAATCTTTGGTAAACCATAGATTGTCCTCGAGAATTGTTTAATCCTTTTAGTCATATCCAGTTCTAAACCGTTTCCCTTCTTAATGCCTCAGGCATTTGGAAAATTTTAGAACGGATGAATATAGCACATGTAATCGATCCTATATCCAAAGCATATGGGACACGATTCATGATGTCTCACATAAAGACTAAACCAATCTTTTGCTATAACATTTCCATTTCAGTTTGCCAAGTTCTCATAATTTAGATTATGAAAAGGGATGCCGTAATCATAATCGAATTTTAGAACGCAAATAATGGAACCATATTCAGAATTTCCTTATGTTGAGCCATTCCAACATGAAATTCATGTATATATCCTTGACTAAATACGATTAAAACCTCAATCTAAGCTTTTAGATTTGAAATGAAGTATAATTTCCTCTCCCTTAATTATAGCAAAACAACTCTTTCTAGTTGAAACTTTTGTTTTTTATAATTAACATTGATAACTTGCAACCTTTTTCATAATTATCATGCTCCCACTAACATGATGATTATTAGCATAACACTTATGCTCCCACTAGCTTTGACATGTACCCAGAAATCAACTGGACTTCTAGAAATCAATACTTTATTGACTTTCTTACCAAAGCTCAGATTTCTGATACTAGATTGCCTTGATAAGACTTTATCAATATCATACACCTCTCTTAGATAGCTCACATGTGTGTCTAAACAACTTCAGAACTATGAAAAAGGATGCCGTAATCATAGTCTAAATTGTTTAGAGCTTTTGCCATTTCTCATAAGTCGGTGTTAGTGTGCCGGTTAACCACACATGCTCCACTAACGACTTTGAGAACTACAAATATCACAATTGCTATCTAGCTAAACTCTACTTAGTGAAAGTGTTTCCTCACCATCATTTTCATGAATCGGAGAGAAACCTTATGACACTTAGATTTAAATGTGTATGTGTTCTTATCCATGTGAGTTGTCAAACCATAGTCACAAGACAAGGATAATGACAAATCCAAGCTCATATGGGCTGAACTCAATCTTAATTTCTTGCCACCTGGCAGCTCAAGGGCCTGCCATTGCTTCCAAGTTGTTGTGCAACCAATTGAGAACTCTAAGAACTCATATGAAAAGCCAACTTTAGTTGGAATGGGCACATAATATGTCAACATGATAGGTTATAAACCTCAAGTTGTGTGCTAGTGATGAAATAGAAGTTTTTGTTCTTGATTACTTCTTGAACCCTTTCAGGATTTGTTAGACTCCCACTGTCTCCTTGACCTATGAGACTTTCTTGCCAAATATTCAAGAGATAGTGTGTGGATTCTAATCAAGACAAACACTTAACACAATTAGCCTTAGTTGGTCTTTGTTTTATCCAAAACATCACAACTTACCAATTTTAAATGTACAAGAGTAGGAAACTTTTACTCTTACATTTGACAAGTGTTTTAAATCTTTCTTTAAGATACGTCACTCAACTTACAGTCTTGGAGTATGACTCTAAGACTTGTTTTGAAATAAAGTATGACCCATCTTCTTGATTTGACCATTTCAACAATTCAAGATTCCTCTTCTTAGTCATAAGAATGCACTAAGATTTCCTTAGAGAACTAATTGTGCTATGGTTTCTTAATCATTAAGATGATCACAAAACTGATACTAAAGTACTCTCCCATCTTTTCAGATTTGAGAAGCTTTTATCCTTCTGCCTAAGTTGATTCTTCTTATTCGCTCTGTCTTACATTGGAACCTTTTTCCAATGTCTCAGAATTACACTTAAGCTTGTAAGTATAACCATATTTACTGAGCTTTAGTAAATTATGACGAATAATCTTATCGATGTTTTGTGGTGGACTTGACCAATGCACAAGAATATGTACTCGATCCCTTAGTCCGTTACTTGACTCACACATCCATGTGAACAAGTAGTTAGTCTTAATTTTCCAATACTTGAAAGTTCTCATTCATCATGCTATACAACTTGCATGATTCCAAGTTCTGGTCCAATTGAAACTTGGGTGATGAGAATCTTTCCTTATTTGGTAAATTTAGACATTACCACAAATGAAAGAATCAATTTCATATTTCCACTCTTGCTATTAATGGAATCATATAAGCAACAATTTTTCCTCAAATGCCATTGTAAGGATATTTAAAATAAATAAAATAAAAAATTTTTCTTTTATTTTAAAACTTTGCGGAAAAACTTATCCTTACAATCCATATGAAAACTTGTTGTTATCTATTCCTAAGCAATATCTCATAACTCCTAAGAAGTAGCTCAAGAATCCGATCTTCAAACTGTGCGATAGAAATCCATCTACGCGATCAGATTCAACATATTCTTTCTTTAAGTTTCTTCCCTTTTTCTTTGATTCTTAAAACATCACCATTTGACTCAGTCACATCATGTATCAAGAATCTCAGAATAGAAACTTAGCAGAGTTAGATAGTGGACTTTACCTAAAGTAGAGTCAAACTTATTGACTTTAACATCCTTAGGTAAATTTGGCAGCTTCGCAGCTAATGACCCTTCCTTTGGCAATATAAACATATGGACCCTTTGATAATGGTACACGGGACTATCTCAGACTTAGCCTTTCTCTTTACCATTTGGTTAACCGAGTTGACTATGGCCGATCCCATTCCACTGGGAAGAGAGAACTTTACTAGATATCCAATGTCATCATTGTCAATGTCCATAAAGTTTTAGGAAGTTGATCTTAGCAAATAGATAAGATCATTAAGGGTCTTGTCATATTCTGTTTCATAGGTGTTCCAAAAGAACTCACTATGTGACTTAGAAAGTAGTTGAACCACCAACTTTCTCAAGACTTTGACACCCAAGTCTCCCGGCTTGTCAATATGTGACTACATCTCCAAGATTTGATCACACCTAGACCTTGCCTTGCCAATAGGGCTTGAGTGACCCTGAACTTGTGGGTTAGGGAGAATAATTGGAGGAGGTTAAAGAAGTATGATTTCTAAAGGACATCATCTTCATTTAGGAAAGCTTGTTTCAAGAGATTTGGGAAGATCATAGATGTCTAGACCAGACATCTTTTGGGAGATATTCAAGATAGTTGATCTTAAGTCCTTAATATGACACCCAATATGAAATATTAAGGCTAGGACCCAACAAACTATTTTATAACTTAGAAGAGGGATGCCGTAATCCAAGCTATAAAATATTTGAAGGTAGGTGAATGACGATTCACCAACTTCCACCAACATAAACGAAATGTATGATTAGGTTTTAATTGGATTTGAAACTCCTAGATCTTTTGAGATTCATTGAACTGTTAAATGGCATGTTTCAATCTCGAGTGTGCCCTTCAGGTTTTGTGAATGGGATGCCGAGGATCACAAAACAAGGTGTGAAGCAACCATGAAAATTACTTGGTACTCTTAAATGTTTACCCCTCAATCGATGTGTCGGTTAACCACACACGCTCCATCGATACTATGATAAACATTAAGTTACCCTTTTCCTACCTTGTTAAATACGAGTTAGTGTGCCAGTTAACCACACACGCTCCACTAACCGACTTAAACAAAATGCAAAGTGTAATTTCATGGATTAGCACCTTATTCACATTTTTCCTAAGTAACTAAGATTGGGTATTATTAAGAGTTTAGTTACTTAGTATTTATCATTAATACTTTTGATGAAGGGAGAATTATAGTCCTGTCAAAACCGTTCGGCTAACGACCCTCCACCAGTCAAGGAAGCGGTGGGTGAGAGTGGACACCCATTAAACTACCATTTTATAGGCAGTAACCTTATACCCCCCTTATAGACCGGCTTCGTGAATGAGGCCTACTAACGGTAAGACTGACTTTACTATTTATATATATATATATATATATATATATATATATACATACATATTATTAACTTATAATATTATAAAGTATAAGGGTTGAATTTTAACTTTTAAAATTCTAAGGGCTAACTTGGAATTAAAGTATTCATAAGTGAACACTTTTCGAATTCCAAAACATGAGGGCAAGTTTTGAAATTATTCAAAACTAATTAATTCCATAACTTATGTGTTTAAAGTAGTTTTAATCCAAAAACTCTTCAAGTTCCATAACTTGAGGACAAGTTATGGAAGGCTTTAAACTAATAAAAGAATTAACTTATCTTTATTTTATAACTTATGAAATTAATTAAGGTTACACATTTTATTACTTAATGAAGTGACTCTTGAACTTCTATAATTGAGGACAAGTTATGGAGTCATAAAACCATTCAATGAGACAAGACTCTTCATTTTTGTAACCTTTGCCAACTTTTATGAGTTTTATGAAACTTAAATGTGACTTTTCATATTACTTGAGGACAAGTTACAAAAACACATTTTAGAATCAACTCTTAGATTAATTTGGATTGAAAACAACTATTTCACTCAACTTTTCTATTAATCTAAGCAACTCATAAGAACAAGATAATTCAAATCAAACTTTTTCATGTAATTAGTCTAAAGCTTAAACTAATACAAAACATGAATCTATTGACAATTATCTTTGAAATTGGATTAGCATGAACATTACCACATCAAAACAAGTTTATAAGTCCAAAAACATCTTAGGGTAATGTTCCTAATCCAATTCCAGCCAAAAAAGTCGAATTTATGCTGTCTGGGGGTCCAACTTGTCGAGTGCACGAACCAACTCAGCGAGTTGGATTGATTTTGCCTTGGACTCGGCGAGTCCCTTCATGGACTCGACGAGTCTGCTGGGCAGACAGCAACAAAACTCGATTTTTCAGCTTCTATTGCAAGTATAACAAGAAAACAAGCCTAAGCTTTGATACCACTTTTGGGTTATGGGCATTCTAACACTCCTATGGTGTACATGCAACCCTATAAACCTTGGATCTATGTTTTCTCTATTATACATGCAAATAAGAACTTTCCAAGGCTTTAATCCTAACTAGCATATTATGAAGTTCTTATACTACAAAGTACTAGTTAGATGACATACCTTTTGATGTAGCTTGATGTCTTCAAGCTTTAAGAACTTAGCCCCAATAGTGTGGAAGCCTCAAGTGGAATCACAAATCACCAAAACACCTTGGAAGACTTTAGAGAATATGGATACTTAGTTCTCTCTAGTGAAATCGGCTAGCCCTTCTTAGTGTACCACACTAGTGCCAATTTCACCAACCAATGACATCTTTATATAGCATGGAGACTAGGGTTAAACCCATGACCTTTCATTTCATATGATCCATGGGTTAAACACTCCATGGACTATCCATGAAAGCTTAGCCCAACCTAAATGAACTTGGCCCATTCCATATATATAAGAGTCCATATTTAATTAGTTCATTTTGATCACTTAATTAGTTCTAAATTAATTCCTGATCAATACTAATTAAATAATATGATTCCATATTAATATATTAGAACTTATAATATATTAATATTAATCATAAATATACTATTCTCAAAAGACTATCCATATAAATTGTATCGGTGAAGTGCAACCCAAATGGACCATGTCGAGTCGGGTCAAGTACATACCAAATATAGTTATGGACTTAGACATTAATCCAAAAGTGTTGTGCCCTAGAACCTCAAGAAGGTAAAACAAGCTTCAAACTTTATGCTTGTATGACATAGATCTAGCCATTCTAGCATTACAGAACCATTTCTTGTCCCAAAAACCCCAATATTGTGCATGATACATTTTGGACAAGATAAGCTGTCCTTTCGGGACCTTGAAGAGGTCTTAAGTGGTAAAAATGACGTCTGAATGACTTAAGATGTCCCATGCATGTAGTAGAAAGGTCTTAATGGATTAAGACCATGGATTAAGAGGTTTCTGGATGTCCAAAGAGATAGAGTTTGAGACTTTATGGGTCCTAGGCACATTTGGTCAATGGATCTAAAGTTTGGGCTTAGGTGCTTAAGCCTTTAAGCACTTAATAGAGTTTTGGCAAAACCCTGCGTACGCCTAACGTAAATCCAGTACGCCCAGCATACTGGGTCAACCACCCCGATGGTGGTCAAAATTAGGAGAGTACGCCCCGCATACTCCCTCTATTGGGCTTTTGACAAATGGGCTTCGAGATTTGGGTTGTTTATGGACTAGTTGGACTTAGGCCTTTGCTGGACTTTATGGATATGGTGTTTTGGGCCAAGTATTGATAATGGCTCTTGGAATTAGACCCAATTAGGAAGTTAGGTCTAATTTGCTAAATTGGGTCAATAATGGGCCTTACGTATACGGACTTGTGGATCATGGATTTGGTATTGGGCCTTGGCCTAACTTAGAGAAAAGGAAAAATGGACTATATGGACCCCTTAGTTAGGATTGATAGTCCTTATGTTGACTCATCATTCGTTATTTTGGATAGTTTAGGATTTTCGGCGAGGCAGTGCTTCGGGAGTTGATACTTCAGTTCAGACTAACATTACGAGGTGAGTTATCCTCACTATATCAACATGGTCTATGGCACTCAAGCCGACTCTTTCTTGGGTTGTATACTGGTATTTGCTTGATATGCATATTGATATGTTATATCTACATCCTGGTAGTTAGGATGGTATTATGTTTAGTGACCTGGTTTAGGCCGGCATCCTGGTATATAGGATGGTGCTATGTTAGTGACCGGTTAGGTCGGTATCCAGGTTATAGGATGTTGCCATGCTTATGATATGTTAGATTGGTTTGTTTGTAGACTGTTATGTAATTATCTGTTATATGTGCACATGATTGTTTGTTAGTATAGGGGTTGAGTTGAGGCGGTCCTGCTTTGTGTTGAAGGCCAACATACCCAAGGCGAACCGGATTGACTACAGGCCCAGGAGGGCACATAGTCAGGCCGAAGGCCTGACAAGCAGTCCGGATAGGCTGAAGGCACCGAGAGGGCGGTCTAGACGTGCTGAGGCTCGGAGAGTGGGACTGAGATACTGAAGGCCCAGCACAAGAAGTACAGTCAGACTATAGACTCAGACAGCGGACTAGGTGGACTGAAAGCCCGGTGCGGGCGGACTAGTCACACTATAGACTCAAGATGCATGGTTGTTCTATGTTTCTTATAAGATATGGTTATGGTATTGTGAGGTTGGTATTTTAGGGGTAACTCATTAAGCCTTCGATCTTACATCTATCGATTATTGTGACAGATACAATGGATGAACGCGGGAAGGCGAAGGCGTGACCGTACACTTCCTCGATTTATGATTATGATTTCTGGGAACTTTGGTATGAAACTATTTTGGAAACCTTTTGTAATAGCTATTGGTATATGAAATGTTTTTAAAAGTTTAAATTTGGCATGATTTTTATGGGCGTTATAAGTTGGTATCAGAGCCTTGGTTTGAGTGAATTGGAGGAACACTTGTGTGAATCCAGTCTCAAACCAAGGAAAGATTTTCAAAATGATTTGTAAATGGTTTTCAAAATAAGTAAAGGAGGATGCAGGGTGTACGATCAGCCGAAGCCATCAAGTAGGCCCTAAAATACAATACAATTATTTGGTATTTTGATATGTTAGAACAACATGTTAGTACTAGGCTAGGGATCTTCAGGAATTACATAATAGAATTGCCTAATTACATGATTCCTGCTAGCCTAGGGTTTCCTTTATATGAGATTAACATCATTACTGTAGTTGCTTTGAGTATGCATCACAGTTATACATAATTAAGATCTTATAGCTTAAGAGTGTTTGATTTGGCCTTATGTTATGTTCTTGTTTAATTGGGGGCTCAGGGTAGGATCGGATATTCGAAAGTCTATAGGGTCCAGCGTTATGTATGGCTAGCATACACTAGTGTTGTAGGGTTGGTGGATGTTTCATGGATGGGTGGGTCATGAGAGGTCGGGAGGCCAGTTATGAGATAGTTTAGCATTCATCTAGGGGTAAGGATTTAGCACTTGTCAGTTTACGTACACAATTAGGGCGTTGTGGTGATACTTGAGACAAATATGGGTAGGTATGGAAGGTAGTATGGGCCCGTACTACTGAAAGCACAGGACCCATACGCGTAGCAAGGAAGTCACAACCCCTACGGTTTAGTTGAATGTTGGTCTCCTGCTATTATGCAGATTATCTGATATGTTCTTGGTATGTTTTCAGAATGGTGGTTACGAGACGCTTTGTGATTGGATCCAGGTCAGGATTAGGATCAGGAGACGGAGGCGACGAGGGGCCAGCAACACCCGAGACTGTGGTGTAGGTGAGTATTTAAGAGCTAGATGCTAGGATTCAAGAGATCCTACATGATGAGGTTGCCGCTATGTTCCGGGCACAGCTGTCAGAGATATTTGGGTCTATTAAGACCGCCATGGTTGAGTATTTTTGCGAGCGTTATGAAGCCCTTGCAGAGATGGTTGCCGCTACAGCTGCATTGGTTGTAACAGTGGCAGGAGGAGGAGGAGCCAGTTGGGGCTTCCAGTATTGGGACTTCGGTAACAAGAAGCCCCTGACTTTCGATGGGATTCAGCACCCTATTATAGCCATGATGTGGCTATCAGACATCGAGGGTGATTTTTCACATGTTCCTACCCGACTGACCAGAAGGTCAGGTATGCCCTAAACATGTTGAGGTTTAGGGCGAAGGATTGTTGGAGGTTGATGAAAGGGTCTTATTCGGAAGAGCGAAGAGCTAAGGTTTCTTGGGATTAGTTTAGGGGGATGTTCCACTCCCGCTACATTCCATTGGTCGAGCATGGGCGGCTATCTCAGGAGTTCTTAGAGTTGAGACAGGACACAGAGTCGGTGACGGAGATCACCCGTATGTTCACAGAGAGGGTGATGTTTTTCCCGGAGTTTGCTTCCGAGTAGGCTCAGATGACCCGATATCTGAGCATGCTCAAGTCCGACATTAGATAGTTCGTTGCTAGACAACGATTTGATACGTTGCTAGATTTATAGGAGACCGCTAGACGGCGTGAGCTGGAGATTGAGTTCCAGTTGAAAGAGCAAAGGCAGGCCCTGGTGTAGTCGCAGTCGGCGCCAAAGCGGTCCAAGGCCGCTGATTCTAGGGTTGGAGGTCAGAGCTGTTGCACTTGTGAGAGGTGCAGGAAGGGTCATACTGGAGTTCGTAAGTCATATGGTGTGTGCCGCAAGTGCGGCAAGGAAAGGCACTATGCAAGGGATTGTCGCCAGTTGGCCCCGGTTCAGGACATGAAGATTTGTTATAACTACCATCAGGTTGGTCACGTGAAGGCCAACTGTCCACAGCTTGCTACACTGAGGACGACTGTCACGGATCAGGGTATAGCAGAGCCTCCGAGGGCTTAGGGACCTGCCTTACAGCTTATGGAAGAGGAGGTCAGGATACCACCAGATATGGTTGCGGGTACATTTCCATCTCTTATCTTACTGTTATGATTATATTGTGAAATTTCCCACCTCTTTCTGCTTGATACATTAGGACATAGGAGGGTCAAAGGAGGTTAGTATCAACGGGTTGTAGACATTAGGACATCTCTTAACTTACTGTAAGTATCCAGGGGTGTTGGAGAATGGGAAGTTAGGATATTGGATCACTATTACAAGAATAGTAGCTGTGAATCGTAGATGTAGAAGTGTTCAGCTGGGATTCGGGTTTCTTTTGGAAGTTCGGTTGATCCATGCCAGGAAGATTGTTCTGCGGAGGTTGTTCACTCCAGGGTTAATCAATCCATAGTTGAGGATGATAATACCTAGTAGGGAAGGTTGAGTTATGTTTTAGTTTCGCCGCCAGTAGGTAGTAGTTAGTGTCCCAAGTGGGGGGAAATTGGAAATTCTCAGATGGAGCATCAGTCATTGAGGGTTCTATTTGAACTGTGAGCAGGTGTTGAGTGTGTTACTATATTACAGCAATTAGGATGTCCGTTTCCTGGTATTGAGCCATTCGTTGGGTGATAATAGTCTAGCGAATTGCATATTATGCACTGGTTGTTTACCTTTGATGGGATGCCCCTAGAGACTATCGGTGGTTATATAGAAGAGCCTAGAAGTTTATGGGCAACAAGTTATTTTATAAGTGGATAGTTTAGGGTGAGGCTTCAGTACTGTGGCGCTTGTTTGATGTTGTGAAGGACAACTATCAGGCCTTCTTGGGAAATGGAGGAGGTGAGTATCTCTAGGATGGAGTGTTGGGCAAATTAAGTGACGACAATAGTGTCGATCGGTTATAGGAAGCATTCCAGTCATGACCTGAGGGCTGGAAGTGGCATACTAGACTCATGCTGTTGGCTTAGAGACAATCCAGACCTACGCTGAGGACCATGAAAGGGTATTCTAGTAATAGGCTGCAGGTATAGAGGTTATAATGGTTATGTCTCTTATCGGAGCATGTTCGGAATGGATGTATTGCTGAAGGTTTGAAGAATGGTCCAGACAGGCTGAAGGCCCAGAGAGGCGATTAAGACATGCTAAAGGTTCGGAGAACGGCCCAGACAGGCCGTCCAGACATGCTGAAGATTCTGATAGTGGTCCAGATAGACTGAAGGCCTGGTGAGGCGGTCCAATCATGCTGAAGACTTTGTATGTGTTTGTAGATCTACGTGTGGGTATTGAGTAGGCTGCTATGCTATAACAATCAGTAGGTCCGTTCCAAGTATTGAACACGCTGATAGAGTAGGCTGAAGACTCCGGTGTATTTTTTGTTGGATCAGAAGTTGTTATTAGAGATCAGATGAAGTACAAAGGATCTTGGTGATCTCATCAGTTCGGAATGTCTCCGAGTTTTTATCTTCTTGGACCGGGTAATGCTCCAGTTGGGTACTGGGTGTAGATCCGAATGGGTATTCATCAACTTTAGGAAGGCTTAGGATTAGGATGTCCTATCAGTCAGGTTCTGGGAATCGGGTTAGATCTTTATCTCGATCGTCTGTGGACACATTATCTGTGGGTAGGGTTGAGGCGGTCCTGCTCTATGTAGTAGGCCAAGATACCCAGTGTGGGCCGAATTAATGTCGTAGGAACAGAGGCTAAGGGGAGAAGTAGGGTTGAGGCGGTAGGCCAACAAACCCTGAGAATTTCAACTTGATGGTTGAATTGATTCGGCATGTGGTATTCCAATCTAGGGTACTCCATCCTAGGGATGATAGGACCCATCGTAGGCATGCCTGGTATTCCTGTCCGAGGCTGATTGGGCCAGGAATGAGTGTTCATGTTTATTAGTAGATTTATTATGTATGATACTTTGGAAGCTAGAGGACGCATTATCCTGTCAGCACAAAAAGGGTTCGCTTCACGAAGAGGGAAGTTGAGTTTCCGACACTTTGGATCATCAGGGTTATTTTCAGGTTGGGCAAGGTGACGTATAGGTTGAACCTTCCAAAGAAGCTCAGTCAGATTCGTGACACTTTTCACGTCTTGCATCTGCAAAAGCGCATGGTGGATAAGTAGGCGATTGTATCGCTGGGAGATGTTCAGGTCAGAGAGTACTTGAACTTTGTAGGGAGATCAGGGGCAACATCAGAAGGGATCCTAGTAGACTTGGGAGCCAGAGTCCAAGGGGCGGGAGCAGTATCCTAAATCGTTCGCCGCAACAGGCTTCGAGGATGAAGCCTAGTTTAAGTGGGGGAGAATTGTAACATCCCAATATTTGTCATTTGTAGTCCGTAGGGATGGAAGGGTAAAGCCACGAAGAGCTTAAGGGCTAAGTTGTAATTTTGGGACCAGGAGGAGTATGCTGCGCATACATAAGGGTACGTTGAGTGTACTAGGGTACCCCCTGGTACGTTGGGCGTACACTTGTGTACGCTGGGCGTACTCAAATTAGAAGGAAACCCTAATAACTCGGGTTGAGGGCTATATAAACATCTTTATGGCTCATTTTCTCTCATCATTCTCAGCCTCCATCTTACAGAAACACCCCAAACCCTAGCTTTGTGTGTGTGAGTGTGAGTTGGTGTGTGTTTGGAGCTCTTGAAGGTGAAGCCATTGCATCAAATAGATGGAGAAGAAGATTGGCTTGTAGATCTGAAGTTGTGTTGTGCCCTAGAAGCTCCATAAGGTAAAAAGCTTCAAACTTTATGCTTGTATGACATAGATCTAGCCATTCTAGCATTATGGAACCATTTCTTGTCCTAAAACCCCCAATATGGGGCATGATGCATTTTGGACAATATAAGTTGTCCTTTTAGGACATTAAAAAGGTCTTAAGTGGTAAAAATGAGGTCCCAATGACTTAAGATGTCCCATGCATGTAGTAGAAAGGTCTTAATGGATTAAGAGGTTGGATTAAGAGCTATCTGGATGTCCAAAGAGATAAAGTACGAGACTTTATGGGTCCTAGGCAGATTTGGTCGTTGGATCTGAAGTTTGGGCATAAGTGCTTAAGCCATTAAGCACTTAATAGAGTTTTGGCAAAACCTTGCGTACGCCCAACGTAAATTCGGTACTCCCAGCGTACTGGGTCAACCACCTTGATGGTGGTAAAAATTAGGAGAGTACGCCCAGCGTACCAGAGGAGTACGTCCCGCGTACTCCCTCTATTGGGCTTTTGACAAATGGGCTTCGGGATTTGGGTTGTTCATGGACTAGTTGCACTTGGGCCTTTGATGGAGTCTATAGATATGGTGTTTTGGGCCAAGTCTTGATAATGGATCTTGGAATTAGGCCCAAGTAGGAAGTTGGGCTTAATTTGGTAATTTGGGCCAATAATGGGCCTTGCACATACGGACTTGTGGATCATGGATTTGGTATTGGGCATTGGACCAATTTAGTGAAAAGGAAAACATGACTATATGGACCCCTTAGTCGGGATCGATAGCCCATATGTTGACTCAGCATTTGTTATTTTGGATAGTTCGGGATTTTCGGTGAGGCAATACTTCGGGAGTTGATACTTCAGTTCAGACCGACATTGCGAGGTGAGTTATCCTCACTATATCAACAGGGTCTAAGGCACCAAGTTCGGCCATTTATTGGATTTTATACTTGTATTTGCTTGATATGCTTATTCATCTGTTAGATATGCATCCTGGTAGTTAGGATGGTATTATGTTTACTGATCTGGTTTAGGTCGGTATCCTGGTATATAGGATGATGCTATGTTAGCGACTGGTTAGATCGGTATTTGGGTTATAGGATGTTGCCATGCTATATGATCTGTTAGATCGGTTTGTTTGTAGATTGTTATGTAAGTATCTATTATATATGCACATGATTGTTTGTTGGTATGGGGGTTGGGTTGAGGCGGTCCTGCTTTGTGCTGAAGGCCAACATACCCAGGGCGGATCGGATAGACTGTAGGCCCAGGAAGGCACATAGTCATGTCGAAGGCCCAACGAGTGGTCTGGATAGGTTGAAGGCCCCGAAAGGGTGGTACAGACGTGTCGAGGCTCGGAGACTGGGCCATAAAGACTGAAAGCTCAGCGCGGGCGGTCGAATCAGACTGTAGACTCAGAGAGGGGACCAGGTGGACTGAAGGCCTGGTGCGGGCGGACCAGTCACACTGTAGACTCGAGATGCATGGCTGTTCTTTATTTATTATAAGATATGGTTATGAGATTATGAGGTTGGTATTTTTGGGGGTAACTCACTGAGCCTTCAAGCTTCTATAGACTATTGTTTATGGTATAGTGGATGCCCGTGGGAAGGCGAAGGCGTGACCGTACACTTCCTCGATTTATGATTATGATTTATAGGAGCTCTGATATGAAACTATTTTGGAAACCTTTTCGTAAACAATTGGTATATAAATGTTTTTAAAAGCTAAAATTTGGCATGATTTTTATGGATGTTACACACGACATGCTCATGAATGACGTTCAAGAGTTTTTGAGCATATCTAGCTACAAGACTTGGGTGGACATGATTTATAGAGCCCAAGAACAAGAAATTGAGTTGGTCCTTCGGACAAAGCGTAATCCAGAGCAGGTATACACAGGGGTGTGCCAGGCGAAGAGGACCAATACTTTTGATTCACGATCAAGGGACCATTAGGGTCGGGCCCGTTGTGCCAAGTGTGAGAGGTCTCATGATGGAAACTATTGTAAGAAGGGAGGGATCTGCTTTAATTGTGTCTAAACTAGACATTACTGCAAGTAATGAACTCAGGAAGCACTCATATGTTTCCATTGCAATCAGACGAACCATAAGAAGGCTGATTGCCCGATTTTATTAGGTAAAGCGATGGGGCCCCTACTGTAGCTATGTTGAGGATTACAAACGGCTAAGAGGGTAAGGCAGGGGTTCCCGTGGTGAAGATTAGGGCATTCCAGTTGACAGTTGAGGAGGCATGAGTATCACAAGATATGGTTACCAGCATGTATCTTGTAACTGTTGGAAGTGTGTCCAAGATCATTAACTAGTTGGTGATATTTCTAATAATAGCAAGGTCCTCTTGGGTTGCCCTCAAGACTCAAGATTGAGTAGAATATAGAATAGGAGTAATTAGTTTATTAATTATTATGGTTTAATAATTAATTAGAAACTAATTGGAAAACAATTTGGGAATTAATTAACAGTTTAATTAATAGAAGGGTTGAATGTGAATTAATCAATAGTTGATTGATCAGGGAACATTCCAGAACCCTAGAAGAAAGGGGGTTGGATGAAAATTCCCTTTGGATAAAGGGAATTTCATTCCTAGAATATCCCATCCCACATGGGTGGAAGGATAAAACCCTAGGAGGTATCCAAGGCTCTAAATAGGGCCTTAGGGATTCATTCCTGCTTGCTCATTTTTTGGCTTGGCTATGCGCCACCTTCTTTCTCCCTCATTGTGGAAGAACTTTTCATGAGTTCATCTCTCCTGGTTTATATTTGTTTATAGTCTTTTGAGTTCATTGGGTGTGAACCGAAAGAGGGATTCTAGTTTGGATCCTCATCATCCAAACAAGGTGGCACGCACAAGGAGTCAAGCTCGAAGATCATTGGTTGCTAAAGAGGTTAGTATTCTTCTTATATTTTCGGTTTTCCTAGGGTAGAAGTAATAGTATGAAGCCATAGATCCATAGGGTGCATGTACACTTAGGTAAATCGTTTTGTTGTTTCGATTATTCCGCTGCCTAGTTATAGAGTGTATTTGATGCATATGTTGCCCACCAGTAGTATCAGAGCCATTGGTTCATGGTTACTATCACACTACATCCATGTTTTCTGAAAATATTGCTTTGGAACTGAATGATGAATGCTTAATTGAAAAATTCGTAATTTGATGAAAAACCCTAATTCACGACGTGACAGAGTTATTAATGTCGTGAGCCGCAACAGATCAAAATTATCGGTTTTTCAAATTAAGAGTTTATCTTGCATGGACAATTACTTAATTAGATTAGATCTGGAAAATTTTCAAAATATATAAATATTATTTAAATGAGGTTATTTAAATTAGAATATATGTTTGTTATTTAATTGGTATTTTAATATTATTTATAATAGAGTATTATGAATTTGAATATTTACCCCTCATGTTTTATTAATTGTTATATTGCATCCTTGTAATTAATGTGAATTAATAATAAACAACTAGATTAAAAATGTTTTAAATTTGCCCCTTTATATATATGTAAGATCCATATATTGTATAAAAGAATTGCAATATGTGTCCTCGCATATTTTAAATATTGACATTGTCGGTCTTACCTCGACTAGGCTCACCCGTTCTAATGTAGGGGTTTAAGGAGATCTCTATGATTCCTAATGAGGTTGTCTTTTAATATGCTTCACACTTACCACCCTCACCGCCCCATTGCATTTTGTGAATGGAGTTACCGAAAGGGTTTGATAGTGATAATGGTCAATCTAGAAGTATTTTAAATACAAGTATAAAACAAAATCCTATTTTATTTAAATAAAGTGAATCTTATGTTGTCCGTAAAAATTGCACATTCTCTTTATAACTTGTTGATGGAGCACGTATGGTTAACCGGCACGTCAATTAGAGAGTATATGTGACAACCCGATATTTCAAGACAAAATGATGGAACACAAGTCAAATTTAGGTCAAAATTTAACATTCCTAAAATCTTATTTGAGTTAAACAATGTAGTAGGAATCGTATCAAGGTTTTCGCACATATAAAGAACCCTAAAATCCGAGTTATAACGAAGATGTTATGACCAACCGAAGATGCTCGGCAAAACCGACAACACTGATAGACGTAAAACGTGAAGTCTCAATACAATAATTTTTAGCCTTAGGTATCTAAATGAAAGTTTTAGATATCATTAAACCGTAAACGTTGTAACAACCCGAAATTTTGTTCCCTCGCCGTAACCATTTTGTTAATAAAACTCGTCTTAAGTGAGTTGTTCCGATTTCGTCTTCGAATTAGGTTAATTAATTTAAAACTTATATTTTGACCTTCTAAGTATCCAAACATGTTGGAAACATGTGAAAACGTCCCTAACTAGTAATTTGAAAATTTTTAGTTTCGACCATATCGGGTAACGACAACTTAATCGGGTGCGACCCAAAGCATCGGTTAACGTCGGTATCAAGTAGAATTCCACCGTGTATCCAATTCAAACCATATTTAAAGTGAATTAAGACTCATTTGGAGCCTTTTCACTCTCTCTCTCTAACCTCTCTCCTCAAATCCAACTTGTTGATCCAAAATCATCCATTTCAAGCTTCAAAACACCAAGGTAATCATCCTAGCTCCTAGTATAACATCCTTAGCCTTCATTTTCGTGTTCAAATCATGGAATAGGACCATAAACATGTGTTTACGGCCTTGGAACAGCCTTAGGCCGTGAACACATGTAAATGGGGTTTTTGAGCCTTAAAACCCACCCAAATCACCATAGGAGCTTAGATATGGCTTAAGGACTTATTGGATTGGACTTAGAACACCTTGAATATCATTTTTAAGGAGTATACATGAGTTTACTGCCCAAGAACAAGCTTGGGCCGTTAACACCATTTCATGGGGAGTAAACTCCTTTTTGGGTGTTAAAATGCAACTTACACACCTCATAAGCCTTGGAATAAATCCTAGAACCAACCAAAAATTATTTGGGGGCCTTAAACATAACAAAAACCCTCCATTTGAGAGTTTACGGCTATAGGATATGCTCCAGGGCTGTAAACTCCTAAATATGGGTCATTTGATGCCCTAATCTCACCCATTGGCTTGTAAAATTGAGTAAAATCTCTTGGGATAAATCACTGACCTTTAAAACAATTAAGAATGATGTGGGTGAGATTTTACGGCCGTAAACACTTAGTTTACTGCCGTAAACTCATAAATAGGTCCATATGGATGAGTTAATTCCTTGATAATGCCCTAGAACTAAACCTAACAACACCCCCCCCCCCCCCCCCCCCCCCATTTGATTTAAGGCCATTTAGCTCATAAGAACACCCACCATGATTTTACGGCCGTAAACTCATGGGGATGTGGTGTTTAGGGCTGTGATCACTCCCTAGAGTTTAGTCTTGAAGAGTAAACTCCATTCCTTAGCCATTCATGTCCTGAAAAGTCACCCGGGTCACTCCAAACACTTATTTTGAAGTGTTTTCGCGTCTTGGAGTGTATATTCGTATCTGATTAGTGTTTTAAAGTCTAATTAGATACATTTGTGTATCATTTAACATTCCATAGGAACCTCTCACGTTTTCAAGCTTTGATCCAATGTTTAACATCCCCGTTGATACATTTCTCGTTCGGTGAGTTCATACCCCAACCCTTTTTCAATGGTTTTTAATTGTTTTCAGGGGGAATACAAGCAAAAGTACAAAAATATCTTGTACTTAAATTCACTATTTCATTTAAATGGTTTCATAATTCGCACACTTTTAAGAATTGAAAACCTACTAATAAACTGTTTTAAATTGCAGAATTGTTTGTTCAAACGATTTCAATTCTTATTATTTACCGTTATGTTTCACAATCGATTGTTCATACTTACATTGATAGAGATCATAAAACATTGTAATGTCAGTAATAGAACACCCTAGGATCGAGTGTAAAAGACAGACGCCATTAGAAAACATAAAACATTTGTTATGTCCTTAATAGAATACCCTAGGCCCGAGTATGAAGGACAGACACCATTAGAGAACATAAAACATTTGTAATGTCCTTAATAAAACACCTAGGCTCGAGTGTAAAGGACAGACTCCATTAGAACTCAATTAGTCATAGATACTACTTCCCCTAGGCACGAGAAGTAAAGAGAAATCTATAACACTTCCTTGGCACGAGAGAGTGGAAGGCTATCCCTGTAACCAGAATCTACGAGCAGAGCAGAGTGTGACTTGAGTGTATAGATCTATACGGGACTGACAATCCCGCACTCGGCTGCTAGCTACAGCCGAACCGAAAGGTTCAAGGGTGACGAAAGTCATAAAAAGGATATTGGCCACGACCCGAGTCATATCTAGTTTGAAGTATGGTTAAGGACTCGCAATCAAGATTATTAACACTTTACACTTATTTATTAGTTTTATGTACGTAATAAAAATAATGTACATTTAAGGATAATCAAACTTTCAGGAGACTTCACTCACATTCAGGAAGACATGGGGTTTTCCCTGGATAATATTGAACATAATCGGAATCGGTAATAGTTCGCACACACACAGAATTGGTAACAGTTCACACACACATGTAGGAAAATATAGGATTTTCCTGAGTAACAGTAGTACGTAACCAGAAAAGTGTAATAAGTTAGATAACTAAACTTTACAATTTACAAGAACAATCATGTTTTCAGTGTACATATTTTACATTACAATTTGGATTTGGTAACTAACACTTAAGAAAATACGGGATTTTCTTGGTTAACCGCTTTTTCAGGACACTAAAGGAACTCGTTCTTTTCATAAAACAAACCGCTTATGAACTTACCAGCTTTATGTTGATTTTCAAACCGCTTGTATTCTCAGGTCCGCATTAGACAGGTACCCGACGATCTCTTTTGGTGAAGACGGAATGCGTAGAAGACTCGTATTTCTTTTGTTTAAACTATGTATCTATGAAACTTGTACCACTTTACTTTTCAACTGATGTAATGAAAACTATGTAATGTAGTGTTTTGTGTTTTACTTTGCTTACTATGTACATTGGTTATGATATCCCCATGAAGTCACCTCCACCCCGAGACGTTTCCGCCTTAGGTTTCGGGTGTGACAGATTGATATCAGAGCCCTTGTTTATAGTGAACTGAGTATACCAAACTTTACATGGTATAAGACTATAAACATTAAGGGGCCTAAGTGCTCTGAACAAAAAGTATACTTCAAAATATAAGTATTTTCAAAAACATTACAAGTATACCTAACCGCCGAGATCCGTAACTACAAGTAGAACAAAACATAAGTAAATGGGTGTTGTATGTTGCGGTTAAACCTGGGTAGTTATGTAGTCATGTCTAGGGTCAATATATCTTGATCAACTATATTCATTCAAGACACAGCCAACATGTGCCTAGGAGTGACTGTGGTGTTTAGCATGCCTAAAAATTACCCAAATACCCCAAAAAACGAGCCGTCATCATAGTGAATCATGAAATACTATGGGAGTATTTCTAGATCTAACTTTGTTGTAGAAAATTCTTGTTCAAGCATTGCCCCTCGATCATTCCTTTAGCGATAGTTTATCTGCCTTGATAATTCATTACTACTCTATCGCTTAATAGAATTATATGTTTGTCTTAAGGAATATCCCTTGTATCATATATCTTGATTTAATGAAGAGGACTTACCATCCTCTTTTTCCTAATCACTTTAGATCGAAATGTCTTCAAAGGAAGGATCCAGTTCAAGTAACAACAACCCTCCATCGCCACCTTCTCCTCAATTCGATCCAATGATGACCCAGTTGGCTGTGTCTGCCGCAGTGGCTGCCAAAATGACATATTTGTTCTCTAACAGGTTCAGTGGACTAGGAAGTAACACCAACCCCCAAAACCATGAAAATGTTCAGGAGCATCAGAACGAGCGTAATAAGAGTAAGAAAGTTTTCTGGAAAAATCGAAAGGGTCAGAGTTCCCAAGGACCCTCCAAGAGGCGTGAAACTATGGTAGTTCAAGCTGCCGCTATTCCTGTTGCTATATCAACAGTTCAAGCTACCACTACTCTAGTTGTTGCGCCTACAGCCCAAGCACCTATCACTAGGTATGCGGGTAATCTCCCTTGGTGTGATAAGTGCAGCTACCATCATTATACTCCAGGACCATGTCGCGAAAAACTCTGTAACAACTGTGGCAAGAAGGGCCACCTTACTCGAACCTATAGAAAACCAGCCCCACTAATCAATCAAGCTTCTAGAACGAGTACTGTTCAAGCCTGCTATGGTTGTGGAGAAATCGGGCATTTCAAGCGAAACTGCCCAAAAGCAACAACCACCAACAACGTCAACAACGCCGAGATGGTTTTAGCTATAAGGCAAGAGGAGGAAACCGCTGATCCCACCACCGCCGTGGGTATATTTCTTCTCGACAATTCTTATGCTCACATCCTTTTCGAATCTAGTGTCAAGAAAGTTTTATTAGTCATTCATTCAGATATCTTCGTAAACATAGTCCTCGTCCAATAACCGAAACATTTGCCGTCAAGATGGTTACCGGTGAGAATGAGTGCACTAACGACTTATCTCTGAACTGTATCCTTATCTCGAGTAATCATTCTTTCCTCATTGACCTGATGTCAGTTTCAATAAAGAGCATTGATGTTATCTTTGGCATGTATCAGTTGAGTTCTAATCATACTTATACACTTTGTTATGAAAAAGCTATTTGTATCAAATTCCTCTCTGACCGGACCCTCATGATATATGGTGTCAAGCTTGGCCCAAATCTTCGCATCATTTCCTGTATCAAAGCTCAAAAACTTCTGCAAAAAGGAATGTTAGGTATTCCTAGTCCATACAATCAGCTAGAAACAAGGAGTTAAAGACCTCTATAGCGTCCCACGAAACTGTAATATTCCTGATATCTTCCCGAAGAGCTCCCGAGAATTCCTACCGAACATCAAGTCGAGTCTCGTATGGACTTAATCCCTGGAACTATCTTCGCAGCCAAATCTCCGTACATTTTTGCCCCAGCAGAAATGCAGGAGTTATCCAGTCGACTTAATGAGTTGACCGTCAAAACCGATATCCTCTTTCCAGAGTAGATGACTTCTTCGATAAAATTTAGGAGCTAGCTACTCCTCGAAGATAGACCCTAGGTCGAAACATCATCAGCTATGAGATCATGAGAGTGATGCTTCAAAGACAGCATTCAAGACTCGATATGATCACTAAGAGTTCGTATTGATACCCTTCTGTCAAACCATTTTCCTCCAGTTATGTAGTAGGCAATGAAGACATACACGTGGATCCTCATAAGGTTAAAGCAATAGAGAACTGGTCGGCACCGAAGACACCCATAGAAAACCTGTCAATTCTTGGGTTTCGCTGGCTATTATTGCAGATCTATTCAGAAAATTCTTCCAGAATCACCAAAGCCATAACCACCCCGACACGGAAAGGTGTACCCTTTCGTCGGAGTAAAAAGTGCAGATTTCCTTGTGCTAGGTCAAGTTAGAAGACACCCAGCTAGCCAAGAGTCGATTCCCCGGTAGTACCCACACAGGTTCTGAAATCATCCGCGAAACCGTCAAGAAGGTCATCTAGACCCGAGAACAATTGAAAACTTCACTAGATCGAATGAAGAATTCCGCCAATGTAGAATGGAAACCTCTGGAATTCTAGGTTGGAGATCGTGTCCAGTTAATGGTCTCGCCCTGGAAAGATATGACACACTATGGAAAGCACGGAAAGCTTAACTAGTGGTATATTAGACCCTTCGAGATCCTCATTAGGATCCACCCCGTAGCCTTCAAACTCCGAGTACCTTCAGAATTTAGAAATGTCCATCTTGTCTCCCACGTTCCGAGTCTTTAGAAGTACTTTTCCGATGAAACCTTACTAATTCCTCTTGAACAAATCGAGACCATAGACCAAAAGATCAAACGTACGAAACAAAGCCATATCCCGTTAGTGAAGGTTCGCTGGACTTCCAAGCGAGAACTTGAATTCACTTGGGAGCGCGAAGACCCGATACAGCAGAGACATGCGCATCCTTTTCCATAACATGTATCTTAATTCTTGAATTTCGGGACGAAATTCCCTCTAACGGGGGGATAATGTAACAACCCGAAATTTTGTTCCCTCGCTGTAACCGTTTCGTTAATAAAACTCGTCTTAACTGAGTTGTTCCGATTTCGTCTTCGAATTAGGTCAATTAAGTTAAAAATTTTATTTTTACCTTGTAAGTATCCAAACATGTGAAAACATCCCAAACTAGTAATATGAAAAATTTTAGTTTCGACCATATCGGGTAACGACAACTTAATCAGGTGCGACCTAAAGCATCGGTTAACGTCGGTATCGGGTAGAATTGCACCGTGTATCCAATTCAAACCATATTTAAAGTGAATTAAGACTCATTTGGAGCCTTTTTGACTCTCTCTCTAACCTCTCTCCTCAAATCCAACTTGTTGGTCCAAAATCATCCATTTCAAGCTTCAAAACACTAAGGTAATCATCCTAGCTCCTAGTATAACATCCTTAGTCTTCATTTTCGTGTTCAAATCATGGAATAGGACCATAAACATGTGTTTACGGCCCTGGAATAGCCTTAGCCCGTGAACACATGTAAATGGGGTTTTTGAGCCTTAAAACCCACCCCAAATCACCATAGGAGCTTAGATATGGCTTAAGGACTTATCGGATTGGACATAGAACACCTTGAATATCATTTTTGAGGAGTAAACATTAGTTTACTGGCCAATAACAAGCTTGGGCCGTAAACACCATTTCATAGGGAGTAAACTCCTTTTTGGGTGTTAAAATGCAACTTACACACCTCATAAGCCTTGGAATAAATCCTAGAACCAACCAAAAATTATTTGGGGGCCTTAAACATAACAAAAACCCTCCATTTAAGAGTTTACAGCCATAACAAAAACCCTCCATTTAAGAGTTTCCTGAGTACCAGTAGTACGTAACCAGAAAACTGTAATAAGTTAGATAACTAAACTTTACAATTTACAAGAACAATCATGTTTTCAGTGTACATCTTTTACATTACTATTTGGATTTGGTAACTAACACTTATGAAAATATGGGATTTTCTTGGTTAACCGCTTTTTCAGGACACTAAAGGAACTCGTTCTTTTCATAAAACAAATCGCTTATGAACTCACCAGCTTATGCTGATTTTCAAGCCACTTGTATTCTCAGGTACGCATTAGACAGGTACCCGACGATCTCTTTTGGTGAATACGGAGTGCGTAGAAGACTCGTCTTTCTTTTGTTTAAACTATGTATCTATGAAACTTGTACTACTTTACTTTTCAACTGATGTAATGAAAACTATGTAATGTACTGTTTTGTGTTTTACTTTGCTTACTATGTACATTGGTTATGATATCCCCATGAAGTCACCTCCACCCCAAGACGTTTTCGCCTTCGGTTTCGGGGTGTGACAAACGTACATAAAAAGAACGTCCAAATCTGAATTCGTATGAGGAAGTTATGATTTTTCTAAGTTACGGATATAGTTGTAGACAGCTAAAAACTCAAAATAGAGATCGAGACACTTTTATCCGACACAAACTAAATGAGAATCGAAGGTCTCAACAATAGAAGCGCAACGGTAAAAAGTCTGACGAAAACGGACGTCGGATGAAGAAGCTATGGACTTATGACGGAGTTTTCATTTCCCGGCTTACTAAAAATAATATAAAGATAATATATTAATAATATACTAAAAATAAAGTCAAAATTATCCAACGGAGTCTAAAAGAGAGTTGTAGAGCATAATCTCACCTACACGTGCATATATAAAACGTCGAAAACTGAGCTGGATGCAAAAGTTATGAATTTCTGAACTTCGGGGCACGAATCCCAACTCTGTGTCAGAACTCACGACATGAGTTTTGTAAAACTCACAATGTGAGCCCCTTGAATGACCCTTTTAAATCGACTTGACGTGTGATGCATTCCGGGAGCGAATCGGAGCTGACTCATGATGTGAGTTATGAAACACTCATGACGTGAGACCCAAAATTCACCCTATAAATAGGAACCGAGGGCAACCGGCTTTGGTTCTTCATTTCTATCATTTCCCCTATTTCTACACCCTATTAATCCCCTCTGAACTACCTCGAAGCCCCGGTAACACCTCCAACACACGATGCAAGTCCCGAAGTCCCGAGATTTCCGAGAAATCGACTTCTTTCCAATCGAAGTTCTGCTCGACTTTCGTCTCAACTTCTTCAATCTATCAAGTGAGTTCATACCCATTAATTAACCTTTTAAATGTTTTTAAATGTTTATAAATGCTTTATGGGGGCATACAAGTTGAATCATGTTTAGTTATTATATCAATCACATGTGATTAATAACTAGCATGCAAATGGATTTACTATACGTTAACTATTTTACCAAAAAGATTTCTTCGAATGACTTTCTTAAACATTTTTACATGTTTAAAAACTCTTTATCAAATTGTCTTACACACTGTAAGTTTCCTTTCAAACTCTGTTACGAAGGTATTTTCAAACAAAGGTTTTCCTTATACTTAAACTGTCTTATCAAACAAAATACTTTCAATCGTTTTATAAACTGACATCAGGTCATCGTTTCTTAGTATTAAACTTTTCAAAGGTTTTACAAAACTTCTTTTACGCTTTTATATTGTCAAATGCGTGCCTACATATGTACAGTTATATAAATAATGTTTAAAGGACTTAGGATGGTTAGCTCGCTTTATTTCCTTTTCCTCGTTGGGATGTGGCCTTATGGCATTGGTTGCTCGTCCGAATGTCGTCTAAATATTATATATATGTATATATATGTATATATATATATATATATATATATATATATATATATATATATATATATATATATATCATGTGTACATATATAGGTATAAAGGTTCCATTAGTCAGTTTAGTACCTTTGAGTAGCAAAGGTATACTTCCGGTTATACTCGTACATTACTAGTAACTATAATAGGTATAGTTAGGAGATACTACTTACAATTCCAAGTACAATGAATTACAAGAGTCAGTTCATTCATGAGTTTATAATAATACATTACATTGACATGACTATGTTTACATATATACGCTTACATGAATACGTTTACATAGATACGCTTACATGAGTACATTTTCAGAGATATGCTTACATGAGTACATTTTCAGAGATACGCTTACATGAACACGTCTACATTAATACGTTTAATAGATACTTTTACATAGGATCTGTTACGAACATTTCAGAATTACCATTCCACACCCAAAGCTGTTAGCTACAGTAGGGATAAGGGGCGTCGACGGGTGTCCACGGTTGTACTGTTCGTCGAGTTTCCACGCCGTATATATCCTAATGCAAAAGGATACATCTTTAGTTATTATATTATTCTCCTTCCTTTATTTTGTGACACATTCACATGAACGACGAGGTAGGATATATTTGATATGGATACACTATTTTTCCTTATTACTTTTATATTATGACTCATACACATAATCGACGAGGTAGACTATAACTTTTATAATAAGAGTTAAACAGGGAAAAACCGTCACATTTACAGTGATGCTTTCTTATAACACCGTCGGGTCTTGGTAGAAGACTACATTCAAAACATTCAAGTCTTGGTTGAAGACTACTTTTATACTAGTAGGAAATATAGGATTTCTAGGGTTTTCAAATGTTTACAATTACTTACAAACATTTTCATATTTTTCTCAAAATGTTTACAAGTCTTTACTTTTTGTAGTATTTACTAATCAAAGACACATTAATACTTATGAATTCACAAGCTTTATTGCTGATACTCGCTTTCAAAATAACTTGTATTCTCATGTCACAAATAGATAGGTACGACAACCAGGTCTTGTGAAGTCGGAGAAATAAAGACTTCTCTTTTGTTATCAGTATTTATTATGTTGTCTTATACTATGAAAGAACACACTTGTAATTTAAATTATACTATTAATGGAATGGATGCTGTTGTTGCTTGTTTACTACTTTACATTGTTGTGATACATTACATGACGTCCTCCGCCCCACAATGTTTCCGCCGTTCTCGGTTTTGGGGTGTGACAGATTGGTATCAGAGCATTGTTTATAGTGAATTAAGTATATGAACCCATAAAAGATATACTAACTATAAATACAATGGGATTAAAAATACTCTGACCAAGAGTTTATACTTTTAAATAATAAAATATTTAACTAAGTATACGTACCTGCATTCATATTAAAATCCGTGTTACAATGACAAGAACAAAAGTATTACAATTGTTGGATATCACAAGTAAGCTCGGGGATGTATGGTCAGTCTTGGGAGTGGCATAGCCTAATCAACTATGTTGGTCCGAGGAGTGATTAGCACATGCCCAAGAATGGTTGTGATATGGCAACAAGTCTAAAAACTTACCAACACTACCACAATGAGAGCATTAAAGCAGAACATAAGTCTAAAATACTATACGAGTATTTTGTGTTACTATAACTACTTACTTGAGAACTAAAAAGATATTCATTACTAGGTTAATAGTTGCTAAGTGGATACACTAAGGTTATATGTAACTAGGATCTCATAGACTTAGAATCTGTGAAATTTTTGCTTTACCCCTATTCCTTGTGAATTTGGAGTTAAGGTCACTTATTCGAAGGTCTGTCCTGTTTTGATTACATATAACTGGTATTCACTTTACAAATAGTGATGTAACTAATGAAGATTATCTAATAATTATCTAGATAGTTCATCTAATAATTATTTTCTTACCCCAATTATCGCATAGATAACATGACTGGACTCCATCCCCACGGCAACCCATACCTTCCGAACAAAGGCAATGCTGGATGGTTTGGAGAAGAACATGAGGATGATCATCCAATCCCTTTGAATGATCACCATGTTGAAGACCTTTTGGATGGTGATAACTCCGAACCCGAGGTTGAGAACCTACCCCCGGTAGCTCAATTTCTAAATCCTAACCCTCATCCTGCTTTTCATGGCCCGACGTCTCCTTGGGTATAATGCTTGGAAACATGGAGCAAAGAGATAGATCGACCTATGCCGTTTAATGGAGATCAAAGCTTCTACAATGTAAGTGAAGGGAGCTCAGCAGATAGAGTTCTACCAATCCTGATCCGTAGAGTTTCCCGAAACGAAATTCAAGGCAGGACGGCTCTCCAACGTATCGAAGAGGTTAATGCCAATGCAATAATGCATACCATTCGCACCAATCGCCTTAATCACAAGTGAAAGATCTGAGAGAAACCATGATACCCTGCTGCAAGCACTACCTGAAACCCGAGCTGAAGTCATAGAGCTCCAAGTACGCCAGAGGGTGTACGAAAGATACCTTCTTGATATTGAATGTCAACTAACCGAAATAAGGGTTCACCATCGGGTGACCGTCGCTAATAGGAGATACCTTACTTCCTTCTTTGTTTTAAAGAACCGTGTTCTTGTCTATGTTCTGTGTAGTACTTTCTATGTGACTACCTTGTACTGTAAGTACTTTTAGTTAAGTCTTTATGATGTCAAAGACTTTTCTACTCCGAATATGATGTATGACCTACAATAAGGTCAATTTCCCCAAAGTTATTACATCTTAAACAACAATGATATTGACAGTCGGCTAACCTTTGTGTCACTCTTTGTTCCAATACTTTCATCATACTATCATCGAAGTCTATCTGAAACCGACTCTAGGATAGTTATTGGACTAGGGTAATTTATCTCTGGAATCATTTTCAAGTCTCTTTTAAAGGTTGGATCATATTATCCACCAACCAATAATACCTCGGCTCGAATGACAAACGTCTTGAGATATTCTACGAACTTACTTCTACTCTTTACTAGGGCTGCATCATAGGGATGTAGGTCGAACCCGCAAGAACATATTTATATTCTTTACATAAATGATCGAACTACATCTAGGTTCAACCATACTCGCTCACAAGTTCATTTTCTTTCCGTGTAACAGAATCATGTCGCCGAAGAAAGGTGATCAACCCATCAGCCAAACACCAACTCTTCAGACTGATGCAGCTACCTTTCAAGCTGCCGTGACAGCTGTTCTGACTCACCTTAACACTAAAAACGCAAATGTTAGCGGGATTGTTAGCAATAATTCCAATCCGAGTAACAATCAAGTACCTCAACAAGTACTGAACTACCATGACATCCCGAATCTCAAACCCAAGAACAACAAATGAAAACTCTGGGATAGATATAAAGGAAAATCACCCCAAGGGGCGAGTAGAAGACAACAACCTGTGGCAACTATCGTAACCACGACATATGTACCTCCTACTACCATCCCTTCTGGTATCCCAATTGCCCCATACCCAGCTAGACAATATGCTGGAAACCTACCGAAATGCAATAAGTGCAGCTTCCATCATCTGGGTAGTTGTCGTCCATTACACTGCTTTAAATGCGACAAGAACGGACATACTACCAATTGCTGCAGGACTCGGATCCAACACCTTACTTCAACCACCAATGTCGAAATCTCTCGAATATGCCATCTATGTGGTGTAATGGGACACTTCAAGAGGGACTGTCCAACAGAGAAGAACGACGGTGAATCCGGAGGAGTTTGACCTCAGAATGGAAAGAGGCAACGAAGGACCCTACTCTAGTATAGGTTCACTTCCAATCGTCAGTATCATGTATGTTTTTAAAACATGTTTAAAACTAGTGCAACTCGAGTCTTATCTTTTGCGAGATCCCATCAGTTAAGGGACCCTCGTGCTACGTATACTTGCCTTTTATAGTATATTTTGTTCGGAACAGTATTCCCGTAGTTACTCTAACTCTGTTAAAAGTTGCACTGTTGTGTTTTGACTGTAATGCCTTTATGATCAAATCTAGTGTCTTTTACTTCTAAGTAAGGCCGACATTATCATACAACTTGAGTCAATTCGATCCGCACAATACTAGTTTCGTGCATACGTGTCCTTCTCCGAAAACGTCTTTCTAGCGAAGCCGTCATTCCAGAACACCAAAATACTAATGCATAGAGTGCCTCATGTTTCTTATCCCTTCCGAAGAAAAACTTAGCAAACCTCCCCGAAGTACCACTCATACAGTACGTCATGTTCAATCCAAAGACCCATACGGTTGATCTATCGTTGAAGAATGTATACATAGAGGTGGTATATAATAAAGGTTCTACAGGTTTAGAATTGATGATTCCACTTTAACTTCTTTTCCTCGTTGGGATGTGGGCTTAAAGAAGAATCATTTATTCGACTGCCTTTTCAATATTAATTATATACGACTCGTATACGCAAAACTGTGATTGATAAACCAAGTATGAGTTCTAATATGAAATTCAGGATGGAGACTGCTTAAGACTACAAGTGATCATGCTGCCATGTGAATAAACTTAGAAGCCAAACTAATTCCCTTCTTGCTGATCAAGATAAGAGATTGAAGCTCAGAAGTACTTACGAAAGGAATAGTATACATTCCTTTCATACATCGTCACTACAAGCCAGGAAGTGAAAAACATTTAGCATACATTCGACCAAGAAGAATTATCATGCCGGTGAAGTCAAACGAAAGAAGCAAAGTCGTATCCTGATAGTGAAAGGTTCACTGGAATGCCAAGCGAGGACTTGAGTTCACTCAGGAACGCGAGGATCAAAGGAAACTTCTGTCTGTAACATAATTATCAAGTCTTGCTTAAACTCTAATTTCGGGATGAAATTCCCTCTAACATGGGGATGATGTGACAACCCGATATTTCGAGACAGTATAATGGAACACAAGTCAAATTTAGGTCAAAATTTAACTTTCCTAAAATCTTATTTGAGTTAAATAAAGTAGTAGGAATCGTATCAAGGTTTTCATACATATATAGAACCCTAAAATCCGAGTTATAACGAAGAAGTTATGACCAACCGAAGATGCTCGGCAAAACCGACAACATTGATAAACATAAAACACGAAGTTTCAATACAATAATTTTTAGCCTTAGGTATCTAAATGAAAGTTTTAGATATCATTAAACCGTAAACGTACATAAAAAGAACGTCCAAATCTGACTTCGTATGAGGAAGTTATGATTTTTCTAAGTTACGGATATAGCAGTAGATAGCTAAAAACTCAAAATAGATATTGAGAGACTTTTAGCCGACACAAACTAAATGAGAATCTAAGCTCTCAACAATAGCAACGCAACGGTAAAAAGTCTGATGAAAACGGATGTCGAATGAAGAAGTTATGGACTTATGATGGAGTTTTTGTGACCCGGCCTACTAAAAATATAGTCAAAATTAGCCAACGTAGTCTAAACGAGAGTTGTAGAGCATAATCTCACCTAAACGTGCATATAAAGAACGTCGAAAACGGTGCTCGGATGTAAAAGTTATGAATTTCTGAAGTTCAAGGTGCGAATCCCGACTCTATGTCAGAACTCACGATGTGAGCCCCTTGAACGACACTTTCAGAGCCACTTGACGTGTGACGCATGCCATGAGTGAATCGGAGCTGACTCACGATGTGAGTTATGAAAAACTCACGACGTGAGACCCAAAATTCACCCTATAAATAGGAACCGAGGGCAGCCGGCTTTGGTTCTTCATTTCTATCATTTCCCCTACTTCTACACCCTATTAAGCCCCTCTAAACTACCTCGAAGCCCCGGTAACACCTCCAACACACGATGCAACTCCCGAAGTCCCGAGATTTCCGAGAAATCGACTTCTTTCCAATCGAAGTTCTGCTCAACTTTCACTTCAACTTCTTCAATCTATCAAGTGAGTTCATACCCCTTAATTAACCTTTTAAATGTTTTTAAATGTTTATAAATGCTTTATAGGGGGATACAAGTTGAATCATGTTTAGTTATTATATCAATCACATGTGATTAATAACTAGCATGCAAATGGATTTACTATACGTTAACTATTTTACCAAACAGATTTCTTCGAATGACTTTCTTGAACGTTTTTACATGTTTAAAAACTCTTTATCATATTCTCTTACACACTGTAAGTTTCCTTTCAAACTCTGTTACAAAGGTGTTTTCAAACAAAGGTTTTCCTTATACTTAAACTGTCTTATCAAACAAAATACTTTCAATCGTTTTATAAACTGACATCAGGTCATCGTTTCTTAGTATTAAACTTTTCAAAGGTTTTACAAAACTTCTTTTACACTTTGATATTGTCAAATGCATGCCTACATATGTATAGTTATATAAATAATGTTTAAAGGACTTATGACGGTTAGCTCGCTTTATTTCCTTTTCCTCGTTGGGATGTCGCCATATGACATCGGTTGCTCGACCGAATGTCATCTAAATATTATATATATATATATATATATATATATATATATATCATGTATACATATATAGGTATAAAGGTTCCATTAGTCAGTTCAGTACCTTTGAGTAGCAAAGGTATACTTTCGGTTATACTCGTACATTACTAGTAACTATAATAGGTATAGTTAGGAGATACAACTTACAATTCCAAGTACAACGAATTACAAGAGTCAGTTCATTCATGAGTCTATAATAATACATTACATGTTACATGACTATGTTTACATATATACGCTTACATGAATACGTTTACATAGATACGCTTACATGAGTACATTTACAGAGATACGCTTGCATAAACACGTCTACATTAATACGTTTAATGGATACTTTTACATAGGATCTATTACAAACATTTCGGGACTTACCATTCCACACCAAAAGCTGTTAGCTACAGTAGGGAAAAGGAGTGTCGACGAGTGTCCAAGGTTGTAATGTTCGGCGAGTTTCCACGCCGTGTATATCCTAATGCAAAAAGATACATCTTTAGTTATTATATTATTCTCCTTCCTTTATTTTGTGACACATTCACATGAACGACGAGGTAGGATATATTTGATATAGATAAACTATTTTTCCTTATTACCTTTATATTGTGACTCATACACATAATCAACGAGGTAGACTATAACTTTTATAATAATAGTTAAACAGGGAAAAACCATCACATTTACAGTTAAACAGGTAGACTATAGCTTTTTGTAGTATTTACCAATCAAAGACACATTAATACTTATGAATTCACCAGCTTTATTATTGATACTCACTTTCAAAATAACTTGTATTCTCAGGTTACAAATAGACAAGTACAACAACCAGGTCTTGTGAAGACGGAGAAATCAAGACTCCTCTTTTATTATCAATATTTATTATGTTGTCTTATACTATGAAAGAACACACTTCTAATTAAAATTATACTATTAATGCAATGGATGATGTTGTTTCTTGTTTACTACTTTACATTGTTGTGATACATTACATGACGTCCTCCGCCCCCACAACGTTTCCACCGTTCTTGGTTTTGAGGTGTGACAGTATAAGTGGAGAATGATGTGAGACTCGTGAATCTCAAGCGTAACTTGAGTCGGGGACCACATAATCTTGTATGGGTGATTTGACATCTATTCAATGATCCGCGGCATCCCCGTCATTGAATTTGAGATGAACATAATCTGAGATGAACATGCAATTGATAGTTAATGAATCTCAAAGATCTAGGAATTTCATGATGATTGAAATTGACGAAGAGCTTTATCTACCTAAATAACTTTGTGGTGTGTTTACGGCATCCCTTTACGCATCATGAAGCCAAACATGGATCCTAGCCTTAATCTAATAATTCATTTAGGGTAATTATTAATTAAGGACTTATATAAAACTAATTGGAGTCTTATCTTTTGTAGATGTCGAACTAAGGAGACAACAACAACAACAATAACAATTTTCCTCTTCCTCCTCCTCCTCCTCCAACTCAAAACTCAAGTTTCTCTCTCATGTCGGTTCTTAATAGGGAGAAACTCAAGGAAGATGGATCGAACTATCTTGATTGGATCAGAACCTTGAGGATTACGTTAAGATATGAGAACAAAGAGTATGTTCTCGACGAAGATGTCCCCGTGCTTGGAGAAAACCCCACCCTAGAAGAAGTTATTTCCTACAACAAGCATTATGATGAATCGACCAAAGTGGCTTGCCTTATGTTAGCGACCATGGGCTATGGTATCCAAAAGAACTTTGAGACATGGGGTGCTTTTGACATCAACCAGCAGCTCGAGGAAATGTTTCAAGAGCAAGCAAGGCAAGAACGATTCGAGATCGTTAAATCCCTCATGGCATGTAAGCTACAAGAGGGAGCTTCTATGTGTGCGCACATCCAAAAGATGAAGTCGTACATAGACAGACTTGGGAATCTAGGTGTCGAGCTTCCTAAGGAGTTGTCCATTGACATGGTCTTGAACTCGCTTACTAGTTCGTATTCTCAGTTCATCATGAACTTCAATATGAATGGCCTCGGCAAGACTTTGATGGAGTTACATGCCATGCTCAAAACTACTGAAGCAAGCATGAAGAAGACCAACAACTCTAAGCCTACTGCTCTCGTGCTGGCTTTTGACCGTGGTTCTGCCAAAAGGAAAAGGGCGCCTCAACCTAAAGAAAAGGGTAAGGGTAAGGTCGGATAGTCTGGTCCTCCTCCCAAGAAAAGGGCCCAAGCTGAAATAGCTCCTTCTTCAGATCCAAGTGAGGCCGTTTGTTTTTACTGCCAGGAAAAGGGACACTAGAAGCATAGTTGCCCTAAATACCTCGAGGACCTTAAGAAGAGCAAAGTCAAGGAGGGTAGCACCTCAGGTATGTTCATGATAGAACTCCATAGCACATTTACTTCTAACTCTTGGATTCTTGATACAGGATGTGGTACTCACATTTGCTCTGATATGCAGGGACTAAGACAAAGTAGGAAGTTGAAGCATGGTGAGCTCAACCTAATCATGGGAAACAGGTACAATTCAGTTGTTACAAGGATTAGGAACTATGAGCAAATGCTTAGTGGTGGTGTTTGTCTATGATACACTTCCGATATGTTTTTGGGGGTATGCCTTAGAGACAACCGCCCATATCCTAAACCTCATACCTACTAAGGAGGTTGCTAAAACACCCTCTGAAATGTGGAGTGGTACACATCCTGCTCTTGCACATGTAAAGGTTTGGGGACACATCCTTCTCTAGCACAAGTAAATATACCCATATTTACGATAATCATCGGTGAAAGTCACGTAGAAGCGGTTCCCATCCTTTGTGGTGGATCTAAAGGGCCCACACACGTCGGTGTGTATAAGATCCAATAAACCCTCACCTCTCTCACAAGTTCTAGTGAAGGGTGACTTGGTCACATTTCCAAGTAAACAAGATTCGCACGTGTCATCTTCCCTAAGTTCGAATGACTCCAACACTCCATCCTTTTGGAGTTGGGCTATGCGCTTCTTGTTGACATGTCCAAGATGATAATGCCACATGGATGCCTTATCCATAGTATTGGAAGAATCCATACACAACACATCATTTCCTAGGTTATCTACAGCCATAACAGTTTCATAAATTCCATTACAAGGCATAGCTTCAAAATATAAAACACCATTTAGATAATCATAAATCGAACCATTCTCATTATTAAATGAATATCTAAATCCTTGTCTAAACAAACCATGAAAAGAAACGATGTTTCTTGCCATATCTGGTGAGTAGCAACAATTATTTAACTCTAAATTAAATCCATTACTAAGCACTAAAGAATACACTCCAATCTTGGTGACAGGCGACGATCTTCTGTTTCCCATGATTAGATTTATTCTTCCAAGCTCCATATCTCTATTTCTTCCTAGTCCCTGCAAATCAGAACATATGTGATAACCACATCCTGTATCAAGAACCCAAGAAATAGTATGAGATGAATCATTAGATTTAATTGTGTAAATACCTGTGAAACATGGCTTGATCTTCCCATCCTTGATGGCTTGTAGATATTCCGGGCAGCTTCTCTTCCAATGCCCTATTTTGTGGTAATGGTGGCACTCTACCTCCTTTGGGTTTAGGTTGGGCTTAGCAGGATCAACCTTGGTCCCACTAGAAGAGGAACCATCTTGGGACTTTCCCTTGTGGCGGCTCTTTGAAAAAACCTTCCTCTTCTTGCCCCTTCCTTGCCCAATAGCTAAAACAAGAGCAGCGGGTGGATTGGGAGTTGGTGCAATAGACTTGTCCTTGAGGTTGCTCTCAGCAGTCCTTAGGAGCCCTTGGAGTTTGCTTAGGGTGACCTCTTCCTTGTTCATGTGGTAGGTCATGCTAAATTGGTTGTAGCATGAGGGCAAAGAGTGAAGAACAATGTCGATAGCTAAATCTTCCCCAAAGTTGACATTCAACTTGCGAAGACGATCAACATACCTTTGCATCTTTTGCAAGTGCACGGTTAGAGACTCTCCACTTCCCATTTTAGTAGTGATCATATTCGTTATGATTTCATATCGCTCTTGCCTCGCGCTTTGGTGGTATCTCTCCATCAAGTCTTGATGCATCTCATAAGGATACATGTCCTCATAGGACTTTTGGAATTCGGATTTCATCGTGGCTATCATGATGCAATGGACTTTCATTGCATCAGGTTCATGGGTCTCAAAGATAGCCATATCTTCGGGAGTAGCAGTTTCAGGATTGATCTTCTCGAGCTTCTCATCAAGAACATACTCTTTGTCCTCGTAACACGTAATCATGCGAATGTATCTTATCCATTCGCTAAAGTTCGATCCATCAAAAGTCACTTTTTGACAAAGGCTCATTAGAGTGAATGAGCTAGCAACAGTGTTGTTTGCGTTAGACATCTACAAATAGAAAGGAAACAAAGTTTGATTAGAGTTAAGTCCCTAATTAACACCCAAAATAAAAATTAGGGCCAGCACCCAACAACATTATTTACAAATTAAAAAAGGAATGCCGTATTCCAATATGCAAATAATTTGGAGGTAAGTGAATGATGATTCACTAATTCTTCACCATGAAAAACATAAGCTTAAGTTTTAAATGTATTAAGAATTCCTAGATTTCTTTGAGATTCATTGAACCTTTCAATCGCATGTTTACATCTTGATATGCCCCTCTAGTTTGTGACTGGGATACCGAGGATCACAAAGCGGGTGTGAATAACCATGCAAATCTACATGGTGCCTTCATTGTTACAGTCAACTATTCGATGTGCCGGTAAACCACACACGCTCCATCGAGCTATGACAAACAATGAATCACCCTTTGCCACATTTATTTAGAACCAATTAATGTGCTGGTTAACCATACACGCTCCACTGACATCTTAACAAGGGTGCAAAGTGTAATTTCATGGGATTGCATCAATTCACTTTCCTAAAGTAACTAAGATTGGGAATTTTATGAAACATGTTTAGTTACTTTATAAAGATTCATTATACTTATTAATGAGGAGAGGGTTTCCCTATCCTACCCATTCGGCTAACGACCCTCCACCAGTCAAGAAAGTGGTGGGTGTGAGTGTACACCCATTAAGCATCATTTTATAGGCAGCAACCTTATACCCACCTTATAGACCGGCTTCGTGAATGATACCTACTAACGGTAAGACTAGAATTTTAAATTATATATATATATATATATATATATATATATATATATATATATATATATATATATATTAAGCTTGTAATAATATAATAGTATAGGGTTAAATTTTAAACTTGTAAAATTCTAGGGTCTGAAATTTAAATTTAAATTAAACTTTTAATCACAACACTTAAATTTCAAAAACTTGAGGACAAGTTTTAAACTTTTCAAAACATAAGGATCAAATAGCAAATAATACAAGTAAACTAATTAGATTATCTCAATTTGATTTTATTCAATACTACTTGCAAGATAATTCACCAATTCAATTCAAATAATCAATTATTATCATATAAGGAAATTATTATTCAACTAATTGGTAATTATCTTTTGTTTGGTCAAGAGTATACTCATATATATGATAAAATTCAGATTTTAATGACCCAAAATAGTTAAGGCAAGTATCCTCAAGTAAAACAACAAGAAATCCCTAAACTACCTCCAACTGACGCTCGAACTCGCCGAGTTCCACTATGGACTCGCCGAGTTGGAGCTACTCGCCGAGTCCACAATGGAACTCGCCGAGTTCATTGAACAGAATCACAAAATCGATTTTTTTTCAAGCAACAAGCAATCAACCAATGCATCAATTCAATAGAAAACAATCAAATTCCTGATACCACTAATGGGTTTGAGCCATAAGAACTTTCCTATGTGTATATGTAAATCCTAATGCTTGGATCTAGGTTACTCTAATTGAACATGCAATGTATCCAAGGCTTACAATTCTAGATCTGGTGTAAACAATTGAATCATATAATATAAAACAGATCTAGAGGAATACCTTAAGTTGCTTACTTGAAACTTCTTGTTCTTGGAGCTCAGAGTCACAATTGTCAATCCTTTAATGGCTTACAAACACCAACTAGCAAGAGGATGATCTTGAGAGAGAGTGGGGAGTGTGAGAAATGGGCCCTAGGATTTCTTGCCTTTCATGAGTGCCGATTTCCCTCACCCAAGGGATCTATTTATACTATGAGCTATTAGGGTTTCACCCTTAACCCTAATTGAATAACTTAGGCCCTAAGCAATCCACAGATCCTCCTAGATATTAGGCTTGGACGATTTTAAGATATCCAAACCCTAAAAATCATCCACCCTTATATCCATAAGGATTCATAGCCCAAAACACAACTATCACACATTTGACAGTTTATGCCCCTTTATTTAATTAATCTCTTTAAGTCACCAAATTAATTCTTAATTAATATATGACTTATATTAATCAAATAATATTATTATTCCTATAATATATTATTCTCATAATGTATTAACAATAATATCTCCTCTCTTTACAAATCATCCTGCCAAGTTGCTATGGTGAAGCCAACCCAAAAGGACCATGCACAACCGGGTCAAGTACTTACGAAATATAGTTATAGCCTTAGACACTAATCCAACAAGTTGGTCTTCTTACCTTTCACTATCCACCCTAGAAGCCAAAAACAGAGTTGAAGTTTTTTTCTTTTGAGAAATGTTGTGACTTTCTAATAATCATGTTGACTTTTGTGGTTTTTTAAGTATCCGTATACAAGTCATGATTTGATGATTCATACAATTTCATCTTTCCAAGTACTAACTCGGAAACAAAAGATAAGAGATGTCCCCAATGAGTAAGTCTTCATATTATTTTTATTTTGTTTATTTGTATGTATGTGTATGCTCCAAAATTGTGGATATCTTGGTAATTTTTAATTTATGATTATCTTATATGGTTGAAGACCATATAATAAAGTTGTACACAAATTGAAACACATTTTGTTTTATATAAAGCCCGTCCATGTTCTGTTGTTGCTAGGTCAGTTCCATTAAGTATGATGCATGCTTCAAAATTATTGTTTATCGAGCTAAGTTATATAAATTATTTTAAAAATACAATTTACTCAAGTTTAATCAAATTCAGAAGTTAATTCTGAGTTCTAGGTTACTTTCTATCAATGTGTTCATAACTTCAACTTTTTTTATATAACTCTTAATTATTATAAGTTTCTTAGTTTTTTATTAACTTAATTTTTTTGTTTTTGGGATGTATATTGATATAGATTTTCCTGATTGTTATATATATATATATATATATATATATATATATATATATATATATATATATATATATATATATATATATATATATATATATATATATATAGCCACGCATGTATGTGATATCTTCTTCTTGACAAGTGTTAAAAGCAGTTGAGTCAATTATATTTTTATGTTTTGATGATAAAATCCTTATGCCAAATGCCAAGCAGATTAATTCATCTATTAAGTGTTATAAAATCCTTACTTTCTTTTTCCAACATATAATTGTAGAAACATCGCCATGGAGTATGAAGCAGGAATCAGAAGACGAAGGTTCTCAAAACAAGGAGAAAAGAAGTATGTTATTTTTTGTTTTCAGAAGTGCATGTTACATATGTGTACTTAATTGCTTGTGTTGTGTAATTTAGTATAAAGATTAATGTAAGTATTTTATTTGGTATGCATGAATGCTTTAACATCTAAAATCGCATTGCCACGTAAGGTCGTATATATTATTATTGGTAAATAACATCGTTAGAGAGGCCTCATGAAACAAAAAATTCAAAGATATAAAAATTCTAGGCATCGAGACAAAATAAATATGTTATTTGAAAATTAGTGTATATATATATATATATATATATATATATATATATATATATATATATATATATATATATATATATATATATATATATATATATATATATAGAAATTTATGCGAAAAACAAAATATATCTCTTTTATTACTATTAGATTCTTAGCTACATGCATAGATAGAATAGTATTACCCATCTTTATCTTTTTTTTACTGTTATGACTTCATAATTAGGGAAAAAGCATTTTCAAGTATTGTTGGTATACTAATAATATAATTAGATTAAAATGTATGGGGAAAATAAATGCATAGAATGGAAAGGAAATGGTCTTTATTTGATCAATATTAAAAAAAAAATACACCAAACGGAAAAATAACAATATAGTCTGTTTAGTTGAAGTTTGATACGTTAGATTTGTATATTTATGATTTTTTTGTGTATATGGTAATAATTGATTTGTTTATCTATTTTTTATAATTATTTATCGGTCGTTTTGCATAAAAGAACTAATTGTCTCTAAAACTAATTTTTATATACACATCGTTTAGCGTGCGTAAACAGCTAGAATATATATATATATATATATATATATATATATATATATATATATATATATATATATATATATATATATATAAAAGCTATCTTGCAAAATGAATAGTGAACTCGCGAAGTTTTAGCAGAATTGGTCCTTGTATTATTGTTGGAAGTATCAACATGCTGGTAAAGTCGGAGCATATTTTGACTGCGTAAAGGGTTGTCACAAATGGCCCTTTGTTTATATATGTTTGTTCAAATTCATCTCTAGGTTAGTTTTTTTTCTGCTTTTGGTGAGTTTTTTTTTATTTCATTCTTCATATTCTTACTAGACACGTGTTACGTGTTAGCAATCTGCCTTATCTTTATTTGCCTCAGCTGCTCGATTACACCACTATTCTTTACTTTTGCTTCGTTACTTTTGCCCACCGCTCCAATTTGGTCATGGCAACCACTTCTTTCATCGTTACCAGAGCCCCGTTTTGGAACTCGCGGCGGACGTGGCGCCGGCTACACCAACAGAGACGCTACGGCTGGCGAACGGTCGGGAATCGTTTTCGAACAACGCAGTGGAGCCGGATGCGGTTCAGCCGTCCATTCCGTTTCTCATCTCACGATTGCAGGTATGAGATGTTGCTAACCCATCGTCACCCACCGATCGGTCTCTTAATCGGTTGGTCATCGGCTAAAATCTTTGTTCGACTTCCCCATCTTCTCTTACCTATTTCGCTTGCTACCCACCGTTGTAAATCGATTTCAGCCACCGATTTCACAGCTTTGTTTTGGATTTGATTTGAATGTTTTCAGGATTTTGAAATCAGCAACGTTGTTGGGTAGTGCACAGCCCACCACATGGTCCAGGTTTGATTTTCCTTTCATTCTATGCTCAATTTGGCTTTTCTTTTTGAAAAATCTGACCTTTAAAGCCGTAATTATCGGTCTACCACATCCTTCGTTGTTGGCACCCATAGGGAATTTTGAACATTCAAAACCGTCACGACGAAGAAGACGAAATTCTTCGTTCCAGATAATTTGCTTATGAACAAAGGATTAGAGGGTTCCAGAGGGAAAATCTATTGCGACAGGGGCGAAAGACTGTTTTGTTGTTCAGATTGGTCGTTGTGTTCAAAGGTAAAATTGGTTGGTAGTTTTCAATTTTTGCTATAATTTGATTTCATAAGGAACTGTTGAAATTATTGATGCAGTTGGTTTTAGAGTGAAGGAAGACGTCAATCTGTCACTTATTGAGTTTCAACTTATTAATGTTGATGTAACATCCCAAAATACGGGCCCAAAATTTCATTTTTAATTAGGCGATTTGCAAAACGTTTGTAACAAAATATCATTCGACCATATAATTTAATAAAACATGCCTCGTGTTTGTAAACCAAAACGTAAATCATAATAATATTGGAGTACAAATCCCAGAATGTCTCATAGTGCGGAAAAACAAGAGCGTGTGTGTGATATGCCGCTACCGCTCCATCTCCTTCCCCTTAGCTAAAGAGGTACCTGAAACAACAACTAAAAACCGTAAGCACGAAGCTTAGTGAGTTCCCCCACTGTACCGCATACCAAGTAACCACATAACATACATATATTGTCAGGCATATTTGGGTGCCCGACCTACCCCTTCGGTCCTCTCGACCGAATACTAACTAGCATATTTGGGTGCTGGTCTCCCCTTCGGTCCTCTCGACCGGATACTGACTAGCATATCTGGGTGCTTGTCTCCCCTTCGGTGCTCTCAACCGGATACTGACTAGCATATATGGGTGCTGGTCTCCCCTTTGGTCCTCTCGACCGGATACTGGGGACTATTTCACCCCTACCACTACCACATAACACATATCACATAATCTATTTAACATGGCTGGGCATGACTGCCCCTTCGGCCCTATCGACCGGTAACCTGGGGACTATCTCCCCTACTATCACTAGCACAAAGCATCATATCATACAAACACATAAACATAAAACAGGTAATAGCAACCCTAGATGAATATCACAGAGACAATCATCTAATCATACAATTCCTACTAGGGGGTCGACATTGTGGCCTTAGACCCCCTGCTACTAGAAGGTAACTCACCTCGGAGTAAATGTTCAAAGACTGCTTGCTGAGCGCCTGACTGCTGAGCTGGTAATCCTCCGGCTATAAATGATTAACATAGATTAGACACCCATTAATACCCTTAGGTCAAAAGACTGGCCCTCCCTTGGTCCAAGGTCAACTCCTTGGTCAAAGTCAATGTCTATTTGACTGGACTCGCCGAGTCACGACATAGACTCGCCGAGTCCTTCTACTATTAACCCGGTCCTACTTGACCAGTCCTTCTTCCCACTCACTGAGTCACCCTTAACTTATTACTTGGGATAATTGAACCGACTCGCGACCCAACTCGCTGAGTCCAGGAACAACTCGCTGAGTTTGAAGAACAACTCTCCGAGCTCCAGGCAATCTTCATAGGACTCGTCGAGTTCCATTTGGGACTCACCGAGTCCCTTGACCAATTTCCCATATAGACCAAATTTACGACATGCAACACTTCAAAACCAAAGATCTATGATCCTAGGGCATGCTTATTACGTAAAGTTGCAAACTTTACGTGCATGCATGACCCTACAAGCTCCAAAAGGCAAATCCAAGCTTTTTATGAGTTCATACACTCAATGGGGACCTCAATCACTCCAACCACAGAAAGTTTATACTTCTAATACGTCCATATTGTCTAGATCTGAATTCCTTTCGGACCATTAAGCACAAACACGGGAGTATGGTGTTTTAGGGCTTGAAAACCACCATTTTAGGGACAAAAGTGGATCTAAAGAACTAGTGATCAAGGTAGGCCTCCCGAATCCTCTCCAAAAGCGGAGTCACCACTGTCATCCACATGAAAATATCCTTGATCGGTGCTGCCTTGTGGCTAAGCGCGTCGGCCACCACATTGGCCTTCCCCGGGTGGTAAAGGATCTCACAATCATAATCATTCACCACATTAAGCCACCAACACTGCCTCATGTTCAAATTCGGCCAATCCATGAGGTACCTCAAACTCTTGTGGTTTGTGTAAATGGTACACCGAACCCCGTAGAGATAATGTTGCCAAATCTTGAGGGCGAAGACCACCGCCCCCAACTCTAAATCATGCGTCGGGTAGTTCGCCTCGTGAAGCTTCAGCTGCCACGAAGCGTAGGCAATGACGTGCCCTCTTTGCATCAGTACCGTGCCCAACCCCGAAATGGATGCGTCACAATATACCACAAAATCCTCCACGCCCTCTGACAGGGCTAAGATTGGCGCCTCGCACAATCTCTGTCTCAGAACCTCGAATGTTGTCTGCTGCTCAAGCCCCCATCGAATCACTACAGCTTTCTTAGTCAACCGTATCAGGGGTACGGCTATCTTGGAGAAGTCCTGAATGAATCTGCGATAGTAGCCTGCTAAACCCAACAAACTCCGAATCTCAGATGGAGACTTCGGAACCTCCCATCTCATCACGGCCTCTATCTTGGCCGGGTCAACCAGTATAGCCTTCTGGTTGACAAGGTGCCCCAGGAATTGCACCTCGCACAACCAAAACTCGCACTTGGAGAACTTGGCGTACAAGCTCTCTCTCCTTAGGGTTTCGAAAACCTCTCTCAGATGTTCCTCGTGCTCCTTCTGCATCTTGGAATAAACCAGGATGTCATCAATGAATACTATCACAGACCGATACAGCATCGTCTGCACATGCGGTTCATGAGGTCCATGAACGCAGCAAGAAAATTGGTGAGCCTGAACGTCATCACCACGAACTCATAATGGCCATAACGCGTCTGAAACGCGGTCTTTTGCACATCCTCCTCTCTGACCCTCATCTGATGATAAACTGAATGCAAATCGATCTTGGAGAACCAAGATGCTCCCTGCAACTGATTAAAGAGGTCATCAATCCTCGGGAGTAGGTAACGGTTCTTCACCGTTACCTTGTTTAGCTCCCGATAATCTATACACATCCGATGCAACCCGTCCTTCTTCACAAACAGAATCGGGGCTCCACAAGGTGAACTGCTTGGTCTAATGAATCCCTTGTCTAACAACTCCTGCAGCTGCGTAGACAACTCCTGCATCTCGAGAAGAGCCAACCGATATGGTACCTTGGCTATCGGAGCCGCACTATGGATTAGGTCGATCCTGAACTCTACCTGACGCTCCGGAGGTATCCCAGGAAGCTCCTCTGGGAACACATCTGCGTAGTCTCGCACCACCGGGACCTCGCTCACCATCGCCTTACCCGCCTCCCGGGTATCCATAACATACGCGACATATCCCGCGCAACCCTGTTGAAGGTAGCGCCTAGCCCTCGCTGTTGAACATACTGTGGGTCCACGTTGTGGCCTCTCGCCATGGATCACCAGCTCTCCCCCACCTGGGGTCCTGATTCGCATTAGCTGTTGTGCACAATCTATCACCGCCCCATTAGGACTCAACCAATCCATGCCTATAATCACCTTGTGCACAAGTTATCGTCGTGTTAGTAGTTTCGGATTTGTTATTGATTCGAGACCGAATCAATTCGTTTGATAACGATTTTTGGCGTTGTTGTGTATTGTAATTCGTTGGTAGTCGCAGTGTCAGTATTTGATCACAACAGATGTATTGAATTAACATTGAAAATTTCTGTTTACAGCCCCTCTTTATTTGGTAAATTTACTTTTTCAACCCTTTGAATAAATTAACTTCCGGTTTAGTCCTTAAACCATTTTTCTTGGCATTTTACCATCAACACTTATTGAAATTAATAATTTTCAGCACATTTTCAATTGAAAACAGTTTTAGTCCATCGAAATACAGTTTTCTCGGCAGTAACCTCTCTTTTTCGAAATTTTTACACTTTTGGCCCAAATTGGAAAAATTTTGCAACTTTGGTCCTTTTCAATTATGAAAAGCATTTTAAACCTTAGAAAAGGACTTGGAACACTAGTAGTCCACTGTTTTACAGAAAAACACAGTTTCAACCTTTCAAATTGGAAAATTTCGCATATTGGGCCCTATTGGGCCGAAAATGTCATTTTTAGCCCATTAAGCTTGAAATTTATATTTTTAATCCTCCAAAAGAATATATTTCCATAAAATACTTTATTGAAACTGTTTTGACTCCTCTCATCCATCAGAATTCGTAATATGTCATTTTGGGCCCTTTAACTTTAAATTTTTAACATTTTGTGTCCAAAAATGAGTTTTTAGCCCAAAGAAGATGTTATTAAGCCACTTAGCTATTTTTCTTGGAATACTTTGTATGTAGTGATATAATTTATGCTAGTATCATTTGACATAAAGTATATCTCGATTTTTAGGGGTTTATGACTAGATCCAACATCATAATCACACCAAAAACACACATATAAGCATAGAAATCATACAACGCATACAAATACATATAGATCTACACTTTCACTTGTATTCCCCCCCACAAAACTTATAAAACAGAAAATTAGGGAGTATGAAGCTCACCATAGGGTTTGGTGATTTTCGGCCTAAGCAACCTTCCTTGGAGGATTTCGAACTTGAATGCTTCTTAGGTGCTAGATCATGATTTTGAATGAATTAAGAGGTGGTTTTGGGTGAAATGAAGTAGCTAGCTTAAGGATCTAAGAGATTTCTTAGATTAGATGATGATTTTTGTGTAAAAATTCCCTTGATTCCTTCTTAGATCTCGAAATATGGGTGAATTATGAGAGAGTTTCATTGAGAGAAAAGTGAGTGAATTGTGTGTGTGTGCGTTGGAATCGGCCGAGAATCAAGAAGGAAGGAGAGAAAAGAGAAGCATGAAAGGATGGTGCATGGAAGTATGAATCCTCTTGCATGGAAGTCCCTTGGATAATTGTGAGGTGTCACTCACAAAGTCAACCCTTCTTCTTGGGCTTGTTTTGGGCCGAGATTTGGAAAGAAAGAGGAGATTATTGGGCTTTAATGCCCCTAAGGCCATATTAGAGTTAGGTTGAATGAGTTTTATCCCTAAATATATATAAGTGTGATTTTTATGTTTTATTAGGCTAGATTAGGTTAATTATGGCCCATAGTATTTCATGTAATTGATTTATTTCATTCTAGGCCCAATATGGTCCAAATTGTTGAAATAAATGAATGTGGGTCCAATTAGAGTCCATTTACAGGTTCTAATCCCATGATAGTCAAATTGGAAGCCTATTCGTCCATTGAGTCCAATAAGGAAGTCCTAGTCCAAACTGGACCTAAACAAGAACTTCTAGGGTTTCCAATTGCTTGTTAACTATTGGTAGTACTTGTATGATGTATTTGATTGAAATTTTTGATGTCATATAATAAGCATTACTCTTGCTCTAAAGTTTTTGATTCAACATTTTACTTGAGTATAGAGATTACAAGACACAAAATTTCTAGTTGTGACATCATCCCCTCGTTAGAGGGAATTTCGTCCCGAAATTCTGTTTGAAAGCTAGATTTAAGAATACTAGAATAGGTGAGGGTACTTTTGCTTCATTTGGTCTTCACGTTCCCACGTGAATTCTGGTCCACGCTTTGCGTTCCACCGTACTTTCACAATCGGGATGCGACTTTGCTTAGTACGCTTCACTTCCCTACCCATGATTTCAACCGGTTCTTCAACGAACAACCAGTTCTTCAACGAACAGGAGATTCTCGTTGATTTCGATCTCGTCAAAGGGGAATGACGAGCGTTTCATCTGATAGGCACTTCTTTAGGTTAGAGACATGGAACACGGGGTGTACACTGTTTAGCTCTGCGGGTAGTTGCAGTCTGTACGCTACTGGACCTATTCGGGAGACGATTTCAAAAGTTCCAATGTATCGTGGGTTCAGTTTTCCCCGCTTCCCAAAACGAATAACTCCTTTCCAGGGCGAGACTTTTAACAGTACTCGATCTCCGACTTGAAATTCTAAGGGCTTTCACCGTTTATCGGCATAATTCTTTTGTCGGTCGCACGATGCTTGTAATCGAGCTCTGATTTGAATAATCTTTTTCGTGGTTTCACGAATGATCTCTGGTCCCGTTAATGTCTTGTCCGATGAATGAGCTGTTGCTAGTTGGTTATCACCCACCTCAGCCCAGCATAATAGCGATCTACAATTACGCCCGTACAGTGCTTCGAAAGGAGCGACCTTAATGCTTGAATGATAACTGTTGTTATACGAGAAATCGACTAAAGGTAAATGGGTATCCCATGACTTCCCAAAGTCTATCACACATGCATGAAGCATGTCTTCAAGCGTTTGAATGGTTCGTTCACTTTGACTGTCCGTTTGTGGGTGATAAGATGTGCTCATGTCGAGATGAGTTCCTAGTGCCTTCTGGAGAGATTGCCAAAAATGTGAAGTGAATCTACTGTCCCTATCCGAGATAATAGAAGATGGTACTCCGTGGAGTCTTACGATCTCTCGAATGTACAAACGTGTCAATCTTTCCATCTTGTAGGATTCCTTTATGGGCAGGAAATGGGCAGATTTCGTCAGTCGGTCGACTATTACCCATATGGTGTCCAGTCCATCCGACGTTTTGGGTAACTTGGTCACGAAATCCATAGAAATCCCCTCCCATTTCCACTCAGGGATTACCGGTTGCTATAATAATCCTGAGGGTTTCTGGTACTCCACCTTTACCTTGGCACACGTAAGGCACTTACTAACATAAGTTGCAATTTCCGCCTTCATGTTAGGCCACCAACAGTGTTGTTTGATATCCAAATACATCTTGTCTGAACCGGGATGAATGGAGTATCGTGTCTTGTGGGCTTCCTTCATAACAACCTCTCTAAACCCTCCGAGTTTAGGGACCCAAATACGGTTCATGAAATAGTATACTCCATTCTCCTTTGCCTCAAGGATCTTCTCCATTCCGTGCAATGCTTCGCTTGCTCTATTTTCCGTCTTCATGGCCTCTGACTGGACTACTGCAATTTGAGTGGCTAGGTGAGATCGAATGGTTATTAAGAGAGTTTTCGTACGATGATTAGAGTACTCCTTCCGACTTAATGTGTCAGCTACCACGTTGGCCTTGCCTGGGTGGTATTTGATCTCACATTCATAATCGTTTAGCAATTCAATCCATCTTCGTTGCCTCATGTTCAGCTCCTTCTGGTTCAAGATGTGTTGGAGACTCTTGTGATCCGTGAAGACGGTGCACTTCATACCGTAAAGGTAATGCCTCCAAATCTTTAGGGCAAAGACTACAGCTCCCAATTCTAGGTCATGGGTCGTATGGTTTACTTTGTGCGGCTTTAGTTGGCGGGATGCGTAGGCTATCACCCTTCCACGTTGCATGAGAACAAAACCTAAGCCCTGATTTGACGCGTCACAGTAGACTACAAAATCTTTCGTCCCTTCCGGTAGAGATAGTACAGGCGTGCTACAGAGGGCTTGCTTTAAGGTTCGAAACGTAATCTCTTGTTTGTCCGTCCATTTGAATGGTACGCCTTTTTGGGTAAGTGAGGTAAGTGGCTTGGCGATCTTAAAGAAGTTTTGAATGAATCTACTATAGTAGCCTACTAGACCCAAGAATTGACGAATTTCTGTGGGCGTTGTCGGGATTGCCCATCCTTCAACAGCTTTAACCTTAGAAGGATCCACATGAATTCCATCTTGGCTAACTACGTGACCTAGGAAGTTCACACTCCGGAGCCAGAACTCACACTTGGAGAGTTTTACGTATAGCTTCTTCGATCGCAGCATTTCTAGGATTTGTCGAAGATGTTGGCCATGCTCTTCTTTGCTTCTGGAATAAACGAGAATGTCATCAATGAAGACAATGACAAAGTTGTCTAGGAATGGTCGACAGATTCGGTTCATCAGATCCATAAATACAGCAGGTGCATTTGTTAGACCGAAGGGCATTACGACAAATTCATAATGTCCATAGTGGGTTCGGAAAGCGGTTTTTGGAATGTCCTCTTCCCGGACTTTGAGTTGGTGGTATCCGGACCGTAGATCTATTTTAGAAAAATAACTAGCTCCTTGGAGCTGGTCAAATAGATCGTCAATTCTTGGGAGTGGGTAGCGATTTTTAACAGTGAGTTTATTTAACTCTCTGTAATCGATGTACATTCTAAAGGATCCGTCCTTCTTTTTGACAAAGAGAGCTGGAGCATGTGGTGTGGCTGGGACCGGTGTGGTGACAGCGTTAACTGCCACTATCTGCTGCTTTTTAGAGGTCGGGGCCCTGACGCCCCTTCCTCTTATTATTCTTCCCCTTCTTGCCATCACCCTCCTTCTTTCTTTCAACCTCCGCTAGCTTCTCACCCTTCTTGTTGTCATGGTCATACAGCTTCTTTGTTAATCTTTTTGCACTGTCAAATGTTTTGGGGTTTGCAGCTATCACATTTCCTTGAATTGGTGATGTTAGTCCCCAGATGAACCGCTCAATCTTCTCCTCTTCCGAGGTGATCATACCCGGGCACAACAGAGATAGTTCACTAAATCTCGATATGTAGGCATCGATATTAGCATTCTGCATAGTGAGGTTCCATAGCTCTTGCTCCATTTTCTGGATCTCACCTCGTGGGTAGTATTCAGCCATTAACATTTCTTTCATCTCCGCCCACGGTATAGAGTTGGCTACAGGGAGTGTCATGGCTTCCACATGTCCGTTCCACTAGGTGAGCGCTTGATCGACAAAAGTGCAGGCCGCGAACTTCACTTTTATCTGCTCAGGACAATCGCATATCTCGAATACCGATTCCACCTTCTTGATCCATCACTTCAGGGTGATCACTCCTCCAGTGCCGTTAAAACTTCGTGGTTTGGAGTTTGTAAAGTCCTTGTAGGTACACGTTTTGGTGGGTCCTTGATTCATCCAGTTGTTCGAACTCCCGGCCCCTTGCCCGTTGCCTCCTCCGTTGTTACCTTGGTGAATTTGTGCCATAGCTGCGGTGACCACAGCAGACATGGCCGCCTGGAATGCAATGGAGTCAACTTCGGGTGGGGTTGGTCCAGGGTTTCCGCGAGTGGGTCAGCAAGGAATCTTTCTGTCATGAAACGGAAAGATATTGAGTGTTTGGGGTTTCTGAGAGGTCGTGACCCTACTGACTAGATGCAATGTACTAATCTTAAACACTCCTACCGTTTAACATACAATCATAGATTCTCAACACATAGCAATTTGTAATATCATAACAAAGCACTTAAAAGTTTACTAATATTATCTGCATTTGATACAAGAAAATTTTGCTCGCAAGAGCATACATGAGTGATACTAGTTCGACAGCATAACGGCTCTATGAGTAGTGTAGTCACTTAAACATAGAGTCAAGGTACATAGCATAGTTCCTAACAACTTACTAAAATAATTCTATCCCTAACTATGACGATCTGCGTCCTAATATAGCGGTGGAATCATATGCCGAAGTGTTGAGCCAACAGCTGAGCCATCTCAGTCATGTCTACAATGACCTCATCCCTCTCATGCTCTGCTTACACTGCACGTGCTTCCATGGTGAACAGTTGTTGCTGCAGGGCGGCAATCTCGGCTTCTGGGGAGCGGTTCTCCCTTTCGGGATTCACTGGTAGGGCGTGGTGATTCTGTTGCACCTCTCTAATAGGAGATGCGACGTGACCCGGGTCCGGGGCTTGATCCTCCTCCATGTCATCATCGGTCTCCTCGAACTCGTAGTCGGTGTCCATGTACTCATCAGGTTCGATGTCGTGGCCTGGCTCCCTCTTGATTCCCTTCTGGTTCATCTTCAAGTATCCCGTGTGCCACTAGGGCTTGGTGGAACTGAATGCCCTGATGCTCTCCCTCCATGAAGACTGGGAGATGGTATACGAATAAGCTATCATTTTCTTATGACTCTACCACTATTGCATAAGCTAAACAAGCATTCTCTTTTTGGTGCTAAAGGGGTATGGTTTTAGGTTCCCTAGCTATCACGATCGCATTGGAACGTGTGTTAGTTATACCTTGAAGAGAATGTAGTTGATCAGGCTACATCCACTCCTTGGTACTACCAAGAACAGTCCTAATTTAACCGAGATACTAGTGTTATCATGTTTGGTTCGGCGTTATGTTCTTATTCCTAATGCAAGCAAGGGTGTTTTATGTACGTGTTTTGTTCAGAGTTATGTTAGTCCCTCTTTTGGTTTATAGTTGCATATCAATGTGTGGCTAGATATGCTAGTTCACTATAAACAAAGCTCTAATACCAACCTGTCACACCCCCGAACCAGACGGCGGAAACGTCCGAGGGCTGTCGTGACTTAATTGAATACCATAACATTGAATATATATGAAACATAACATCATTCATCACCATGCATTAATATAGTACAACTGGTAGAGTTTACACTGAGGACATTGTTTTATCATTACATTCCCAAAAATAAATTGTTCGATCATGAATAAACAAACTGCAAGCCATCACTAAGTACATTTTCCCCTCGGTTTACTTGTTACCTGAGAATACAAGTATTTTGAAAAACGTCAACATATGAAATGTTGGTGAGTTCATGAGCGGTGTTTGAAAAGCAATATTTGTATTGTTTTGAAAACTACCAGAAAATCCGATATTTTTTGAAAAGAGTTTATGAAAAAGTTTGTAAAGATCCATAAGTATGCTTGTTGTTTCTATAGTTGTAGAAAGTATTCAATAAACTTGGTGCGCATTTCAAAACTGTATGTATTGAAAAACCCTAGGAAAACCCGATGTTTTCCTAACACTTTGAATTCCATGTAGTTGTTGTACCATCGCGGCAAGTGAAGTCATTGATTCCAGGAGACGTCGGATTATTGCGCATGGTGAATTGTTATAAACACGCGTTACACAAACGACTAGTTTATAACTATACTAACGATCCCTTAGGCGTCGTCCGTACTATTCACGTAATTCAACTGCCCTGACTTCTTGTAGTCCCACATCCGAAGAGAAAGAGGGCACGAAGACCTCGATAACTCCATTTGTCGGTTGGGGATAAAATGAGTGCGAAGGGCTCTTGGCCCGACTCGCATTTGAATAACCGACTTTACTAGCAGTACCAAAGGACCCTTGGGGACCAATAGTATAATAGCCATTGAAAGTCCTTTTACGCTGTGTTGGATCATGTAAGACCCAACAACTCGTAAGGTTGGTGTCTTTAGGCCTAAAGATCAGGTCATTGGGCTAGCTAGGCCCAACAAACAAGATTTTACACTTTTGGGTCCAAAGATGGTGCGTCGACGTCTGTGCACTCTCACATGTGTATTGAAATCCCAAATTTTCCATGTATGAATCGAGTTATCGTCGTGTTAGTAGTTTCGGATTTGTTATTGATTCGAGACCGAATCAATTCGTTTGATAACGATTTTTGGCGTTGTTGTGTATTGTAATTCGTCGGTAGTCGCAGTGTCAGTATTTGATCACAATGGATGTATTGAATTAACATTGAAAATTTCTGTTTACAGCCCCTCTTTATTTGGTAAATTTACTATTTCAACCCTTTGAATAAATTAACTTCTGGTTTAGTCCTTAAACCATTTTTCTTGGCATTTTACCATCAAAACTTATTGAAATTAATATTTTTCAGCACATTTGCAATTGAAAACAGTTTTAGTCCCTCGAAATACAGTTTTCTCGGCTGTAACCTCTCTTTTTCGAAATTTTTACACTTTTGGCCCAAATTGGAAATTTTTTGCAACTTTGGTCCTTTTAAATTATGAAAAGCATTTTAAACCTTAGAAAAGGACTTGGAACACTAGTAGTCCACTGTTTTATAGAAAAACACAGTTTCAACCCTTCAAATTGGAAAATTTCGTATATTGGGCCCTATTGGGCTGAAAATGTCATTTTTAGCCCATTAAGCTTGAAATTTATATTTTTAATCCTCCAAAAGAATATATTTCCATAAAATAATTTATTGAAACTGTTTTGACTCCTCTCATCCATCAGAATTCGTAATATGTCATTTTGGGCCCTTTAACTTTAAATTTTTAACATTTTGTGTCCAAAAATGAGTTTTTAGCCCAAAGAAGATGTTATTAAGCCACTTAGCTATTTTTCTTGGAATACTTTGTATGTAGTGATATAATTTATGCTAGTATCATTTGACATAAAGTATATCTCGATTTTTAGGGGTTTATGACTAGATCCAACATCATAATCACACCAAAAACACACATATAAACATAGAAATCATACAAGGCATACAAATACATATAGATCTACCCTTTCACTTGTATTCCCCCCCCCCCCCCCCACAAAACTTATAAAACAGAAAATTAGGGAGTATGAAACTCACCTTAGGGTGTGGTTTCGATTTTGGAGGAGAAATGGAAAAAAGTTTGGTGATTTTCGGCCTAAGCAACCTTCCTTGGAGGATTTCGAACTTGAATGCTTCTTAGGTGCTAGATCATGAGTTTGAATGAATTAAGAGGTGGTTTTGGATGAAATGAAGTAGCTAGCTTAAGGATCTAAGAGATTTCTTACCTTAGATGATGATTTTTGTGTAAAAATTCCCTTGATTCCTTCTTAGATCTCGAAATATGGGTGAATTATGAGAGAGTTTCCTTGAGAGAAAAGTGAGTGAATTGTGTGTGTGTGCATTGGAATCGGCCGAGAATCAAGAAGGAAGGAGAGAAAAGAGAAGCATGAAAGGATGGTGCATGGAAGTATGAGTCCTCTTGCATGGAAGTCCCTTGGATAATTGTGAGGTGTCACTCACAAAGTCAACCCTTCTTCTTGGGCTTGTTTTGGGCCGAGATTTGGAAAGAAAGAGGAGATTATTGGGCTTTAATGCCCCTAAGCCCATATTAGAGTTAGGTTGAATGATTTTTAGCCCTAAATATATATAAGTGTGATTTTTATGCTTTATTAGGCTAGATTAGGTTAATTATGGCCCATAGTATTTCATGTAATTGATTTATTTCATTCTAGGCCCAATATGGGCCAAATTGTTGAAATAAATGAATGTGGGTCCAATTAGAGTCCATTTACAGGTTCTAAGCCCATGATAGTCAAATTGGAAGCTTATTGGTCCATTGAGTCCAATAAGGAAGTCCTAGTCCAAACTGGACCTAAACAAGAACTACTAGGGTTTCCAATTGCTTGTTAACTATTGGTAGTACTTGTATGATGTATTTGATTGAAATTTTTGATGTCATATAATAAGCATTACTCATGCTCTGAAGTTTTTGATTCAACATTTTACTTGAGTATAGAGATTACAAGACACAAAATTTCTAGTTGTGACAAATAACCTCAGGACACAATCTCTGAACACCGCTGATGCCTGCACCGATCGATCATTGGCAATCTCTACCTCTAAAGGGAAATCCAACATGCCTGAAGACTCAGTAAACTTCTTGCTAAGCGCAAGTGAAACAAACGATCGGGTGGCACCCGAGTCAAACAACACCTGAACAGGGATACCGTTCACATGGAACGATCCTAACGCATATACACAGAGCACATATCAATAACGTAACATCATATAAATAAAATAGAGGGAAAGAATCATACCCGTCACCACATCGGATGTGGCGCGTGCCTCCTCGGTAGTCAGCTGAAATGCCCGGATCCTCACCACTGGAGCCTTTGCCTTGCCCTGCTGGCCATCAGTGATCCGTAGGGTCGCTGGAGCCAGCGCCTTTACTGGCACCAATGTTGCTGTCAACTGGGGGCAACTGGCCTTCTTGTGGCCCCACTGGTTGTAATGGAAACATAGCAACTCATACGTCTGTATCACAGGTGCAGGGGCGGTACAATCCCTGCTGAAGTTCCCTGCCAAAGTCAAATAGAAGGGCTTGCCTTCCGCACTTTCATATACCAAATACGAATTGAGAAGTGAATTTGACTCATATGAAATAGCAGTGGATTCAATAGCATCGACGAGAGAGAGAGAATTCCTATTGAGGGATTTGGCCCTATAGTGGTAGAACCTGGTGAACTGGGCGTACGACTTCTCAACCTTCTGTGAACTTTTATTCTCTTATGATTTTTGCTACTTTGTTTAGTTTAGTGATTGATATCTTATAGAAGCTGGTAAAGTAAAGACAAATCTGTTCCTATCAGATAAATTCTTAAGAGAAGAGGAAAAAAGTCCTCCGTCATAGGAGGCTGAGGGTACCTTCCTAGAGGTTCTTTTTTAATTTGAATCATGTCTTCTCACTTATGTTTATGCTTATGATAATATATGTCGATCCCTAATCTCACAAATAGATTTCGACCCAATCTCCCATTTGTGAAGCAGATCATGAGTGTATTCCGCCTACATTTTTTAGGTTCTTTGATTATGTAAGTTTGTTTTCTTTAGATTGCATTGCACGAGAGCGCTTTACCCTATTAGGTTAGGCTTTTTCTTCAAAAGATCCACCTCAACGCATACCCTTGCGACACCGGGTCGAGATGGGGGTCGGACCATCCGATTAATAGCACTTTGCCTACTACGTTAGCAATAGTAGTAGTCTTGAAAAAAAAAAAGATCGGAAGATTCGGAAACGAAATCCACATATTAACAAATCTAAAGAGATAATCTTTGATGTATGTTGCATATTTTAACCAAAGCTTAATGGTTTCTTCTGGAAATGTTGGAATAGATCTCAGAGTAAAAAATTTGTACATTTGAGTAATGCAAACAATCCTTTTTTGGAGCTGACGCTTTTTTTTTTTTTTTTTTTTTTGGTTCATAGGCCCAGAAAAAGATTTGGATGTGGATGATAGAGAGCTTTTTATATATCCCCAAAATGAGAGCTATTAGATGAGAAGAGACTTCGCGCCATGGAACATGCCCAGGTCTACCAAAAAAGGGGCTTTCAAGTGAATTAAAAAATAAGGTAATATAGAGAAAGGTCAACATAGGAACTTGCATGCTCCCTCGTGCGCCTTGCCGCATTTCCTGCAGCGACCCCGCCCCTATTGGCTTTTCGGCCCCGCATCTGGTCCCTTGGGCTTCTTCCTCGAAGCCCCCATAAAATGCCCCTCTTCCACCTTCCTCTTCCGGATGTGCTCCAGATCTATTTCCCTTTCCCTTGCCCTGGGAATCATAGAGTCCAGGGTAGGGCAAGCTGAAAAACTAACATGCTCCCGAATATCAGCTCGTAACATGTCATGATAGTGGGTCCTCCTCATATCCTCATCCCCCACGTACTATGGCACCAACAACGCCCTATCCTGGAACTTGGCAGTGATCTCCGCCAGTCTCTATCATCTGCCTCATATCTAAAAACTCCCTAGCCAGCTACTAAAGCTCGATAGCTGGTGCAAACTCTACCTTAAACCTGGTCACAAAGTCCGACAAGGTCATAGCCTCGATAACCGAGGCTCCCAACGAATCACCAATGGACTCCCACCAATCCGTAGCTCGATCTCATAAACACCCTGCTGCAAACCTCACCTTCGACCCCTCAGGGAAGAAGCTAGTCAATTGTGCAGACTCAATGTCTACAATCCATCGCTTGGTAGCTATGGGGTCCTTCTCCCCATGAAAATCCGGCGTACCACTGCCCCTGAAGTCCTTAAAGGAAAGTGTGCGAGATCCCGACTGGCCAGATGCCTTGTCACTCCTAAACGCCCTGAGGTGATCCTCCATCAGCTCAACTATCCCCTCCTTGATCGACCCGAAGATGATGGGGTTGACTTAAGTATGCCTCTAATGATCTATGACGCGATAAACTCGCGTAGCCTCTCATCTACTGGCTCGAAACCTGATCCCGAACTCGATCCCTCTCCTAAACTGCCAACTGTCAGCCTCGATCGTAATACCACCATTCTGCAATGCATAAATAACACCCGTTAGTGATACTAATATCCCTTGAGGGATCACACCCACAATAAGTTCCCCGGTCTTGTCTCGACCTTCCTTAATTCGGGTACGGATCCTATGTTTTCAGTAGTACGGGCCATACTACCTTCCACATCTATCCGTACCTTCTTCAAGGGTTGCCTCGACTCCACCAGTTCCCTTTCACTACTGCTGGTCACTGCTATACTCATCCTAGGCTTGCTATAGGGAAATCTCTAACTTCGTCCTACCCGGTCCTTAGCTACTGAAGGCCTCCTTGTAATGCCAATTGGCCATTACATGAATACCACCACATGTGATGAGGCTCAGATAATCCTTCGAGTAACAGACTCGCTCCTACAGCGGTTAGACTCAAACAAGAGCTGCACAATAGGGTCAAATCCAACACTCTAAGATTATTCAACCCTGTTCACATGTGACGTGACGTATTCACCTAATGGCTAACTCCCATTACTCAGAGTCCCACAAAGCACAAAGCAAGTAGCATTCAGACAGAAGGGAACAATCTCAATCAAATCCGTTCTCATAGGGAGAAATTGCATTAGCATACAATGCTAAACTCGTACTATCAGGCATAACCTAAACAGGCTATCCTACTGCTGTCTACTCAATACTAGCATGCAATTCATATAAGCTGTAACACATAAAGCAGTCACATAAGGCATCACTCCTAGATCCTTAGTCCTATTCTAGCATGTTGTTCTACTGAAACTGATAAACATAACATAAACTTGTAGGGGTACTTTGGGTAATACTTACTTGAGCTCGGTTGGTCGCGCACATCACATACTTCGAGCTTTCTCAAAGCTCTTTACTTAACTTTGGGAAAACATTTTCTTTTTCAAAATCTTTTAATCCCTCGATTTGAGTTCAGACACCCCCGAAGGTGTGTCTGAATCCTTCAAACCAGGGCTCTGATACCAACTTGTAACATCCCAAAATACGGGCCCAAAACTTCATTTTTAATTAAGCGATTTGCAAAACGTTTGTAACAAAATATCATTCAACCATATCATTTAATAAAACATGCCTCGTGTTTGTAAACCAAAATGTAAATCATAATAATATCAAAGTACAAATCCCAGAATGTCTCATAGTGCAGAAAACAAGAGCGTGTGTGTGATATGCCGCTACCGCGCCAGCTCATTCCCCTTGGCTGAAGAGGTACCTGAAACAACAACTAAAAACCGTAAGAACGAAGCTTAGTGAATTCCCCCCACCATACCACATACCAAATAACCACATAACATATATATTGTCAGGCATATTTGGGTGCCCGACCTACCCCTTCGGTCGACTCGACCGGATACTGACTAGCATATCTGGGTGCTAGTCTCCCCTTCGGTCCTCTCAACCGGATACTGACTAGCATATCTGGGTGTTGGTCTCCCCTTCGGTCCTCTCAACCGGATACTGGGGACTATTTCACCCCTACCAATACCACATAACACGTATCACATAATCTATTTAGCATGGTTGGGCATGACTGCCCCTTCAGCCCTATCGACCGGTAACCTGGGGATTATCTCCCCTACTATCACTAGCACAAAGCATCATATCATACAAAAACATAAACATAACACAGGTAGTAGCAATCTTAGATGAATATCACAGAGACAATCATCTAATCATACAATTCCCTTAGACCCCCTGCTACTAGAAGGTAACTCACCTCGGAGTAGCTGCTGAAAGTCTGCTTGCTGAGCGCCTGACTGCTGAACCGGTAATCCTCCGGCTATAAATCATGAACATAGATTAGACACCCATAAATACCCTTAGGTCAAAAGACTGATCTTCCCTTGGTCCAAGGTCAACTCCTTGGTCAAAGTCAACGTCTATTTGACTGGACTCGTCGAGTCACGGCATAGACTCGCTGAGTCCTTCTCTTATTAACCTGGTCCTACTTGACCAGTTCTTTTTCCCACTCACTGAGTCACCCTTAACTCATTACTTGGGACGATTGAACCGACTCGCGACCCAACTCGCCGAGTCCATGAACAACTCGCTGAGTTTGAAGAACAACTTGACGAGCTCCAGGCAATCTTCATAGGACTTGCCGAGTTCCACTTTGGGACTCACCGAGTCCCTTGACCCATTTCCCATATAGACCAAATCTGTGATATGCAACACTTCAAAACCAAATATCTATGATCCTAGGGCACGCTTATCACATAAATAGGGATGAGCATAGGCAGGTACCCACCTAATTTGATAAGAACCGGAACCAGAACCGGAACCGGCTGTTCTTGAAATTATGAAACCGGAACCGGAACCGATTACATCGGTTCTCAAAATTTCGAAACCGGTCCCGGAACCGGCAGTTCCGGTTCCAATACCGGGTTCCTGGTTTACTTATTTGTTTTAGAATAATCAAGAACAAATCAACTACTACAAGAACTAGGTAAAACCCATTTATAAAAATATTAACTATGAATTCGGTTAAATACATAAGCATGCATATTAACTGAAAGCGCCTTATTTGGAAAAAGGAAATGAAGAGGCCTTAAGGGGATATGAAGCATGAAGTTCATTTATATAGCAATGGTGAGGAACATACTTTTGTTTAGAAACGATGTGGGATGGAAATATGGGATGAGAACAAGGGTGAAGTTTAATCTCCTCCCACTTTTGCCTGTAAGCATTAAATCCACAACCATGCCTTCCTTAAATCTTAAAAAAAAAGAAGGACGTAAATCGAAATGAAATGGAATTAATATAACTTCAGCCACATCGACCTTTTAGCTTGCTTGTTAACAAATTTTGCATATAATTTTAATATATCTTCAATAACCATTACAATTAATTAGTATGACAAACGTATGTAATTTTAAAATAGAGATTAATAGTATGTTTGTATTTTTCAACTTTGCTAAATATATATTTATCAATAATAATTTATTAATCATATAAATATATATATATATATATATATATATATATATATATATATATATATATATATATATATATATAAACCGGTTCCGGCGGATACCCGGTGGGTAGCGGTTCCAACAAAATGAGAACCGGAACCGCCAAAACTTTAGGAACAAGAACCGGGACCACCTAAGGCGGTTTCGGTTCCAGAACCGGCAGTTCCAGTTCCGAAAGCGGGTACCCGGTTATGATGCTCATCCCTACACATAAAGTTGCAAACTTTACGTGCATGCATAGCCCTACAAGCTCCAAAAGGCAAATCCAAGCTTTTTATGAGTTCATACACTCAATGGGGATCTCAATCACTCCAACCACATAAACTTTATACTTCTAATACATCCATATTGTCTAGATCTGAAGTCCTTTCAGACCATTAAGCACAAACACAAGGACTATGGTGTTTTAGGGACAAAAGAGGATCTAAAGAACTAGTGATCAAGGTAGGGGCTTTTCTACTTGAATGGAAGCCTCTTGCAGTGTAGATTCCGGATCTACCTCTCCTCCTTGCACACCACAACCTCTTTCTTCTTCTTCTATGCTCCAAATCTTCTTCACAAAGCCGAAATCACTCTCAAGAACAAAATGAGGGGCTAGGGTTTCGCTCTTCAGCTCTCGGGAATCAGGTGCTACAGTTGAAGACTGAAATCCTATGCTTATGTGTTCCTATATCAAATGGCAAACTGTAAGTTTCTGTTGGCTTGGATTCTTTTGTCGGTCTTCTGATCAAATTAGGATGACATTTATGCCGGAATCGATGTTATGTCTGGTTCAGTTCCGTTCGGTAATTAGAAGAGTGGGTAAAAAATTTCATTTGTTTTCTATATACCATGTGGTTGTGTTTGCAGTTGCATATTAAGTGTTTGGGGAAATGCTATGCTTCATAATGACCCTTATATTCATTTTAATCATTATGAAACTTTTTTGTTGAAATGTTATTTAACTTGATTACTTATCAAGTTTAACTAGGGATGCTTTCTTAATCAATTATTGATTTTTTCTTTGTTATGTTTTAGTATCTAAGAATATAATGACATAGAGTAGGTGCAAGCATTTCATCTTAGAAAGAGAGTAAAGTAAAGTGGGATGTTGTAAATATAATGAACAAATACTTTCTTTTCTTATATGTATTTATATGCAAATTTGATGTGTGTGTATGTATGTGTGATTGAGCAAGTAACTCACTCATGGCTAGGCTTGAAGCTTAGAAAGTCATTTGTGATTCTTCAGAAATATAGCTTCACAAGAAATTTAAAGTTAACTGTAATAAGAATCTTTAATTGATTTTCTAGATTGATTCGGATGCGCCGTCGTTATTGAAGCGACCTAAAATTCGTGAGTTGCTCATTGTTGATCTGAGGATTTGAAACTGTTGGTGTTATGGATTATGTGAAGAAAATGAAGAATCAAAATTTGTACTTGATTGCAAGGCAGGAGCCTATTCATTGCATTTCAGAGGTTTGTTTGACATATAAGCAAAGTACCCCTTTAATGCTTTCGTGGTGAAATATTTTTTGACCCAAGTTTTTCTAATAAAATGCCTTAACGGATGTTCTAATGCTTTGTTTGGATTTTGATACTTTGTTTGGATTGTAAGGGGTACTTTGATCATATTGAAAATACGATGCAAGAAAACACCAATAGCAAGGTTTATAGTTTTCACAGTAAAAGCCAATTTATCCCTTTTAAAATTTGCAATTGTAATTTTCTTATAAAATTTTGAAATGATAGTATAATTTGTTGGTATCTGTATATTTGTCTGCTCATAATTATTATAATATTTTCAATTTCTTAAAATAATTAAAGTAAGCTCCTATCATGTTACAAAGTTTCAATGTTTTATTTAAAGTGACTCTTCTGTTGACCGATGGTCACATAAAATGTCAAATTTTAGCTCCTAAAAATGTTATTTTTTTTACTCATTGTTGATGCACAAATGGAGCAAAGCTGCAAAGGGTTAAACAAATCCCACCCTACCTTTGATAAAATATAAATCATATTACAAATTTTGCAATTATCTTCAAAATATAAGTGGGCTTTTTTAAATTCTTTTGTGTTTTGTTTAGTTTTTCTTTTACAGGAAGACTGAGTGAAATTGAGGTGCAAATTCAAAGACTAAATTCATCAAAAAAAAATTGATTGTCTTTGAATTAGAATCATACGCATGACTTTCTTGCGGAAGTAAAAGTTGGGGTTTAAGTATGAATATTGATTATTCGGATCATATTTCTAATGTAGTTCATATATTGCAGCTCATCTTCCCATATCAATTCTAATTTCAAGCTTTAGAGGGTCGTTCATTATCAATATTTATTTACATAAAATATAATAATATTTTCATATGAAATATAAAATAATATTATTATTTGATTCTTTTTCTTTTTTCATGTGGCTGGTCCTCATCACGTGTCAAATGTTTGGGCTATCCATATTCATACTCATGATTCATTTTTTATTTTTAGGAAGGTAACAAATATTTTCAATCAACAAAATCGTTTATATTAAGATTCCATTATATACATATCATTTGAAGTTTTAGTTTTCCGTTTTTTTACAATTTATGGTTCTAGATTATACATCGAAAATGGCACTTGAAATTCCCTACAAGGAGAAATATCCAGTATGAAGTATGAAATTGCATCTTCTTTGCTTCTATTTTTTGAACAGCATTCAAGCAGTCATCCGGTTCTCCCTTTTGTTCTCCATCAGGTTTTTTTGGCACACTAATAATGCAAATAACACCCCAATTGGTAGCATATCTCCCTTTGGGGTGCGGAAGGGGGTTCCATTTTTGGTGCCCCTCTTGGGAAGGGGTAATTTCGTAATTTTGGTACAAGCATATGGTTAATAATTAAGGAAGAGAGAAAGATCATGAAATGAGAATGGTTAATAATGAAGGAAGAGAGAAAGATCATGAAATGAGAACTGCTACCAATATGTAGGTTTGCTATAAACATTTATACATTATGTAATATGTGTTGTACATTGTTCCATTTTTGATAATCTCATGATTGATAAATACACTCAGTTTTCGCTTCTAGATTTCATGGATTGAATAAAGTAGGTTGTTATTTTCTGTATTGTTTTGCAGAGTGGAAATCTAATATTGTGAAAAAAGTTCTCTCAAAATCGATTTTCAGCATAGTTTTTGTTTTTCCATTTTGAATATGGCTTGACTAATTGGATTATCAAAAGATAAAAACCATGCTCAAACATGACAACCATACACTACCTATGACTATACGACATACATAACCAAAAACTAAAAAACTTAAAGTCTGGTTGTAACCGAACCCCACGGAGTGGGGTACCCCAGCTAGTTAAAATGATGATTATATCAATATTTTAGAGTCTATATACTTTGGGTTGCGTCGATTTAATACGCCATTATAATGAGATTGCAACTAATACAAGCAAAATCACATATTAGCTTAATCACATGCGATGCGATTTTGATCGTTAAATTTGAAATTCTCTTAACTTTTGGCTATAAATTGCAAAGTACTTAACATTTCCGGATGTTTTTGAAATTTTTAAATAGCAAATATTAAAATGATAACAAGTTGGAGGGCTAATCTTACTCTCTCAACAAGACCAATTTCAATGACAAACATTAAAATGATAATGATGATGTAATTTCAAGATTTTTGGGTTTATATATTTTGGGCTCATGTGCCGAAACATTTCATAAGCCATTGTAATGAGTTCGCAATTCATACAAGTGAGATCACAGGCGACCTAAATCACCTGCGAATTTTGATGTCTAAATTTGAAATTCTCTTAATTTTTGGCTATTAATTGCGAAGTATTTAACTTGTGTTGTTTATGTAAATTTCTCTATACTAAATAGTTAGAAAAAAGCTAAAATTCTAAAAATTTAGAGACTGTTGATGGTCATGTGTAACTGATGCTCTAAGACATATTCTTGGCGATTCTCATGTCCTGTGATTTAATGAATAACCAATTATGAATTTCATGAAAATTAAGTCCACTACATTATTTTATGGACAAGCATCTCAAGATAGGGATGAGCTTAAATGCAAAGTTAAACTTATATTCTTTAGGAAACGATCTGAATGTGAAATCACTCAAAAACCTATAAAACCTAATTATTTCAAATTTAAAAATACATTATTTAAGATAAAATAAAAAATTACCATGAGCTCCGGCAACTTTTCATAAAAAAGAAAAAAACCTATAATCACGAATCTACATGATCATGTGCAATATTTAGAAAGAGAAAAGATAAATGGACCCTATAACAAAAAATATAGACAAAAAATTCTTATCTTAAGTAGAAATACCTCTGGGTGGGTAACTTCAGATGCTAAAAGCTTGAAATCTAAGTTACTTAACATTAACAAAACATATCTAATCGATTATATTAAGGTCAATAAAAATATGAGATTTATCAGCATTAACGTTCACAGGCTAACAAAGCATCTATTATGCATTTAAACTTTTATCAGATTCAACTAGTCTTGCAGATATCATCCTCAATTGCCGTTTTTCATTATGTTTGTCCCCGATTTATGTCAAAAACTATAACAATCCGACCTTCCAAGCAAAAGTAGTGTTTCCATGAACGGTTGCACAGCGGATAATTTCCTTTTTCCAAAAATCTCAAGATCATTAAAGTGTCGTGAGTTGGGATCATATACCATAATTTGACTTTTTTCATAGCCATACTCGTCCACTTCCATTATAGGTGTGCCATTCTTCCTGAATCCCAGTGGCATAATTAACGCATGTTGTGAAATAACAGTGAATAGCTTTGTAAATGATTTTTGAGCACCATTCTCCATCATCCATAATGCACATGATATGTCACAGGCACATCAATAGTAATCGATTTTCCGATTGAAGGATTCCAAAGTACAACCATCCGCTTTTCATAGTTGGAATGAGATCTCTTTGGCGCATAATAATAGCCATCGAAGCACAACAACCCATTACAGCTACCGACTAAGCATGACCTTTTAAGTAGTTGAACGGAGAGGGGAAGAGCCGGAACAAACCTCTGTTGGGGGAAAGTGTCATCGTCGACGATAGAAACATATCGCGCCTCCTCTCCTACCACATACTTTATAAGCAGTTGTTGACACTCATGTTTGCCAACGGTGTGCGCAGCAATAAAATAAGCGCTATCGATTAAACACCTCCATGCTTTGCAGACAGATCTAAACCGAATCAATGATTTTACAGGGAGCCTTTTGAGGATTTCTTCTTGAACATGGAAAGGAATTTGGCCAGACATTTTGATGTTGGGCGCCGATGGGTTATGACATACAAATTTCTAGGGTTTTTATAAAGGGAGGATTGGGTACGTCTTTGTCTTTATAAGATTTTCTCAATCAAATTTCACGCGTTATTTTCATAAAAATTCTTTCTTTTTACCCATAAAATTTTACCCGATTTTCTCAATAAATTTCACATTAACCCCCGGGTTATTTTCACAAAAATTCTTTCTTTTTATGCGTAAAATTTTACCCAATTTTCTCAATCAAATTTCACATTAACCTCCGGGTTATTTTCATATAAGTTCTTTCTTTTTACGCATAAAATTTTACCCAACTTTTATATACTTTTATATACTTTTATATACCTGTTATCATAACAGGGCACCAACATAAAAATCGAATATTTTTGTTATTTTATTAAAAACTATACGTTTTGTATTTTTTTTTCCAGCTTAGATCTAAAATGTTTTTTTCAATATAAACTCAATTTTAAAATTGGTTATTAGTTTCGAGACTAGCTGTATAAGGTAGCTTTTGACTACACCGATTTCATAAAGCTTAATTTTATCCACGCATAAAAAACATAATTATATCATTTTAGTTTAAACATAAACACCGATTCAAACAACATAATTATTGTGCCTACATTTATTTATGACATGACTATTCTTTGTCGACGTATATTTAAAAAAAAACAATAGTTGTAAAATCTATTTCTTCAGTGTAGCTTATGTAGAAGCATAAAAAAATGTAAGTATATTCTTTTAATTTAAAAAACAAACAATGATTTAACTTTTGCATCTTTTGGTATCATATTATTTTACACATCAAACATATTTTTTGAGTCATTATATATGCAATGAAGTTGTAGAGTAGAGCCTTTTTGTTTCACGATATTAATATAAACAATAACAAAATGTTTTGTATGCATTTGGAAAATTTGACATGTCAAGTCAAATTTTCTAATAGTACAAAGAAGATTTTATATAATTTTAAGATCATAAATGCAATAATCATATGAGAACCAAGCACCTTCAAACGTTTTTAAATTAAAATGAAAAATTTTATTTTGATAAATATTATGATTACCCTTAAGATCTAATAATCTTGTTATACAAACATAATGTTATATTTACTAATCTAAATTCCTAAGTCACAAACAATATATGTTCGAATATGAAGACTAACACACTTTAATATACACATAAGATACTAGAGATAGATCTATATAGTAACAAGGGTATGCGATTGCATACCCTTATATTTTATTTTATTTATTTATTTTTTGTAGATATGTAGATTACCTTAAAAAAAATTTAGACAAAACTGTAAATTTGGTTCTTGTGGCTTGCAAAAAAGCTGTGGATAAGGTTCAAAAAGTTTTTGACTTGCATGAAATTTCCAAAATCAAGATTTTTTTTTGTGGTTTTAGTCCTAAAATAAATAAATTTTGGTGGTTTTGGTCCTTAACAAACCTAAAAGGATGATTTTGCCCTTTTAATTCCTTTTTTTCATTTTTTACATCCCTTTTAAGAAGTTATTAATTAAAATTAAACAAATAAAAGAATTGGGGCCACTAGATCGTTCATCTCTCTCTCTCTCTCTCTCTCTCTCTCTCTCTCTCTCTCTCTCTCTCTCTCTCTCTCTCTCTCTCTCTCTCTCGAAGAACTACCTACTAGAAGGATTACTTAGAGAAACATCACCACCATGAAAACCCTTTATTTTTCTCTAGAAGTCATCCCAATGCTCTTCACCTTTATTTCCTTTGCAGATTCAACAACTTATATTTGGCTTGATTTTACCACCGAATCTACCATAAGTTGTAATCAAGAAGTTATCCAAATTTACCAATGCAACGGGGAAGGTTGAAAGAGTCTTTTATCATCGGTGTTACAAACCTAGATACCCACCAACATCCTCGTCTCCCTCTCCCTTTTCCATCTTGTCTATCCATACAGGTGTAAGTTCATTAGAAACAGATACATAAATCACTGTGAATGAGAGAAAGGAATGTTTGATTTTGCAGTGGTTCTACATTAAGATTTCATGTAGCTTACTTTCGTAGAGTCATAAAAAACGTTATTATATTCTTTTAGTTTAAATAATAGATAGCAATTTAACTTTTGCATCTTTTGGTATCATATTGCTTTACGCTAGGAGTGAGCATTTGGACCAGACCGTTCCAGAGAATATTGTGGACTGTAGGCCGAACCAGATGAGACTTATCAGGTCCAAGTCCATGTTCGGTTCTAGGTCTGTGTTTTTTAGTTCTTCGACTCGTATGGACCGGTACAACTTTACATGCATACGACACAACTTGTTAAAACGCTTTTTGGGTTTGATACTTTTACAACTCATTAAAATGAATACTTTTTTGGGTTTGATACTATACAACTAGTAAAAATGAATATGTTTCCGTTTCTTGTACCCTTTGTACTAGTCAGCCTTTGATTGTTTATACTTTATACCATTTGTTTGAAGGATTCTAAACTCATTTACAAACATTAAATTACACGTTCAAAAAAATTGCATGTCAATTCAACTTAAAACAAATAAGATATGCTTGTTTAAGGAATTTCATAAAATACAAAAATACAAATTTGCTGAAAAGCTGAAATATTTCAGCTTTGATGTCTCATCTTTGAAGTACTGTAACTCACTGAACTTATTTTTTTGAAGGATTGTAACTCGTTGAATATATAACCAGAAACAACAAAATTATAGTCTAAAATCATCTACAAATTCTAAATTGTACGTTGGAAAAAACCGCATGTCAATCCAACTTAAAACGAATGAGATATAATTGTTTAAAGAATTTCACAGAATACAATTTTTTTTTAAATAAGTTGGTCCAAGACCAGTTTTTACCGGGAATCGACCGAGCCGGTAAAAAAACCGGACCAGTTTTGCTGAGATCCTGGAAACACACTACTAGAAAAATAGCATTTTACGACGCGCAATTTATGATACGCATTGATTTACGATACGCAAATGTGTTTGATCTAAAAATAATGTCATCTCTCTTTAAATTTTATGGATTTAGAACGCGCGTTTTTGCGTGCCCTTAAATTAGCGTCTAAAAAAACACGGAGGACGCCTGTAATAAAATGTGTGTCGTCTGAAGATGTCGCTTTATATTTTCTCACGAAAATAAAATAAAAACACGGAGGGCACTTTTCTTACACGCGTGTCCTCTGCAAATGTCGCTTTATAATTTTATAAACGCGCGTCTCCTCTTTAGCAACTAGCTAGCAGCGGGAAAAGGAAATCCAAAAAAATTAGAAAACCCGCGTCTCTTCTTTAGCAACTAGCTACCAGCGGGAAAAGGAAATCCAAAAAAAAATTAGAAAACCCGCCTTATTTGTTTCCCCTCATTTGCCCTACGTGTGTTCTTTTCCACACAAAAATCATCGCCGCTCTTCCTCCCCTCCCTACATCGTGTTCAACTTCAAGTGTGAAATCCAATGCGGATCGATCTAGAACCATAATTGCTGAGATGCACCCGGAATTGCTCAATTTAGCCGATGAAGGAAGCTTAGTTATAATAAGAAAGATTCAGTTTGGCCCTATTCGGGCATGGCGAACCTAGTTTGTTGAGCCTGAGGCTATTTGATTGCTCGGTACAAATCATGTTTCTGAAAAATCGGCTGTTGACGGTGATACGAGTGATGTTGTTAGATTCCATATTCTCCGATCAATTTGTTCTGTTCCAAGTTACTTTTATTATGAAATCAGACGGCGACTTCAAATCATTATCTTATCCTACAATTCCTTTATTATAAAGCGTGATTTAGTTCCATCCATGGATTAACTTGACTTATTGCAGAGATCGAACCATGGTTAAAGTCAAATCCATTTTCCTTATCCGATTCAGGGTTCCTTGGCGCCATTAGTCGCAGCATCAACTTAGGTGACCATCTCTATCTCCATATACATCCGATTTCATCTGTTTCTTCGCTGAAAACAAAATTCACCATGTTTTCCGGCCTAACAGTTGGTCAAACAGCTTTAGCACCACATTTACTATTAGCCACATTCTCTTCGAAGATTTCCTCAAACATCAATCGACCTTTTGGTGACGAGGTATACAGTTTAGACAATAGATCGTTACAAGAACCATCTTCAAACTTTTCACGCTCTTAACTGACAAATTTTATGCTAGTTTCGTGCAGCAAGAAAAGCATCCGAAGAAATTAGGGCACAGGTGGTATTAGGAGATCGATATATTGATGTGTATTTTTTGTTTCAACTTTGACTTGGAGTTCACAGTGGCTAACAACCTAGTTGCTGTCAGCACTGGAACCTTGATGTATTAGATGAGAAGCAATTAAATTAGCTTCTTTGCAAGGTCTAATTAATGGCTTTAATGGTTTTTTTGTGTAACTTGTTAGTTTTATTTGGTTTAAACATCTTTATAGACTCTTTTATCTGGAGGGAATTCTTGTGACTTTGTTATGTGGTAGTGAAGGAACAAGATTCCTTATTTAGTGATTGCAACACTTCTGTCCTTGTTTTCATGGGTGATTTTTGGCATTGAAGAAAGCATAAGGAATTCCCCAGATCAACTCATGATCATTTTGTTGTTGCAAAATCTTGGTTTTGCAATGGCAGATGTTGTCATCGATGCAATGATTGTTGAAGTTGCAAGACTTGAGAAGTATGTGGTATTATATCCATCTCCATCCATTCACTTCCAATAGATATGATAAATTAATAATACTTTTGGTTCGTACAAAACTGATATTATTTATTATTGATTATCAGGGCTAAATTTGAGGGTGACCTGCAGTCGGTATCATGGATGGAAATGGTTGTTGGGGGAATCTGTAGGAGTTTATTAGGAGGATATGCACTCACTAACTTCCAAATGGAAACCATTTTTCTTATTTTTCTGTTTTGCCAACTCTACAACTTTTCTCATGTGCTTTTGTGAAGGAGATTCCTGTCCCAAAACATTCCAACTCTAAAAGTAATGATCTTAATGGGAGTATGAGCATCTCCATATCAGATGCTGATAAATCCTCAAAACATTCCAACTCTACAACGTTTCACATGTGCTTTTGTGAAGGAGCTTTTCTCATGAGCAACTATTGTTTGGATATATGATGTTTATAAAAAATTTAATGCTTTAACAATTTCTTTTTTAATTGGTGTTAACAAAATGTCCTAGTGGGTTAAGTTAGGAAAGTGATGATTGCATAAAACAGTTCACTTTTTCTTTTCCAGTTTCCCCCATAATAGAGATACATCTCTCTTTTTAATTTATATTTTTGTTAATTTACTGTAACGAATATCTAGATTGTTTTATAATTTTCACTTTTTTTTTTCTAATTATTATGATTAATTATCATGTTATTTTTTTTTATTGTGATATTGTACAGTTTTAGTTTATTACTGTAATTAAATAAAGGGTAATTTGTTTACCTCAGATACAATGACAAAACCTCAGAAACAGGTAACCAATATGTGTCGATTACCTTTTTGCCCTTCATGTTTTTTGAGTCTTCTATAGTGTCAAATGTTAAAGTACAAGTTACTTATGTATTAGCTTTATCAATAGTTGCATTCTCCTGTTAGAGTACAAGTTACTTAAATAAATGGTAATTTATTTTCATTGTTTTGTTTTAAACTTAATTATCATATTGGTTAAGTAGAAGAAAATCTGTAACAATATTTTTGAATTTATGCATATAAATGGTGTTATATTGTTATGGCTAATTCTAATCTTTTTGCTTTCATCTTTCAGGTGTATAAAGATGTGATGCAGAGCACGAAACAAGCCTGGTTGCACCAAATGTGATGATATAGGTTTAATTTGTCAAGTAGACACAATGTTTATCAGTAATTACATTCAAGAAATTGTGATTTATGCAATTTCTCATCATTTGATGCTTAAAGCTTGAGAATGATTATTTGTATGATATTAACTTTTGTGCAATGGATTGTATTTTTTATATATGGTATTTTATCTTCTACTATGAGATATGAAAATGAAAATTTAATTTGAAAATTAGTAAACCTGTAAATAAATTTAAAAAAAAATAAATTAAATTAAATTACGATACGCAAAAATATGTGTCATCCTCATTTATGACATAGCCTTTCTTGACAGCAGCTTTAATGATACACATTGCGTGTCATAAATGCGCGTCGTCTAAAGACGACGCGTAAAAGTGTGCCGTCTCTCGTTATGACAGGGCCTTCCTTGACACGCATTTGCGCGTCGTCTGAGCGTTTTACGACGCGCAATGAGTGTCGTAAAAGGCCTTTTTTCTAGTAGTGACAAGAACTGCCCGGGTGTCCAAAAGAACGGTCCAGTCCGATCCGGTCCACAAGTCCAAATGCTCACCCTTACTTTACGCATCAAACATCTTTTTTGAGCTATTACACATGCAATGAAGTTGTAGAGTAGAGTCTTTTTATTTCACAAGCTTAATATAAAAAATAACAATGTTTTGTATACATTCGGAAATTTTGACATGTCAAGTCAAATTTCCTAATAGCACAAAGAAGATTTTATATAATTTACGATTATAAATCCAATAACCATATGAGAAACAAGCACCTTCTAGCATTTTTAACTAAATTGAAAAATTAATGTTGATATTTATTATGATTACCCTTAAGATCTAATAATCATGTTATAGAAACACCATGTGTAACATCCAAAAAATTTACGCCAAATTTAAAATTTTCAATCATAAATAAAACCAAATAGTATTTGTTTATAAAATGTTTTCAAATCATTATTCATCAGAGTGTCCCAATAACCAGATCATAAGGAGGAGGAGCAGTACAGTCACGCCTTCGCATTTCCATGATCTCCTGAAGCACCTGAAACAATAAACTGAAAACTGTAAGCCCGAGGGCTTAGTGAGCTACCCCCAAAATACCAATACCACACTGATTATACTATATCAACAATTGATAACAACAACATGCATATTGGGCCTTCGACCTGACTAGACTGCCCTGCGGGGCCTATAGTCTATCTGGATCTATCCCAAGCCTTTGGTATGACTGGACCGCCTTACAGGCCTACAATCTCTCCGGACCACTCGTAGGGTATATTGGCCTTCTGCACAAAGCAGGACCGCCTCAACCCAACCATCAAACAAATAACCATGTTCGCATACCTAGCATATACTGACATACACAAGCATCAAACATAACTATCTCGCTGATCATCCATCATAGCAATCTCTCATAACTAGTGCACCGACCTAGCAGGTCACTAACATACCAATTCCTACGGATCATAATAGCATACTATCTATCCTAATACCGATCTAACATTATCATATCCACATATAGCATAACATAACCAATATAACGACTAAAGGGTCGGCCTTGGTGCCTTAGACCCTATTGATATAGTAAGGATAACTCACATTGCTAGCAGTGCTGAAATGCTGAAATCCTAACCGCTACCTCACTGGGAATCCCGAACTGTCATACGTAATAATTACTAGGTTATTACACGACGTTACTCTCTATACAGAGTGTCCCCATAATTCATGAAATCTATTCTCTTTTGTTGGGCTAAGGCCAAACATCAAGTCTTTATCTTGAGGGTTCAAACACTTAAGCCCAATATTGGCCCAATTTACCAAATTGGGCCCAACCTCCTTATTGGGCCTAACCCCATGATCCACTATTATAACCTGGCCCAAAATGTCATATTGCAGAGTCCAATATAGGCCTAATTCCTTTTAGCCCAATAAACCCTAAGTTCATTGGTCATAAGCCCAATAGAGAGTGTACGCGGGACGTACCTCTCTGGTTACGCGGGGCGTACCTCTCTAGTTACACGGGGGGTAACGCCATTCTTTGTTGACTGCCGTCGGGACCATTGACCACGTACGCTGGGCATACAAATTTTACGTTGGGCGTACGTTGGGCTTTATCAAACTCTTATAAGGGATTAATGGCTTAAGCTCTTAAGCTCAAACCCCAGATCCATCGACCAAATATGCCATGGGACCATAAAGTTCCAGAATTTATCACTTTGGACGTCTAGATAGCCCTTAACGCATGGTCTTAACCCATTAAGACCTTCTTACTTCATGCATGGGACAAAACTAACTGTTGGGGACTGATTTTTATCACTTTAGACCTCTCCTAGGGTCTGAAAGGACAACTCTTTTCGTTTAAAACATCACATGCACCATTTTGGGGATTCTTGGGACAATAAGACATTTATAAAGCTAAATGTTTAGATCTATAACTAGAAAGCACAAAGTTCCAAGCTTTTTACCTTCTGCAGCTTCAATGGCACACGCAATACAACTTCAGATCTATACCTTTGCTCTCCTCCTCTAGCTCCTTGATGTAATATCTTCACTTCCCAAGGGTAAAATGCACACTAAAACACACTTCTCACACATTCTAGGGTTTGGAACGTCTTCTGGGGGGTATGGAGGTTGAGGGTAAGCAAAAGAATGAGCCATAATAAGGATTATATAGTCCCAAATCCTGAATATTAGGGTTTTTTTTTTCAGACATAACTATGCCTAGCATACATGAGTATACGTCCGGCGTACTAGGGCGCGCCTGATACGCTTAGCATACCCTTATGTACGCTCAACATAACCCTTCCAGTCCCAAGTTGCAACTTTAGTCCTTGTACTTCTCGTGACCCATACAAACACTTCCAAGGACCAATAAGGACAATTAATAAAAGGAAGAAGGGTCTTCAAAATATACCTACAAGGTTCGGGGTGTTACAACTCCCCCCACTTGACCTGTAACGACCAAAAATTTTAACATAATTTGAACTTTTGAAAACAATTCATTTTAATAACATTATTACAAAAAGGTTTTCAATACATTATTTATCAGAGTATTCACAGGTCCATTTCATAAAACATAAACGCGAGGAACGGTACGATCACGCCTTTGCCTTGCCACAGTCTCCTGAAGAACCTGAAAAACATTAAACCACAACTGTAAGCCCGAAAGCTTAGTGAGATACCCCCAAAATACCAACCACATATACACCCTTCCAGGCCACGACCTTCCGGTCCAAAACATATTGCCTTCCAACCCATAACATATTGCCTTCCGGCCCATAACATATTGCCTTCCGGCCCATAACTGTGACACCAAATTTTTTTTTTTTTTTTTTTTTTTTTGCAAAAATTTTAAACTTTTAAAACGCATCTTAAATTAAATTAAAACAACTGAAATAGTCATAACATAATGCATCAACTTAATAATCATATAAAATAAGTGCGGAAGTAATAATAATAATAAGGTCCCAACAAAATAACTAGTAGCGATGTCCCGATGCTCCATGTCAAGCCTTAGCCTCTTTAATCTTAACACCTGAAAAGTTATAAGGGAAAAACGTAAGCACGAAGCTTAGTGAATTCAAACACAGACATTGTACTAACATTCATATTTACTAGCCCTAATCCATTTTCCAATTATAATGATAAAGGCAAAGAACGAATCAATGTCTATATTACGAGAAGGACTTGTAGGTTTGAACCGCACCGGTAAGATCCCGTATCATTTGGCCCTAATCACCGCACCTCACGAAGAGTATTACGTTGGTGATCTTACCTACCCACCGCACCGGTAAATCCGTATCCTTTGGTGGTGTCCCCATATCCATAATTAGTTACATACAGTGCACATGTACGAATTAAAACAATACTTATATAGCCTGCTTTTGTAATAAATTCAAATAATCACACACGAGCTAACTAGCAAACACAATCATCAATACAACGGTGTGAGAGAACTCACCTTGAGTGAGTATTAAGGATGGATAACAATTAAATAATGCTACCAAGCTTGAGCAAACTTCAAAACCTCACCTAAGAAGGACTAAAGGTTAGAATGGAGAAGTAATGAAGTTATGACTTGAGAAAAGAATGATCACAGCAAGGTCTCTGAAACAGACCTGCTGTTCAAAACGGATTTACTCCAAAATCTAAAACAGAAACATAACTTTAACTAAATTTTATAGGAAACTATGATTGCTCTAGATTCCACACCTATAAAGAACTCAGTCTAACTCCAAAAGATGAATTAAATATGAATTTTACAAAATGGTGTATCACTTCTGTCTCCAACAATACAGTCAAGTAATGTTGGCCACTTCTACCCAACTTGTGAGTAGAATTCATCCAAAAGAAAATTAATATAAGTAAAGGACATAAAAGTGAAAGTCTCAGAGTTGGAATTGAATGAAAAGCATCTCTCAAACTCCAGATATAAAATTCACATTGCGGACAATCACAGCACTAGCAAAAGCTGGTGACTGCCCACTGACCTGGAGTGTGGATCCATTCTAACCAATTTATAATTGGAAATAACACCCCATATTCTCCAGATCTTAAATTCATAATATAAGGAACATATAGAAACTTGGAATCACTCTGGATCCTTTTCCAAGCCTTAGAAATGATGAAAACAAAATGACATATCAGAATAGACCCGGATCAGACCTAACAGCAAAGATACCATTATTTCGCATAGATAAAGCCCTTATCAGTGAGGTTGGCCTTCTTAAGAAAGTTATCCAACTCAATTGGTGAACTTTTGGAATTGGTTTGGGGTCCGTTTGAGTTCTAGATCTCCAGATATGATTTTTACAAAATAACTACAAATCTGATGGAAAACAGAATTGTAGCCACCCGTGATTCCTTTTTGGCTTATCCATCCTTCTCCTTTTGAAACACATTTTAAGATGTGTTCATCATCCCAATTCAGTCCCCATGATAATGGTGGTACTAAAAAGGGTTAGGGATCATTAGGATTTCATTTAGCCACAAGGATGTAATAATAATCAACATGAAAATAAACATAAGCACATAAAATCATCATTCTCCCTTTTAGGGTTTCCATGATCTTTTGCCACATGTAATCCCCTAGATCCATCATCCACCATATATGGGGTGAAGATAGGATCTTGAGATGATGTATAACATACAATTACAAATAAAATAAGAAGGAGAAGAGGTGAAGATGAAATCATAAAACTAGAACAAGGTTATGAATCAAGTTGTAAGAAAGGATAAGGAGGTTCATACCAATACGAATCAAGGCTGGAAATGAACAAGAATTAAGCTCCAAACAGCCCCTTGGCTGCTCTTGATCCCAAAGAGAGAGAGAGGGACGATTTTTGAGAGAGAGGGAGGGTTTAGAGTGTTTTCCTTGTGTGTGTTCCAAATGATTCAATTTACACATTAAGTACTATTAACTAGATGGACTTTGCAAATAGGCCCATAGCCCATGGACTTCAATAAAAGGAGTTTACAAGATGATCAAAAGAGTCCAATAACATAAGAAATCAGACATTGGTTAAATAAATTAACCCAAGGCTACAAGGATAATTAAATTAAAATAACCAAACATACCGAGAAAACTCGGGGCGTTACAATAACATAAAAAACATACATAACATAACAGAACATAGAACATCCATGCATATCGGGTCAAACTCCAGTCCAAACAACCCTGTGTACATAACATTCAATCATATAATAGTTCACAGTCAACAAAGCGATCAAACAGATCACATAACATATCATCACCCTAACCAGGATACCGACCTAATCGATCACGAGCATAACATCACCCTACGTCTCAGCCAAAATACTACTTACGCACATACGCCTTTCCAGGCCATGACCTTCTGGTCTACATAACATAGAATGCCTTCTGGCCCATATCATAATGTCTTCCGGCCTATATCATAATGCCTTCTGGCCAATATCAAGCAATACCATAACAGACAACTATCCGGATTTACATCCGGTAAAGGGTTGGCCTTAGTGCCACAGACCCTGTCGATATAGTGAGGATAACTCACCTCGCGATTGCTGATACTCTGAACTGAAGAAGCCGACTCTCGAATCACCAACTCACTGCAAATCCCGAACTAACCATCATCACAAAAATAAACACAAGGTCAATCATACTTCCACTTATCGGGCCAAGACCAAAGTCCCAATCTCACACAAAGTCCAACATTGGCCCAATTTACAAATTGGGCCCACCTCACCAAATGTACCTAGATCCAACATCCATAATATTAATTGGGCTCAAAATACTCTATTTATACTTTCCAGACTTGGCCCAAACACCAACAAGCCACAAATGGCACAACACAAAGCCCAAAAGAAAGTCAATAGGAGGAGTACGCTGAGCGTACTCTCCTTGGTACGCTGGGCGTACTTAAATGATCGCCAAAAGAAAATCGGGACACTGACCCGCTATGCGGGGCGTACTCGAAGGTTACGCGGGGCGTAACTGCGAGATCCATTAAGCCTCTCTAACCTCTTAATGGCTTAAGCTCTTAAGTCCAAACTTCTGATCCAAAGGTCAAATATGAGTAGAATTCATAAAGTCTCAGACTTTATCACTTGGGACGTCCTTAAGCTCTTAATCCAAGGTCTTAATCCATTAAGACCTATATAACTCATACATGGAATAACTACAGCCCTTGGGACCTCATTTTTATCACTCAAGACCTCTCCAAAGGTCTGAAAGGACAGATAATCTTGACCAAATCGAGCTAGACAACAAGGAGAGGACTTTTGGGACAAGAATGGAGACAAAGCTTCAAAATACATAGATCTATGCCATAAGAAGGTCAAGCAAGAAACTTTATACCTTAAACCAGCTCCAAAGGGTGGTATTTCTTTAGATCCACAAGCTCCACACGTTCTTCTTCTTATTTGAAAACTTCCCTTTTCTCCTTCAAGCCTTTCTTTTGCCAACACAAGCTTTTCAAGATCAAACACACCCAAATATGAGAGGATACGAGATCTAGGGTTTCTCTGAGGTTGAAGATGAGCATAAGGGGCTGAGGGGTGAACCATCATGTTCCTTATATAGTGGTTGACCCTAAAAATAGGGTTTGGGGTTTTTGAGAGTACGCTGGGCGTACCTCCTTAGTATGCTAGGCGTAATCACCCGGCTACCTGCAACCATTCGTCCCATTATGTTGGGCGTACGTCCAGCTTACGCTGGGCGTACCCAGCCACCTTTCAAAAAAACAAAAGCATGCATGCATGGGACCATTTCCTTCTTATTCCACAAAGAACTATAAACAATGATCAACTTCGAGGCACCGCAACTCCTCTAATCTAAACCCACTCTTAAATAACTTACATTCATACGAGGGTGACGAAACCTTCTCGGATGAAACTCATTTCTCGAAAAGGACCAGAATTACCTTTCTCTTAAACCTCAGGGACTCATAATTAAACACTTGAAAAAGTGGGTGTTACAATTCTCCCCCACTTAAATTAGGCTTCGCCCTCGAAGCCTGCGACGTCTTTACTCTGAAACTATCCCTGCAATGCTCCGCCTGGCACTCACCGGACCAGGCTACCCAAGACTCGACCAACGAAGTCCGAAACCCAACTTTACCTTTCTTGCCGACAGAATGAAACAAGCTTCAGCCCTAGAGCAACTCCCACGAGTTCTCCATCGCAATCTCATAACCGCACCAAACTGGCTCTAGTGTCCTTGGGTTAGGAAAACCCCGATACACTGCTGACACTTCCAAACACCCTTCTAGATGCATTTTTACCACATAAACAATTCTATCTGAAATTCCGAAATTCCATCCATGCATTCCTGCCGAGCCCCAGCAACCATCCAACCCGGATGTGCTCCACACCACTGCCGAAATCTCGCTGCCTAATGACCATAATTGGACCACTCCCATCGCAAACCTGCGTCGCTTCTTCCACTTCCGTGGATTTACATTCCCTTAGCATGACCGCTAACCATCCGACATACATGTCCTAAACCTGCTCGCAAGGACTCTCGAGTCCATGCACCACCTCTACTACTCACAATCAATACCCGGGGCCAGACCTTCTAATGCTATCACATCACAACGCACCCAACCCATTTCCTCGAACTGATCCGATAATACCTGCAGAGTCTTCAACATGACGGGGCCACCTCACCAGGTCTTCAGTCAATCTGGACCACTCTCAAAATGTCACACCCCCGAACCAGACGACGGAAACGTCCGAGGGCTATTGTGACTCAATTGAATACCATCACCATGAATATACATGAAACATAACATCATACAATACCAAGCATTGGAATATTACTACTGGTAGCATTTACATTCGGTACATTGATCCATAATATTACATGCCCAAAAGTAAATTGTTCGGTACTAGTTAAAACAACAACAATACGTTACTGAGTACATTTCTTTTTCCTTTTCGATTTACCTGTTACCTGAGAATACAAATATTTTGAAAAAAACGTCAACATATGAAATGTTGGTGAGTTCATAAGTATTGTTTGAAATAAAGTGGTTTGTATTGTTTTGAAAATCACCAGAAAATCCGATATTTTCTGAAAAGAACTTAGTATAAAAAGTGTGAAGATCCGTAAGTATGCTTGTTTGTTTCTATAAATGTAAAAGTACAATTTGTAAAACTCGATATGTACTCGTAGGTGTGTTAATTGAAAACCCTATGAAAACCCGATGTTTTCCTAATATTTTGCATTAATGAATTGTATCTTGTTATTTCATTACGATGGGTGTATTCGTTGAGTCCTGGTGACGTTGGATTAATTATAGGTTGTGAATTTTTATAAACACACATTAATAAAAATGACTAGTTTACAACCATGCAAACGATCCCTTAGGCGTCGCTCGCACTATTCACTTAATCCAATCACCAGGACTTCGTGTAGCCCCACAATCGAGGAGGAAAAGAGGGTGCGAAGTCCCAATATTTTCCGTAAGTCGTTCAAGGCTATCGTGAATGCGAAAGGCCCTTAGCCCGACTCGCATTTGGTGAATTCTCGACTTTACTAGCAACACCAGAAGGCCCTTGGGGTCCAATAGCGCAAAGCCAGTAAAAGTCCTTTTACACGAAATTAGGTCATATAAGACCCATTTACATTTAAGTGAGTTTCCTTCGGGCCTAAAGATCATGCCATTGGGCTAGCTAGGCCCAACAACCACGATTTGAAACTTTTGAGCCCAAAGACGGTGTATCGACGTCTGGTGTATTCTCACGTGTGTATTGACTTCCTGAAATTTTCGCGTGTGTATTGAAGTTTCGTCGTGTTAGTAATTTCGGATTCGCTATTGATTCGAGACCGAATCAGTTCGTTTGATAACGATTTTTGGTGTTGAAGGTGTATTATAATTTGCCGATAGTCGAGGTACTAGTATTTCATCATGATGGATTTATTTCTTAAAACATTAGGATGTTTCATTATTGCAGCCCCTTTCTTTTAGACAATTTACACATTTAACCCTTTGTATAAAATAAATTTCTATTTTAGTCCTCAAACTATTTTTCTTGACACTTTAGCATCCAAACTTGTGGAAAAGTTATTTTCAGCCCAAAGTTATTTGAAAAACAGTTTTAGTCCACCAAATGAAAATTTTCTCGGCTAAAACCCTTATTTTCGCAATTTTTACACTTTTGGCCCAAAATAGAAATTTTTTGCATCTTTGGTCCCTTTTAAATATGAAAAGCATTTTTAACCCTTGAAATGGATTTAGAGCACTAGTAGTCCCCTGTTTTATAGAAAAATACAGTTTCAGCCCCTCTAAATTGAAAATCTCGCATATTGGGCTTTATTGGGCCGAAAAATTCATTTTTGGCCCATTATGCTTAAATATTTCACATTTAATCCTCCAAAGAGAATATTTCCAGAAAAATATCTTATTGAAACTGTTTTGACTCATTTCATCCATCAGAATTTTGTATTTTGTCATTTTGGGCACTTTAACTTCATATTTTTTACATTTTGAGTCCAAAAATGGGATTTTTAGCCCAATGAGTTCATTTTAACCAACTTGGTTATTTTTCTAGAAATGATTTGTGTGTAGTAATATGTTTAACACTTTTTTCATACATTGTAATGCAAATCTCGATTTTTAAGGTCTTTTGACTAGTTTCAACACCATAATCACATATAAACATGTAAATAAGCATAGAAATCATACAAAGCATACATATACTCATAGATCTACACATTTGCTTGTATTCCCCACCCCCACAAAACCTATAAAAAACCGAAAAATAGGGTGTATGAAGCTCACCTTTGGGTGTGGTTTCGGTTTTGGAGAAAAGATGGAAGAAAATGAGGTGATTTTCGACCCTAACACACTTTGATGAAGATCTCGACCTTGAGGTGATTCTAGGATGCAAGATCATAAAAGTGAATGAACTTAGAAGGGATTTTGATGAAGTGGAGGGAGTTAGATCATAAGTTAGACATTAACTTACCTTAGATGGTGAATTTCTTTATGATGATCCTTAGGCTTCAAGCCAAATTTTTGAGATTTTTGAATGGAGAGAGGGGATGATTCTTGAGTAATTTAGAGAGAGTTTGTGAGGTGTCTGTGTTCCTTTCTTGCTCTCGGCCGAAGGAAAAAGAGGGAGAAGAGAGTGTGCATGGGAATGGGAGTAAAGCTTGGATGTATGATGAATATTAGCTTGGATACCCACAATATAATAATGAGGTGGCTAGCCTAAGTCAACCCTTCTTCTTGGGTTTGCTTTGGGCTGAGATTTTGAAATTAAAAGGGGATTATTGGGCTTTAATTCCCCTAAGACCATATTATAGTTAGATTGGATGATTTTTGGCCCAAAAAAATATAATATGATTTTTACACTTTGTTGGGCTAGTTTAGGTTAATTATGGTTCATAATATTTAACTTATTTCATTCTAGGCCCAATATGGCCCAAAATGTTGAAATAAATGGATGTGGGTCCAATTAGAGCCCATTTAAAGGTTCTAAGCCCATGATAGTCAAATTGAAAGCTTATTAGTCCATTGAGTCCAATAAGGAAGTCCTAGACCAAAATGGACCTAAACAAGAACTTCTAGGGTTTCCAATTGCTTGTTGACTATCTGTAGTACTTGCATGGTGTATTGGATTGAAATTTTGTTGTCATAGAGTAAGCATCATACATGCTCTTAAGTTTTTGATTCAACATCTTACTTGAGTATAATGATTACAAGACACAAAATTTCTAGTTGTGACACAAAACCTTCAGCCGATATGGGCCGCCCTCCCGGGCCTTCAGTCTGGCTGGACCATCCCCTGAGCCTTCGGTCTGACTCGTACGCCTTCCGGCCTTCAGTCTATCCGGACCGCTCAACTAGTATTCCTTAATCCGAGTTATCTCTCCGAGGAATCCTCCCCTGCATATTGTTCTAGCCCCCTAGGGGTTCGGAACTCTATCTCCACCATACATACTCGATCCCAGCCTGATCCCTGGCCCTACCCAATCAATGCCAAAGGTCTGTATCCCGCCCTGCACGCCTGCTACTCACCCATACTAGCCTGCTCTCGGCTGAAAGAAATACCGCCGAAACCCAAGCAGCTAAACAACCTCTCAAGTCTATCGATCATCCGAAGAATTTCCAATTCTCCCCCACTTAGGGCACTAACTATCAACCACCGGCCGCTAACACCGACCTCCCAAAATAACCTTGCACAAAACCCAACGCTTACACGCAGACTGATTCCCACTAGCACTAGCAACCTTCGCAAAACACATTTCCACACTGATCAATCCGTTCAAAAGTACTCATTCCTCAACTAACCACTCCTTAGACTGAAGATGCTACCCGACATTTAACCAACGTCATATCTCCACTAATCACCCTCACGAATGATAACCAACGATAGCACGAAACACCAAACTATAACCATACCAAACCTTTAGGGAACTACGGATACCAAAACAAAAACCTGAAACACTAATCCATAACCATGCCAAACCCTCAAGGAACAACGGATACCAAAAAAAAACCCGAAACACAAATCCATAACCATGCTAAACCGTCAAGGAACAACGGATACCAAAACGAAAACCTGAAACACAAATCCATAACCATGCCAAACCCTCAAGGAACAACGGATACCAAAACGAAAACCATCCAACGAGACTAGCAGATAAACGATACTACACAATAATCATAAATCAACAAGACAACAAGAAAGAAACATTCCCGCAGCTGCATCCGACACTGCTCTAACCTTCTCCGCTGCAAGCTGAAAAGCACGACCCTAAGCCCTTGGGGGCTCCACTCCACTCTGACCTCCACCCGTGATCCTCAACGTGGCCGGTGCTGGAGCCTGCACCGGTCCTGCAGCAAGCTGTGGATAGTTGACCCTCAAGTGTCCAACCTGATGACAATGATAACATATCCTCAAATCTCGAACTGGCACTGACTGCCGACAATCCCTCGCATAGTGTCCCTCCTTTCCGCACTTGCGGCATGCACCACCGGACCGACAAACTCCAGCGTGACCCTTCTCACAGTTTCCACAAACGTGGCTGCCCTGATCTCCCATCCTAGAATCAACGATCTTAGACCATTTCGTCGCTGGCTGCGACTGAACCAGAGCTTGCCTCAACTCACGCAACTGCAACTCAATATTTAACTCACGCCACCTGGCGGCCTCCTGCAACTCCAACAAGGCTCGCACCTCTGCATGGACACAAACTATTTGATGTCTCTCTTTAGCATACTCAGATATCGGTACATCTGAGCCTACTCCGAAGCGAACTCAGGGAAAAACATCGCCCTCTCAGTAAACATCCCGGTGATTTCCGTCACCTACTCCGTATCCTGCTTCAACTCAAGGAACTCCTTAGCCAACCTCTCCCTCTCGAACTGCAGAACATAACGAGTGTTGAACATCTCTCTGAACTGATCCCATGAAATCGCAGCCCTCTGCGCATCCGAGTCTGACCCCGTGGTCAATCTCCACCAATCCTTTGCCCCGAGCCTTAACAGGTTCAGAGCACACCTCACCCTCTGATCAGCAGGGCATGAACACATGAAGAAACACCCCTCCACATCTGATAACCTTCTCATAGCAACGATCGGATCGTGAACTCCATCAAAGGTGGGAGGCTTCGTATTATCGAAGTCCTGATACTGAAAACCTCTACTAGCTCTTCCCCCTGCCGCTGTAGCCGCCGCGACAGCCGTCTCCGTGAGAGCTGCATAACGCTCATCAAAATACTCCACCTTGGTGGTCTTGATCGACCCAAACAGTTCCGGCAACTCGGCCCGGAACAATGCAGCAACCTCATCATGCAGAATCTCACGAATCCTCGCATCCAACTCGTGCGTACTCATCTGATCAATAACCTCGGGCGGTACTAACCCATCCGCAACCCCTTCTCCTACACCTGATCCTGACCCAGATCCACTCCCAGCATCCCTCGAAATCTCCATACTGAAAACAAACCATAAAACCTCAGACTCTTCCCACTATCCCGGGAACCAACTCTCAACCCAACCCTAGAGGTCATGGTTTCCCTGATATGCGTATGGGTCATGTGCTTTCAGTAGTACGGGCCCATACTACCGTCCACACCTAACCATATTTGTATGAAGTACTACCACAACACCCTAGCGACAAATATACATAGCAAGCGCTCGATCCTCACTCCTAGAGGAACACTGGAAATCTCAACAGAGGAAAAACCTAGGCTACCAGGCATCATAAAATAGGCAACATTATCATGAAATCCTGAAGATCCCTAGCCTAACACTAGCATACTGTTCTATCAAAGCTCAATAAAACAAATGTCATGAATGGTAATTTGGGGTTACTTACTGGCTCCGGCTGATCGTACCTCCGCGTCCTCCTTTTACTTAATTTGAAAACCATTTTAATTTCTCTTTTTAAAACCCTCCTCGATTTGAGACTGGAGTCACACGAGTGTTCCTCCAATTCACTCAAACCAAGGCTCTGATACCAACTTGTAACGACCAAAAATTTCAACATAATTTGAACTTTTCAAAACAATTCATTTTAATAACATTATTACAAAAAGGTTTTCAATACATTATTTATCAGAGTATTCCCAGGTCCATTTCATAAAACATAAACGCGAGGAACGGTACGATCACGCCTTTGCCTTGCCACAGTCTCCTGAAGAACCTGAAAAACATTAAACCACAACTGTAAGCCCGAAAGCTTAGTGAGATACCCCCAAAATACCAACCACATATACGCCCTTCTAGGCCACGACCTTCCGGTCCAAAACATATTGCCTTCCGGCCCATAACATATTGCCTTCCGGCCCATAACATAAAAAGCATACATAACATAACAGAACATAGAACAACCATGCATATCGGGTCAAACTCTAGTCCAAACAAACCTGTGTACATAACATTTAATCATATAACAGTTCACAGTCAACAAATCGATCAAACAGATCACATAACATATCATCACCCTAACCAGGATACCGACCTAACCGATCACGAGCATAACATCGCCCTACGTCTCATCCAAAATACTACTTACGCACATATGCCTTTCCAGGCCATGACCTTCTGGTCTACGTAACATAGTATGCCTTCCGGCCCATATCATAATGCCTTCCGGCCCATATCATAATGCCTTCCGGCCCATATCAAGCAATACCATAACAGAAAACTATCCGGATTTCCATCCGGTAAAGGGTCGGCCTTGTTGCCGTAGACCATGTCGATATAGTGAGGATAACTCACCTCGCGATTGCTGATACTCTGAACCGAAGAAGCCGACTCTTGAATCACCAACTCACCACAAATCTCGAACTAACCATCATCACAAAAATAAACATAAGGTCAATCAGACTTCCACTTATCGGGCCAAGACCAAAGTCCCAATCTCACACAAAGTCTAACATTGGCCCAATTCACCAAATTGGGCCCACATCACCAAATGGGCCTAGATCCAATATCCATAATATTAATTGGGCCCAAAATACTCTATTCATACTTTCCATACTTGGCCCAAACACCAACAACCCACAAATGGCCCAACATAAAAGCCCAAAAGAAAGTCCACAGGAGGAGTACGCTGGGCGTACTCTCCTTGGTACGCTGGGCGTACTTCAATGATCGCCAAAAGAAAATCGGGACACTGGCCCGCTACGCGGGGCGTAACTGCGAGATCCATTAAGCCTCTCTAACCTCTTAATGGCTTAAGCTCTTAAGTCCAAACTTCAGATCCAAAGGTCAAATATGAGTAGAATTCATAAAGTCTCAGACTTTATCACTTGGGACGTCCTTAAGCTCTTAATCCAAGGTCTTAATCCATTAAGACCTATATAACTCATACATGGAATAACTACAGCTCTTGGGACCTCATTTTTATCACTCAAGACCTCTCCAAAGGTCTGAAAGGACAGATAATCTTGACCAAATCGAGCTATACAACAAGGAGAGGACTTTTGGGACAAGAATGGAGACAAAGCTTCAAAATACATAGATCTATGCCATAAGAAGGTCAAGCAAGAAACTTTATACCTTAAACCAACTCCAAAGGGTGGTATTTCTTCAGATCCACAAGCTCCACACGTTCTTCTTCTTATTTGACAACTTCCCTTTTCTCCTTCAAGCCTTTCTTTTGCCAACACAAGCTTTTCAAGATCAAACACACCCAAATATGAGAGGATACGAGATCTAGGGTTTCTCTGAGGTTGAAGATGGGCATAAGGGGGCTATGGGGTGAACCATTATGTTCCTTATATAGTGGCTGACCCTAAAAATAGGGTTTTGGGTTTCTGAGAGTACGTTGGGCGTACCTCCCTAGTACGCTGGGCGTACTCACCCGGCTACCCGCGACCATTCGTCCCATTACGCTGGGCATACGTCCAGCTTACGTTGGTCGTACCCAGCCACCTTTCAAAAAAAACAAAAGCATGCATGCATGGGACCATTTCCTTCTTATTCCATAAAGAACTATAAACAATGATCAACTTTGAGGCACCGCAACTCCTCTAATCTAAACCCACTCTCAAATAACTTACATTCATACGAGGGTGACGAGAAGCCCAATACTTCTAACACATACACTCGCCCGAAACCTTCTCGGATGAAACTCATTTCTCGAAAAGGACCAGAATTACCTTTCTCTTAATCCTCAGGGATTCATAATTAAACACTTGAAAAACGGGGTGTTACCTGACCTAGACTTCGTCATCAAAGTCGGATTCTATGAAAAGATCCAAGTAGTGCTCTCTCATTTCGGACTCTGGCTCCCAAGTCCACTCCGATCCCCTCTGGTGTTCCCATTGTCCCTTTACCAAAGGTACTTCCTTGTTTCTTAGGACCTTCACCTTCCTCTCAAGAATGGCCACCGGTCTCTCCACATAGTTCAGGCGCTCATCGACCTGAATATCATCCAATGATACTACTACCTCCTGATCTAAAATGCACTTTCGCAATTGGGAAACATGGAAAGTGTTGTGAATTCGGCTAAGCTCCTCCGGTAGCTCTAGCCTATATGCCACCTTGCCAACCCTGGAAAGGATCCTGAATGGTCCAATGAAATGTGGACCCAATTTTCCCTTCTTCCTGAAGCGGATCACACTCTTCCAGGGCGAGAGCTTCAGGAGCACCATATCACCCACCTGAAACTCTAACTCAGATAGGCGTTTGTCGGCGTAACTCTTCTGCCGACTCTAAGCGGTCTGCAATCACTGCCTAATCTACTGAATTTTCTCGGTAGTCTGTAGAACTACCTCCATCCGTACCATCACCCTGTGCCCAACCTCACCCCAAAAAATGGGGGTGCGACATCTCTATCCATACTGCAGCTCAAAAAGTGTGGCGCCAATACTGGAATGATAGATTTTATTGTACGCGAACGCACACCCTCAACATATCCTTGAGGGTCTGAATGGTTTGCTCACTCTGGCCATCGGTCTGGGGATGAAATGCGATACTGAAATGCAGTCGTGTGCCCAGTTCCTGGTGGAACTTATTCCAGAAACAGGAGGTAAACCTAACATCCTGATCGGAAACGATGGTGACCGGAACCCCATTGTGAGAGACAACCTCGCGGACGTACAAGTCGGCCAATTTCTTGGCCGACAAACTCTCCTGAATAGCCAAGAAATAGGAACTCTTGGTCTACCAATCCACGATGACCCATATAGCATCGAACCCTATTGTCGTCCTCGACAACTTTGTAATGAAGTCTATCGTGATCTGCTACCATTTCTGCATGGAAATCTCTAAAGGCTGCAACTTACCATATGACTTTTGATGCTCGGCCTTGACCATCCTACAGGTCAAGCACCTCTCAATGTACCAATTGATTTCTGGCTTCATACACGACCACCAATAAATCAAACTCAGATCGTGGTACATCTTGGTGGCCCCTGGATGTATAGAAAAATGAGACTTATGAGCCTCCTCCATCACTGTCTGCCTGACTTCACCAGACATCAGGCCCCAAACCCGACCGTGTTGGGTCAATAATCCGCAGCTATCCTGAACAAACCGGGCGCTCTTTCCCTTAATCCTCTCTAACTTCTAGTTCTATGGCCGTATACCCTCAACCTGGGCATCTCTAATCAAACTCACAAGCAGGGATTCCACCACTATCCTCATACACCTTGTTGAGGTAGAAGACCCAGCTGACTTGCGGCTCAATGGATCCGCAACCACATTCTCTTTATCGGGGTGGTAAAGGATCTCGCAATCGTAGTCCTTGACTACATCCAATCATCTGTGCTGCCTCATATTCAGATTCGGCTGATCCATGATGTGCCTCAAACTCTTGTGATCTGTGTATATCATATAACGGACCCCGTATAGGTAATGCCTCCAAATCTTGAGAGCGAAAACCACCGCTCCCAACTCAAGATCGTCCATAGGGTATCTCGTCTCATGCGGCTTCAACTACCGCGATGCATAGGCTATTACTCATCCTCTCTGCATGAGGACTGCCCCCAAACCTATGATGGATGCATCACAGAATACTACAAAATCCACAACTCCCTCAGGGATTGTCAACACTGGCACCTCGCATAAACATTACTGGAGGGTCTCAAATGCCCTCTGCTGCTTAGGGCCCCACTAGAAATCCACCCCCTTCCTTGTTAGATGAGTGAGGGGCATTGTAATCTTGGAGAAATGTCGAACAAATCTCTGGTAGTACCTTACTAATCCCAAGAAGCTCATGATATCTGAGGGAGATTTCGGAATCTCCCACTGCATAACCGCCTCAACCTTGGCCGGGTCGACAAAAATCCCTTCCTGGTTAATGAGATGTCCGAGGAACTGGACCTCTCGTAACCAAAACTCAAACTTCGAGAACTTGGCATACAACCGTTCTCGCCTTAGGACCTCCAGCAGCTCCCTGAGGTGCTCCCCGTGCTGCTCTCGGGTCTTGGAATACGCCAAGATATCATCTATGAACACGATGACCAAGCGATCGATCATCGGCCTGCAGACCCGATTCATCAAATCCATGAACACTATCGACGCATTGGTGAGCCCAAACGACATCACCACGAACTCGTAATGGCCATAACGAGTCCGAAACGCGGTCTTCTCTACGTCTTCCTCTCTCACCCTGACCTGGTGATATCCGGATCTCAAATCAATCTTGGAAAACCATGATGCACCCTGCAACTGATCGAAAACATCATCTATCCTCAGAAGTGGATAACGGTTCTTCCCCGTTAACTTGTTCAACTCCCTATAATCAATGCACATCCGGTGCGAACCGTCCTTATTCCTGACGAAAAGGGTTGGTGCTCCCCATGGAGAACTAATTGGATGAATCAACTTCTTACCCAACAGCTCCTGCAATTGAGATGCCAACTCCTGCATCTCTGGCGGTGCCAGACGGTATGATGCCTTAGCGATAGGGGCTGCACCCAACACTAGATCAATCCTGAACACTACATGCCTCTCCAGAGGCACTCCAGGTAACTCCTTTGGAAACACATCGACAAACTCTCTAACCACTGGAGCCTCTGAAACTGAAGCATGATCCCCAATCCCTACGATCACACGTACATCCCCCACGGGGATAGGAATCAAATCGATTTGGAAGGATACCCCAAAAATGTCCAACCCACATCCCTAGTAGACCGAAGAAGCAGAAACCCCGTTAGAAAGTCACAATGGAAACTCAAGCTCATCTACCGGCACACTAAACCCTCTACTAAAGGTCTGAGATACAAACGATAGACACGCCCTCGAGTCGAATAAAACCAATCAGGCAAAGAGTTTACTAAAAACGTACCTAAACATAGGTACAACAGATAAACATAACACAAATATAATAACTGAAATAGAGAATAGAAACATACCAACAACCACATCCGGTGCTACCTTGGCATCCTCGACCGTGAGCTGGAAGGAGCACCCCTGAGCCTTCGGATGCTCCGCCTTTACTAGCCTCCTATCCGCAATCCTCAAAGTAGCCGGTGCGGAACCATGCGTCGTCTTAGCGGCAAGCTGAAGACAATTGGTCTTCACATGACCAACCTGATGACAATGATAACATATCCTCATATCTGCTGGGGTGGGGGGAGGGCGGACTGGCAACAGTCCTTGGCATAGTGGCCCTTTTTGCCACATTTATGGCACCCACCACCGGCTCAGAAAACCCTTGAATGACCGCGGCCACACTTTCCACAAGTGTGGCTCTGCTGACCCCCGGTCCAAGTATCAGCGGTCTTAGACCGCTTAGGTGCCGGCTGAGACTGTACTGGAACCTGACGCTGCTCCCTCAACCGCAGCTCTATCTCCAACTCACGCCGCCTCGCGGCTTCTTGAAGATCCAAGAGAGTCTCACAACGTTGCGTAGCAACAAATTGTCGAATATTGGTCTTGAGCATACTAAGATAACGAGTCATCTAAGACTTCTCTGAAGCAAACTCCAGGCAAAACATAGCCCTCTCCGTGAACACACGTATCACAACTAGGAATTCTATACCTTGTAACAACAACAATGATAACATTTGTGAACCAAAAATGTGAAAGCATGTATGAAGCTTATTCAATAACAACAAAAATTTCCATCAAACACCCTATTCAAACTTTCAAATAGTCAACGAAAGTTGGAAACCCTAAAAATCCCGGTTTAAATCCATTTTGGACTAGGATTTCCTTATCGGGCCTAATGGGCCAATATGTTTCCAATATTGACTATTTTTCGGCTTAGAACTCTTATATGGGCTCTAATTGGACCCACTTCCATGAAACTTAACGTTTTGGGCCTTATAAGCCTAAAATGGACTAGTTTATCTTTAATGGGCCTCTTTGGGCCACAACAAATCCAATTAGCTTTAATGGACTCAAATCTATTCCTTTATGCTAAAGCTGTGAACACCCCTAGGAGCCCAATGGACCGAGAAATAGTCATTTAGCCTCATAATTTGGAGCAAGAATTCGAATGGGCCTAAGATGATTCCTTTCCTCTTCCTTAGCCTATTTCAACCCATGTATAAAAGAAGGGGGAAAAATAAGTGAAATGGGAGAAGAGTTGACTTTGGAGTTCCACCTCTATAAAATCCAACATGCATCAAGGCTTTAAACCACCATGCAACCAAGCAAGTCACCTCACCTCTCTCTCTCCTCTCTCCTCTTCTATTCTCGGCTGAGACCTCACACACACACCCAAACTCTTCAAAATTCTCTCAAACACTCACAAGAACACTCTGCATCTCCTTTCTAATTTTCGAGAATTTGCACATCTTCAAGAAGAGTTTCGTCATCAGAAATCATCAATTATTGGTAAGTCCTACCACACTTAAGTTGTATAACTTCATTTTCATGTTAGATCACTCATTCTAAGTAAGTTTCTCATGATCTACTCCTTAGAAGCTTCTTAAGTTCGAAAATTAACCCAAGAAAGCTTGCTAGGGCCGAAAAATAGCATCAAACTCTTCCCTTTCTCCTTCAAACCGAGATCCACAAAGAAAAGTTGAGTTCATACCCTATCTTTTTGGTTTTCATATGTTTTATGGGGAGAATACAAGTAAAATGTGTAGATCTATGTGTATGTGTATATTATGTGTGATTTCATGTGTTTACATGGTAAATATGTAACAAAAAGAAAAGAAATCTTGAGATCTATGGATCTAAGAGGATGATAAACATGATCTATGATATATTACACTAAACAAGTCAAGAAAAATTACCCTCTAAGGTTATAATAAACATATTGCAACATAAAATTCATTTTTGGGTTATATTTGTCAAATAAACAAAAGATGGGTTGAAAGATGGCATTCACGGTTTTCTTAAGGACTAAATGAGTCAAAACTATAAAAATAAAGGTTTATATGAATATCATACTATTTAAAGGGCTACAAATGAAATTTGTAGCTTAATGGGCCAATTTTTGGGCTTTTCGGCCCATTAAGCCAAAAATTGCGAAAAATGTGATTTTCATGGAATTGAAATGATATATTTCTCAAAACATGGGGTAAAAGGGTAAAAAAAAAACAATTTCAGGGGTTAAAATGATTTTTTTAAACAAGGACGAAAAATGTAAACTTTTTGGGTTTTGGGGCAAAATTGTAAAAGTTGTGAAAAGTTTGGGTTTAAACTGAAAATCTCTTTACTGGAGCGGCTAAAACTGCCAAAGAGTAATCTTTGAGCTCAAATCATCACTTAAACAAGTCTACGGGTCAAATATGACAAGAAAATGGTTTTAGGGCCTAAAATGTCTTTTTTTATATAAGGGACTAAAATTGTCATTTTTATTAAAGAATGGCTGAAAAGGTTAAACCAATATTTTGAGTCAATGATTTTATTATTAAGATATTTGGTTCAAAAAAATACCAAAGTACAACTTATGAAAAACGGAAAGATGAATATACATATGATTCCAAATATCGTTATAAACTACCGATCGGTCTCGTACCGATACAAATTTAACAATTGTTCAATCAAACATTCCGACAATTACACTATACCTAAAACAAGTAAATATTTAAATCTTTGGGCTTGAAAGTCTCTAATCAAGATTATTGGGCCTTCGTGACCCATTAACATAACTTTTGGATCCAACAATAAAAGTAAATGTTTATTGGGCCTCCTGTGACCCAATTACATACTTAAGGGACCCTCAATGGCTTTTATGTGTTATTAGGCTTTAGTAGCCCATCAGCATTGCTAGTAAGGTCCAAATAAATCTTATACGAAATAGACCAACATGTCCGTCGCATACTCGACAGTCGTAAATAAAAAACGTGATAAGTAGGATCTCGTGGTCCTCTTCTTCTCATCTGTTAGGCTCACCATCAATTCAAGTAAACAAATACAAGTCGATAATCAATAGTAATCAAATTCATTTGGGATTAAGTGAGTAATAATGGGCAGCACCAATGTGTGTCGGTACAGTTAGACTCGGCCAGTCTAGGGTTAGACTCGGTTACACCTCAGCTGTTCGCTACAGTTAGACTCGGCCAGTCTAGGGTGACAAATCTTAAGATCAATTATGGTGTTCACCAGAGTGCCAAGACGGACGAACTAGTCATTATCATGCATGGTTATAACGACTCACATAAATAAACCCAATACCAATCGAGTAATCAAGGCAAATCAAAATCACTCATGTGATGGAATAACAATTCGAACAGTTATATGATATTTTGTTATCAGAAAACATTGGGTTTTCCGAGGAAGATCAACATTTTTCACTGGTACTTTTAATACAAAGCTTTTCAACTATACACGTTTAGAAATCATCATGCATATATTTACGGATCTTCACACTTTTATATAAACAATGGTCTTTTCAGAAAAAATCAGATTTTCTGGGTTGTTTTCTTACAAACTATACAAAACATTTTCGTATTAAACCTGCTTATGAACTCACCAATATTCCATATGTTGATCGTTTTCAAAATAACTTATATTCTCAGGTAACAGGTAAGCTGAGGAGTAGTACCAAGTATGTTAGGGTGTTGTGCTTTTGAAAACTATCAAACAATTTATGTTATGGATTTGTAATGTTAAAACAATGTACTTGATGTGAACAATATCAGTTGTAATATATTGATGCATGGTGATGTTTATGTTATGATTCATGTATATTCATTGTGATGATATTCAATTTAAGTCATGCGAGCCCTCGGACGTTTCCGCTGTCTGGTTCGGGGGTGTGAAAGGTTGGTATCAGAGCACTGTTTATAGTGAACTAGCATATCTAACCACACATTGATATGCAACTATAAACCAAAGAGGGAATAAAACAACTCTGAATGAAACAAATAAAATATAACGATAAAACACCCTTACTTGTGCGACATAGGAAAAAGAACATAATACCAATTCAAATAAGATGATACTGACATCTCGGTTAAGCTGGGACTGTTCATAGTTGTATTGAGGGGTGAATGTAGCTTGATCAACTACATTTCCTCCAAAATACAACTATCACCTGCCCTGCGGAAATCACGATGGTCGGTGAACCTAAAACATACCCCCTTTGTTACCCAAAAGAACGCATCAACATAACTTCTAAATATCTGAATAATAAACCTTAGGAGTAATAATAGTTTATTCATATACCTCTCGCGGACAGTATGGCCGGCTTCCATCACCCTGGAGATCCATATTTCCGCAACCAGGGGAATAATGGATGGTTTGATGAGGAACCTGAAGAAGACCCCGAGGAGGAGCCCGAAAAGGAACCTGAAGCAGACATCAAGGGCGGACCTGCCGAACCAGTGGTAGACCTGGATGACGAGGAAGCCGAAGGAGACCTCGAGGAAGAATTCAGGGATGACGGTAACGATTATTCGGACACGGAGTCTGAAGTCATCAACCCCCTTACCCGACTAGGGTGCCCGCAATGGTCCTACACCACCCTAGGGTATCAACCTTTGGAGGTGGAGCAGACAGCAGGGACAGCGACCCCCGTACGAAATGTCATGTGAGTTCTACCACTTGAGAGAGGGAGGACCGGCTGATCGCGCGCTTCCAGTCATGGTGAGACGATTGCGGAATACAGGCGATCTAGCTCAGAGCACCACCGATCAGGTGCGCCAGGTGCGGACTAGGGTTGAGCGTGCTGAGCAGAAGATGCGAGAGGTCCTCCGAGAGTTCCACATGAGGCAGGTGAGGTGGGAGACTCGACTCCAAGATGCGGAGCGACAGGTGGCTCGTCTTCAAGGAGCATCCACTTCCTCAACACCACCCCCTGGCACATCCCTCCATGGCTAGGATTAGTCGTACTCATCTTTAGTATTATGCTTATATGATCTATGCTATGTACCACCGAATCTATGTTTAAGTGATTACACTACTCATAGAGTCGTTATGCTGCCGAACTTGTATCCTATATGTATGCTCTCTAGATCAAATTTTCATGTATTAAAGTACATATATTATTAATGGAAAATATATGTGGTCTGTTGTGATGTTGTTATCTATTGTGTGCTATGCTTCTATGATTATATGTTGATATGCGAAAATACTTAAATACATGATATAAACCTAGTCATAAGTCCACGAACCCACAAAATTTAGGCACTCAACATCTTTCCGTTTCGTGATAGAAAGATGCCTCAACGACCAACCCGTGGAAACCCTGGGCCAAACCCACCCAAAGTCAACTCAGCTGCATTCCAAGTAGTTGTATCTGCTGCGGTCACCACAGCCATGGCACAAATTCACCAAGGCAACAATGGAGGAGGCAATGGACAAGGGGCTGGAAGTTCGAACAACGGAATAAATCAAGGACCTACCAAGACATGCTCCTACAAAGATTTCACCAATGCCAAGCCACACACCTTTAATGGAACCAAGGGAATGATAACCCTAAAGAGATGGGATTGAAAAGGTTGAATCGGTGTTCGAGATATGTGAATGCCCTGAGGAGATGAAAGTGAAGTTTTCCGCATGTACATTCATTGACCAAGCTCTCACCTGGTGGAATGGACACGTAGAAGCCATGACTCTCCCCGTAGCCAATGCCATGCCATGGACGGAGATGAAAGAAATGATGATGGCTGAGTATTGCCCACGAGGTGAAATTTAGAAGATGGAGCAAGAGTTGTGGAACCTCACTGTCCGAAATTCCGACATTGATGCATACATAACTAGGTTTAGCGAACTGTCACTATTGTGCCCTGGCATGATTACTTCGGAGGGAAAGAAACTCGAACAATTCATCTAGGGGTTAACCTCCCCAATCCAAGGAAATGTGATAACTGCAAATCCTGAAACCTTCAATAGTGCCAAGAGGTTGGCCAAGAAACTATACTATCACCACAACAAAAAGTGCTAGAACTCAGTGGAAACCAAAAACAAGAAGTAGAGTGACAACAAGAAGGGAAAGAGTAACAAGAGAAAAGGAAGATAAGGCTCAGAGTCGTCGAAGAAAGAGAAAATAGTTACAATCAATGCTGCAACAACCCAAGTTCCCTCCACACCACATGCTCCAGTCTCAGCTACGCCAAGTACTCCTAGGCAGTATTCCGGGAATCTCCCAAACTGCAACAAGTGCAGTCTTCATCATAATGGCGAGTGCAGGGAGATGCATTGCACTAGTTGCAATCGGAAAGGTCACACGACGAAATATTGCAAGACCTATCCTCCCCAGAACCAACAGTAACGAAACAACAACAAAAACAACCGCAACAACACCAACACCAACAATAGCGCCAACAACGCAGGACCAAGCCACACCTGCTATGGATGTGGAAAGACTGGGCATTTCCGTCGAAACTGCCCCAACAAAAACAACCCTGGGAATGGAGGAACAGGAAGAGCGCTGACCATGGGTCAGGGAGAAGTGGTTCAGGACCCCACTGTTGTCACCGGTACATTTCTCCTAAACCACATTTATGCATGCATCCTATTTGATACCGGGTCAGAGCGAAGCTTGTGAGCAATAGATTCAAACACTTGCTAAAACAACAACCACAGAAGCTCAATGAAACCTTTATGGTGGAAATGGCTAATAGGAAAACAGAATCAACAGGGGAAATCTACATAGGATTTACCCTGACCTTAAATCATCACTCCTTTCAAATAAACTTGATGCTTGTAACTATTAGGAGTTTTGATGTGATTGATAGCATGGACTGGTTAAGCCCCCACCATGATGAAATTATGTGTCACGAGAAGCCGTTCGCCTTCACCTTCCAAATCGTGAAACCCTAATTATATATGGAGACAAACCTAACATGAACCTTCGTCTAATCTCATGCATTAAGGCACAGAAGTATCTATGAAAGAAAGACTTGACGTTTCTGGCTCATATAGTGGATAAGTCCAAGGAAAAGGTCAATATTTGAGACATTCCAGTAGCTTGTGAGTTCCTGGATGTCTTTCCTGAAGATCTTCCGGGGATACCCCTATAAAGACAAGTTGAGTTTCAAATTGACCTTGTGCCAGGAGCTACACCCATCGCCAAATTGCCCTATAGATTGGCTCCTGTGGAGATGCAAGAGTTGTCCAGCCAACTCAGCAAACTTTCGGACAAAGGATTCATCCGACCCAGTTTCTCACCCTAGGGAGCTATGGTTCTCTTTGTTAAGATGAAAGACGGATCCTTTAGGATGTGCGTTGACTGCAGGGAACTAAATAAGCTCACTGTCAAAAATCGCTATCCACTTCCACGAATTGACGATCTATTTGACCAACTTCAAGGTGCAAGCTATTTCTATAAGATAGATCTGTGATCTGGATACCATCAACTCAAAGTCCGAGAAGAGGATATCCCCAAAACCGCTTTCCGAACTCATTATGGACATTATGAATTTGTCGTAATTCCCTTCGGTCTAACGAATGCCCCTGCCGCATTCATGAACCTAATGAATCGAATCTTCCGACCATTCCTCGACAACTTTGTCATCATTTTCATTGACGACATTCTAGTTTATTCTCGAAGCGAAGAGGAGCATGGACAACATCTCCAACAAATCCTGGAAACCCTATGAACCGAAAAGCTATACGCGAAACTCTCTAAGTGTGAGTTCTGGCTCCGTAGTGTGAACTTTTTTGGGTCATTTTTATAGTCAAGAAGGGATACACGTGGATCCTTCTAATGTCAAAGCCATCGAAGGATGGGCGATCCCAACGACACCCACATAAATTTGCCAATTTTTAGGTCTCGCAGGCTATTACAGGAGGTTCATCCAGAACTTCTCTAAGACAACCATGCCACTTACCATGCTTACACAAAAGGGTGTACCCTTTGAATGGACAGATAAGTAAGAAGCTGCATTCCAAACTCTGAAGCGAGCACTCTGCAGTGCACTGGTACTATCGCTACCAGAGGGAACATAAGACATCGTAGTTTACTGTGGTGCATCGAATCAGGGTTTAGGCTGTGTACTCATGCAACGTGGGAAGGTGATAGCTTATTCATCCCAAAAACTAAAGACACATGAGCTGAATTATACAATCCATGATCTAGAATTGGGAGTTGTGGTCTTCACCTTGAAAATTTGGAGGCACTACCTTTATGGTACAAAGTGCACCATTTTCACGGACCACAAGAGTCTTCAACACATTTTAAATCAAAAAGAGTTGAACATAAGGCAACGAAGATGGGTTGAGCTACTAAACGATTATGAGTGTGAAATTAAGTACCAACCAGGCAAGGCTAATGTGGTAGCTGATGCCTTGAGTCGGAAATAATACTCGAATCATCGTGTAAAGACTCTCTCCATGACCATTCCATCCCACCTGACCTCACAAATCAGAGCGGCCCAGTCCGATGCCATAAAGACAGAAAACAAAACAAGCAAAGCGTTGCATGAAATGGAAAGGAATTTCAAAGTGAAGGAGGACGGAGCATATTATTTCATGAACCGCATTTGGATCCCTAAACATGGGGGATTCAGAGAGGTAGTCATGTATGAAGCCCACAAGACACGATACTCCATCCATCCGGGTTCAGACAGAATATACTTGGATATCAAGCAACATTATTTGTGGCCCAACATAAAGGCATAGATTGCCACCTATGTTAGCCAATGCCTTACTTGTGACAAGGTAAATGTGGAATATTAGAAGCCCTCAGGATTAATACAGCAACCAGTAATTCCCGAGTGGAAATGGGAAAGGATTGCTATGGACTTTGTGACCAAACTAACCAACACGACAAATGGTTTGGATACCATATAGGTAATTGTCGACAGGTTGACAAAATCCGCTCATTTCTTGCCAATCAAAGAGTCATACAAAATGGAACGTTTGACAAGAACCTACATCAAGGAAATCACGAGACTTCATGGAGTGCCCATATCTATCATCTCCGACCGAGATAGAAGATTCACTTCACATTTTTGGCAATTAGTTCAAAAGGCTCTGGGAAGACATCTCGACATGAGCACTGCTTATCATCCCCAAACGGATGGTCAAAGTGAGCGGACCATTCAAACGCTTGAAGACATGCTTCGCGCGTGTGTGATAGACTTTGGAAGGTTGTAGGATACCCACTTGCCTTTAATCAAATTCTCATACAATAATAGTTATCACTCAAGCATCAAAGTTGCTCCTTTCGAAGAACTATACGAGCGTAAGTGCAAATCACCGTTGTGTTGGGCTGAGGTAGGTGATACTCAACTAGCAAGAAGACAGACATCAGGCAATGCATTAACGGGACCGGAGATCATACGCGAGACAATGGAGAAAATAATGTTGGGTTTTGATCATTCTAACACTCCTAAGTGTACATGCAACCCTAAATACCTTGGATCTATGTTTTCTCTATTATACATGCAATTATGAACTTTCCAAGGTATTACCCTATCTAGCATACAGTAATTGATACTTGGGTAATTAAATGGGTAGAAGACATACCTTTGTTTGATGTATCTTGTCTTCATGAAGCTTGGGTGCCTAGTGCCCCAAGTGTGCCTCAAATGGTTCACACAACACCATGAACACTTAGACTAACCTTGAGAATAAGGATACTTTGGTTCTCTCATAGTGAAATCGGCTAGCCCTCTTAGTGTACCCACACTTGTGCCAATTTCACCAACCAAGGACCTCTTTATATATTGTGGAGATTAGGATTAAACCTTAATACCCGTGACCTTTCATTTCTTATGTTCCATGGGTTAAACACTCCATGGACTATCCATGAAAGCTTAGCCAAACTTAAATGAAATGGCCCACCACACATATATATCTAACAGTCCATATTTAATTTGTTCCTTTTGATCACTTAATTAATTATAAATTAATTCTTGATCAATACTAATTAAATAATATGATTATATATTAATATATTAGAACTTATAATATATTAATATAAATCACTAGTATCCTTTTTCCTCACTTTGTCAATCCAATTGTCCAGATGCCATGCAACCCAAATGGACCATGTTGGGTCGGGTCAAGTCTTAGCAATTATAGTTATGGACTTAGACATTAATCCAATAGTCTCCCACTTGGATAATTCTAAAACTATTATTGCGTATGACATCAAGAACCGACTGGCAATCATAGGTCTCAAAAGGTTCCGTCAAACTCTGACCTTGCCGATGATCTCTAAGCTTTTTCAATGACTTGTCTATTAGATAAGTGATCATATATTCCTTCATTCTAGATATCATATGGACTGAGACATGGATTATAAATCATTCTCGCTATCCATCTGTTGTTTCCTAATTTTCCGATTCATGATGACTGTCTGATTGAACAAATCAAATCAGTCCTGGCTTGGCCAAGCACTCACATGTATCATCATTAAATCATCGAGGGGCCCACAGATATCGCTTTTATCCCGAAGGTAAAAGGAATGTATAAACTTCGAGTCATATGGCTTGTTCTAATACTTGTTGAATCATACACAAAGGCACGTTTTATAACATCGAGTTACCACTGCGTTTTCGTGCAATCAATGTATAACCAGCTCATAGTAACAACGCATATCTCTAGGTTTGAAGAATATAAGATATTATCGTCTCATGATCACTCGTGATAAAATTCATGAAGTGATTCAAATGAGCGTGGGTTGAATCCAATACTCAAAACTTATGAGCACTCATGAATGTTGTAGCACCTGTTGGCTATGTCCACTACCTTGGACATCTACAAACCCGATTCATGACAGTCTTGATTCATATCTACTTCCAACTTATGACCGACTGTGGATAGTTTGAATAACTTAGTTGTCACACCCCAAAACCGATAACGGCGGAATACGTTTCGGGGTGGATGACGTAGTGTACAGTATCATCACAATTGTATAATACTAAAAACAAGAATCATACAACCATTTTATTTACATAGTAAGTGTATTTACAAGTGTGTTTTGTAATGTTTAACAAACACCAAAAGTAAACAAAAATAAGAGATGGGTCTTGTATCCTCCATCTTCTCCAAAAATTGCTGCTGTACCTGTCTATCTTTGACCTGAAGATACAAGTTATTTTGAAAAGAATATCAGCATAAAGCTGGTGAGTTCATAAGAGTTTTAGTGTGAGTACTTGTATAAAAAGCATTAGAGTCATTATTATGAAAACTGAAGTTTGAAATCATAATGTAGTGGTGAAACCTAGAAAATCCCATATTCTCCAGAACATTAAGTAATGTAATATAGTGAGTTATTCTTAGAGTATGTAATAGTGGTGCAAGATCCTTTAGTATTAGATACTTATTTACTTCGGGATATTACTTCATCTTTCTTTTAGTATTCTAGTGCGGTTATAGTGTCTTTCTAGTATATTCCCAATAGTGTGAGTAATAGCGAATCCCCATGACCTTCCCGGTCATGCATAGTGTAGTAGTGTAAAAGCATCCCTGGGCCTGAGCGGCTCGGACTGCAGTTATCAGTCAGGATGTAATAGCGTCTGCCCCGTATAGATCTATACATATAGTGTCGTCTTCCTGTCGGAAAACTTCGGGCATAGTGAATAGCGTATAGAGTATCCCGTAGTGGATTAGTGAGTTATCTCATGATTAGTGCATTCTCTTGTATTATAGTGTAGTAATCTTTCGTATAACTTGTATTGTATTCTCTTATTAGTGTATTGCTTCATAATATAGAGAATTATAGTAGTGTAGAGTAATAGTGGAAACTAGGGATAGAGTCCTTAACTATACCTATTATAGTTAATTTGGTGTATGTGGTTTTAGTCAAGTAGTGATTCAGGTAATTAATGAATTAAGAAGTACTCATAATCTGTACTAATATATGAGATATATAATTAAGAAATCAATGACAGTCGGATGGATAACTACTACCCTAAGTCCACAATCAAACAAGAAACAGGAAATGAGGCGAGCTATCGGTCCTAAGTCTTTCAAGTCTTACTTATATAAATATATTAGTATGATTACATTCTCATAAAGAGTTTTATTTAACAAAAGTATTGTACGAAAGGAACATTTAAAACTTGTTTGTTAATCCAAGATAGTTTTGAAAACAATTGACTTATTTATAAAGCATAGTGATAAATCACATGTGATTTGAACTACAGATTGGGAATCACATGTGATTAACTCTGAAATCTGAAAAATAGTTTTGTATAACTTTTCATAAACATGTATATTCAACTTGTATCTCCCCCCTAAAACATATAAAACATTTGAAAGGTTCATTACGGGGTATGAACTCACCTGAAATCGCGGAAATCGCGGAAATCGGGTAAATCGGGTAAATCGGGTAAAAGTGTCGATTGAGCGTTTGGTACCCAATAACCTCTTGAGCACCTCCTAGGACCCTAATGTCATATGAAATATGTATTTTACAAGAATTTAATCATCTTATGCTTTTCATTATAGTATTTGGACATTATAGCATCGTTTTCGGGGTTTTAAGGCCTAGAAGGGGTTCCCGGGAGTGGTACAAAGTCATGAATGATTTACGGGAGGGTCCACGAGCTCACTCCCTTGGAGTTTATGGCCCAAAAGCCATCCCTTGGGAGTTTACGGCCGTAAACTCCCTAGGTTTGGCCGTAAACTCTTGTGGCACTCCAAAGTGTATGTTTAAGGTCTTCTTTCACTTCCTTGATTTAGTGGTATGTGTCTTGGACTATTTTAAGGGATTAAACATCATAATTTTTGACATTTTTGGGGAGTTTATGGCCAAGAATTGTTCTTGGGCCGTAAAATCTTGTAAACCCTTCAAGATGTATGTTTTAATGGTACAACAAAGTCTCATACACCTTAGATAAATTCTAGAAGGCCATATAGTGAGTTTGGGACAATTTGGCATATATTTTTGGGGAGTTTACAGCCCAAGAACATCCTTGGCCGTAAACTCTTCATTTTGTGTCCAAATGTGAAGTTTAATTGTACAACACACTTCCAAAGGCCTTAGCTAAAATCCTTACATGCATTTGAGGGGTTTTGGGACTTGTTTGACATAAAAATATGGGTGTTTACGGCCCAAGCTTAGCCTTGGCCGTAAACTCTTCTTTTTGCCATCAAATGATGTTGTTTGATGCATTTAAGCCTTCCTTGTTGTTAAGTCTAAATTGCTAAACACCCTAGATGAGTTTTTGGGACATTAAACAAGTGTTTTTGGGGTGTTTGAGGTGTTTACGGCCTAAGCACATGCTTGGGCCGTAAACTCCTTTTTAGGCTCTAATTCCTTGTGTTTTAGTGTCCAAAGTCCCCTAGGTTTATGCCTTAACTAGTCCATAAGCTTAAAGGAAGGAAAAACAAAGTCTTTGGCATGATTTTGGGGGTTTACGGCCTAAGGAGCTTCTTAGGCCGTAAACTCCATTATGGTCCTTGATTCTCATGATTTTGGACTCTAAAAGCAGTAAAGGATGATTAGATTAAGTTAGGGGATGAATCCTTACGTTTGGAAGTCGGAAATTCGCGGATTTGGAGTCGATTTCGGGTCTAGAGAGAGAAAGTAGTGAGAGAGAGGTGTAATTGTGGTAAAAGAGTCCAATTGAAGTGTTCAAGTGTTTTTATATGTCTCGGGTATTGTACCCGATACACGGCTACCCGATGCTAAAGTTTAACGGGGTTAAAACTTTTTACCCGGGTGAAGTGGTTGAAATAGTAATACAACTGTATTAGGTTAAACTAGATTAACACGTATGAGTTATATTACTTATAATGATATTAGGACATGCATATAATTAGATATTCGGATATTAACGATTCCAAATATTACATAAAATAACGTACGTTAACGTATTCCGTTAGTGAAAATGGGATTTGTAACGGGAATAGATTTGGGGTTGTCACATCATCCCCCTGTTAGGGGAATTTCGTCCCGAAATTTTAGAATTCATACATATAAGAATTATAGTATAACTACGTGAAGAGATGGGGGTATTTGAGTTTCATTTGGTCTTCGCGTTCCCAAGTGAATTCTGGTCCTCGCTTGGCGTTCCACCGAACTTTCACAATTGGGATACGGCTTTGCTTCGTTAGTTTTACTTCTCGATCCATAATCTCAACAGGTTCTTCCACGAAGTTGAGGCTCTCATTGACCTCAATCTCATCAAGGGGAATTATGAGTGTCTCGTCTGACAGGCATTTCTTCAGGTTAGAGACGTGAAAGGTAGGGTGTATGTTGCTTAGTTCGTGAGGTAGGTTGAGTTTATAAGCTACGGGGCCGATTCTAGCGAGAATCTCAAAAGGCCCTATGTACCTTGGGTTCAACTTGCCACGCTTTCCAAAACGTATCGTGCCCTTCCAGGGTGAGACCTTCAACATGACTCGATCTCCCACCTGGAATTCCAAGGGTTTTCTTCGTTTATCGGCGTAGCTTTTCTCTCGATCCCTAGCGGCTTTAAGTCGTTCGCGTATCTGTACAATCTTCCCGGTCGTTTCTCGAATGATCTCCGGACCAGTGAGAGAGCTATCAGGAACTCTTCCTTTAGCTAGTTGAGTGTCACCCACCTCAGCCCAGCACAGAGGGGATCTACACTTGCGGCCATAGAGGACTTCGAACGGGGCTACCTTGATGCTCGTATGATAACTATTATTATAAGAAAATTCCACAAGAGGTAAGTGTGTGTCCCATGACTTACCGAAGTCAATTACACAAGCTCGCAGCATATCCTCTAAGGTTTGAATCGTCCTCTCACTCTGTCCGTCGGTCTGCGGATGGTAGGCTGTACTCATGTCCAGCCTCGTCCCTAGTGCTTCTTGCAATGATTGCCAGAACCTAGAGGTGAATCTACTATCTCTGTCTGAGATAATAGAGATAGGGACGCCATGTAGTCGTACTATTTCTTTAATGTATGTTCTAGTGAGTTTCTCCATCTTGTCCGTTTCCTTGATGGGTAGGAAATGTGCGGACTTAGTCAACCTATCGACAATGACCCAAATAGTATCTAATCCACCCGTTGTCTTGGGAAGTTTGGTTATAAAGTCCATTGTGATCCGCTCCCACTTCCATTCTGGTATCTCAGGTTGTTGAAGGAGTCCTGAAGGCTTTTGATATTCAACCTTGACCTTCGCGCAAGTAAGGCACTTACTCACAAAAGTGGCGATCTCCGCTTTCATTTTTGGCCACCAGTATAGCTTTTTGAGATCCAGATACATCTTATCTGAACCTGGGTGGATGGAGTAGCGAGTGTTATGTGCTTCCCTCATAACCAAATCTCTAAAACCTCCATGGCGTGGAGTCCAGATCCGGTCCATGAAGTCGTAGGCTCCGTCACTCTTTACCTCCAAATTTTTATCCATTCCACGTAGAGATTCTCCCAACACGTTCCCGGGTTTTAAGGCTTCCAGCTGAGCCTCTTTGATCTGCGTGGAGAGATGCGAATGAATAGTCATCGTCAACGACTTGGTCTTTCGACCAGTATACTCCTTCCTGCTCAGTGCATCTGCTACTACATTGGCTTTTCCCGGATGATATCTAATTTCACAGTCGTAATCGTTAAGTAGCTCGACCCATCGACGCTGCCTCATGTTGAGTTCTTTTTGGTTCATTATGTGTTGGAGGCTTTTATGATCAGTGTATACCACACTCTTCGTCCCATATAAGTAGTGTCTCCAGATTTTTAGTGCAAAAACAACCGCTCCTAACTCAAGGTCGTGCATAGTGTAGTTCGCCTCATGGTTCTTTAGCTGTCTCGAGGCATATGTGATAACCTTACCCCGTTGCATCAAGACACAACCGAGCCCCTGGTTGGATGCATCACAGTATACAACAAAATCTTCTGTCCCTTCGGGAAGGGATAATACTGGTGCGGTGCATAGGGCTCGCTTCAGGGTTTGGAATGCCTTCTCCTGTCTTTCCTCCCAGTCGAACGGTACTCCTTTCTGTGTCAGCATAGTGAGAGGTTTCGCAATTCGAGAAAAGTTTTGAATGAATCTACGGTAGTAGCCAGCGAGGCCTAGAAATTGACGAATTTCCGTAGGTGTCTTCGGTGCTGACCAGTTCTCAATAGCTTTAATCTTGGAGGGATCCACATGAATTCCTTCTTCACTAACCACGTGACCTAAGAATTCAACTCTTCGGATCCAGAATTCGCACTTAGAGAACTTCGCATATAACTTTTCGGATCGCAACGTTTCCAAGACTCGTCGTAAGTGATCCTTGTGTTCTTCCTCGTTCCGAGAGTAAACGAGGATGTCGTCAATGAAGACGATGACGAACTGATCCAGGTATGGACGACACACTCTATTCATCAAGTCCATGAATACTGCGGGGGCGTTGGTCAGTCCAAAGGGCATCACTACGAACTCAAAGTGTCCGTAGCGGGTTCGGAAAGCTGTCTTCAGAACATCTTCCTCGAGTACCCGTAACTGATGATACCCAGATCTAAGGTCAATCTTGGAGAAGTAACTTGCTCCTTGTAGTTGATTAAACAGATCGTCGATACGAGGGAGAGGGTAGCGATTTTTAACCGTGAGTTTATTGAGTTCTCTATAATCGATGCACATCCGAAACGATCCGTCTTTCTTTTTCACGAGCAAGACCGGAGCTCCCCAAGGTGAGAAAATCGGTCTTATGAAGCCCTTGCTAAGCAGTTCATTGAGTTGGCCAGATAGTTCTTGCATTTCGGCAGGCGCTAGATGGTAGGGCGACTTAGCTACGGGGGTAGCTCCTGGAATTAGGTCGATTCTGAACTCAATCTGACGTTTGGGAGGTAGGCCGGGAAGATCCTCCGGAAAGACATCAGGGAAGTCGCATACTACGGGAATGTCTTTTGGATCTTTCGATTTCTGGTTAGTGTCAACGACATGGGCAAGAAAGGCGTGATACTCCTTGCGTAAGTATTTCTGAGCCTGAACACTGGAGATGATACGAAGGCTCGTACTCGGCTTATCTCCATATATCAAGAGGGTTTCGTGATTTGGAAGGTTCAGGCGAATGGCTTTGTCGGAACATAGGATATCGGCGCAATGGAGACTCAACCAATCCATACCAACAATGACATCGAAATTTTTGATTGAGATTGGCATAAGATCGATTGGGAATGAGTGATTGTCTAACATAAGAGTGCACCCTATGTAGATTTCGCTAGAGCTTTCTGTTTTCCCATTAGCCATTTCTACGACGAATGTTTCTTTTAGTGGTTGAGGGATTTGTTTGAGTAAGTGTTTAAAGTTATGATTTACGAAACTTCTTTCTGCACCACTATCAAATAAGACACAGGCATAGGAGTTGTTGAGAAGAAACGTACCCGTGACTACTGTGGGATCTGCTACCGCTTCATTGTGACCGATAGCGAGTAGCCTTCCAGTTCCTCCAGCATTTGTGGTCTTTGGACAGTTTCTCTTAAAATGACCCGCCTCTCCACAGCCATAACAAGTTGGGGTCACTCCCGTACCAGGAACCCGCGTGATAGGTTTGGGAGGGGCCTTACAAAATCGGACAGTATGGCCTTTTCGACCGCAGTTGGAACACTGCAGTTCACGGCAGGGGCCGTTGTGGTGGAAAGGGCACTTGGGACACTTGGGCAAGTTTCCACTGTAAGCTTTTGGCGGGGCTGGAGCAGCTGGAGTAGTCGGGGTGGTGGCAGCACGGACCGCCACAATTTGTTGGTCCCTCGAGGAGGTTTGAGTTTTCTTGCCTTTCATCTTATCCCATTGCTTCCTCTTTCTGTCAGATGAAGCGGGCGGTGCAGTGGTTGTTGTGGTTGCTGTCGCCGGAGTGGAGGAGATTTCGTGGTTGATCAGACTCTGGGCCAATTCCTTGGCGCTATCAAAAGTTGTAGGGCGTGAAGCTAGAACATTTCCTTGATACGGGGGTACCAAACCCCAGATGTACCGTTCAATCTTCTTGTTCTCTGTAGGGATCATATTGGGGCACATGGCTGCCAAGTCGCAAAACCTGGCCGTATAAGCTGTTATATCGGTCCCCTTCATCTTGAGGTTCCAGATTTCTTCCTTAAGTTTCTGAATTTCGCCCCTAGGGCAGTACTCTCCTCTCATGAGGTCCTTCAGAGTGTCCCAGCCCATAGCATTGGCTGTGACCAAGGAAAGTGAACTAACATGGCCGTTCCACCATGTCAAGGCCCTGTTGGTAAGGGTAGCGGTAGCGAACTTGATTTTGCTCTCCTCGGGACAAGAGCACATCTCAAACACCGCTTCGGTTCTTTCGAACCATCGAGATAATGTCAGAATTCCTCCAGTACCGTCGAAGAAGGTAGGTTTACAGTTCATGAAATCCTTATAAGTACATCCCTGCACTCGATGATGGACTTCACCAAACCTGGAGTTACCACCGCTCGCATCCCCAGAATTCATTTGGGCCATGGCTGCTGTCACGGCCGCAGTTACCGCTGTTTGAAATAACACCGGGTTGATTTGTGGAGGAGGGGGTGGTGGAGTAGGGGTTTGAGTTGCAGGTCTTCCTTTGGCGGGATGCTTTCGTGGAGGCATCCTTTACTGGAAGAATTATAGAAATGATAGCAATAGTAAGAGCCTATTGCGAATATAAATAGAGTGTTTCGTGGACTAAATCAACATAATCCAAGATCAAGATGAAAGTTATAGCAATAGAGAAATCAACTGCCAATATATTGGTATTCATGATGCAACACGAGTTCATGAAAATTTGACCTAGCAATAGGTCTTACATCATACCATAGGGACAAGGTTTGGCAGTTTAGAGGTTTGACTAGAGTATTTTCAAGCTAGGAATGTTTACAGATAATAGATCTATGGAACATAGAGTGGATAGGTTAATCCATTAAACAAAAGATAGAGGTAAGTAGACGTCTTCTACTGGCGACGGTTACTTGTCGGGTGAATCCTCAGTTCTGCTAGCTGACGCATAACTTCTTGAAGGTGTCGATCATGAGTCCTTTGGCTTGCACGGAGTTCTCTAACTTTAGCTTGGGATGCAGCTAGCTGGTGCTGCAGAGCCTCGTTAGTCCTCCTTGTCATGTCCATGGCTTGTTTGAGTTGGCGGATGCGAACTGTGTTGAGATTTGAGTTGGCATCCACTTCCACAACTCGACCTATTGCAGCTTGACCTTGCTCGACATTCCTGGCAATCCTTCGGATCATGATGGGCAGAACCTGATCTGCTGATCCACCTTCGTTTATGTTGTAGAAACTTCGGTCTCCATTGTATGGCATGGGCTGACCCTGCTCTTCGCTCCATCTGTGCAAGGATATGGCCCACATAGGAGTGGGGCCCTGAAATGTCGAACGGGGGTTGGGGTTTGGGACTCCAGGGGGTAGGTTATTAACTTCTGGCTCGGAGTCGGAGTTATCCGGAAAGCCTTCTGCTCGGTGGTCATCCAAGGGGATTGGGTGATCATCGTCCGACTCTTCACTGAGCCATCCCCCATTACCCTGGTTTGGGTAGTACGGGTCGCCAGGAGGGTGGAAGCCAGCCATGGTATCTATGCGAGAAAAGGGGAAAAGAAGGTTATTAGGCGTACTAACCTAAATTACTTATAAGACGGTTGTCACGAGTTGGACCAATACTTGCATAATGCATACTAATTACATGTGATTGGGGCAGGATAGTCCGTCAAATAAGTGACCCTAACTCTAAATCCACAACCAAACAAGGAACAGGAAGTAAAGCAAAGATCACAGATTCTAAGTCTATAACGCCCTAGTCACATGTAATCGGAAAGTATCCATTTAGCAACTATTGCCCCATCAGTAACGACCCTTTTTAGTTCTCACAGATGTAGGTTTTTAGAGGTACAGAATACTCCTATAGTATTCTAATGTTAACGTTATTGTGGTAGTGTTGGTAAGTTTTAGACTTGTTGCAATACCACAACCAAACTTAGGCACATGCTAGTCACTCCCAGGAAAACGTAGTTGATCAGGCTACATCCCCCTAAATGTGACTATATGTCTCTAAGCTCAATTGTGCTATCCAACAATCTTAATACTTTTGTTTGGTTCTAGGACGATACTGACTTCTGTGTTTTATAGTGATGTGTGTATATATACTTAGTTAAATCTTTCAGATACTTAACAGTATATATTCTTGGTCAGAGTGTTTTAGTCCCGAAGTGTTTATAGTTCGTATATCTTTTATAGGTTGATATACTTGATTCACTATAAACAATGCTCTGATACCAATCTGTCACACCCCAAAACCGATAACGGCGGAATACGTTTCGGGGTGGATGACGTAGTGTACAGTATCATCACAATTGTATAATAGTAAAAACAAGAATCATACAACCATTTTATTTACATAGTAAGTGTATTTACAAGTGTGTTTTGTAATGTTTAACAAACACCAAAAGTAAACAAAAATAAGAGATGGGTCTTGTATCCTCCATCTTCTCCAAAAATTGCTGCTGTACCTGTCTATCTTTGACCTGAAGATACAAGTTATTTTGAAAAGAATATCAGCATAAAGCTGGTGAGTTCATAAGAGTTTTAGTGTGAGTACTTGTATAAAAAGCATTAGAGTCATTATTATGAAAACTGAAGTTTGAAATCATAATGTAGTGGTGAAACCTAGAAAATCCCATATTCTCCAGAACATTAAGTAATGTAATATAGTGAGTTATTCTTAGAGTATGTAATAGTGGTGCAGCATCCTTTAGTATTAGATACTTATTTACTTCGGGATATTACTTCATCTTTCTTTTAGTATTCTAGTGCGGTTATAGTGTCTTTCTAGTATATTCCCAATAGTGTGAGTAATAGCGAATCCCCATGACCTTCCCGGTCATGCATAGTGTAGTAGTGTAAAAGCATCCCTGGGCCTGAGCGGCTCGGACTGAAGTTATCAGTCGGGATGTAATAGCGTCTGCCCCGTATAGATCTATACATATAGTGTCGTCTTCCTGTCGGAAAACTTCGGGCATAGTGAATAGCGTATAGAGTATCCCGTAGTGGATTAGTGAGTTATCTCATGATTAGTGCATTCTCTTGTATTATAGTGTAGTAATCTTTCGTATAACTTGTATTGTATTCTCTTATTAGTGTATTGCTTCATAATATAGAGAATTATAGTAGTGTAGAGTAATAGTGGAAACTAGGGATAGAGTCCTTAACTATACCCATTATAGTTAATTTAGTGTATGTGGTTTTAGTCAAGTAGTGATTCAGGTAATTAATGAATTAAGAAGTACTCATAATCTGTACTAATATATGAGATATATAATTAAGAAATCAATGACAGTCGGATGGATAACTACTACCCTAAGTCCACAATCAAACAAGAAACAGGAAATGAGGCGAGCTATCGGTCCTAAGTCTTTCAAGTCTTACTTATATAAATATATTAGTATGATTACATTCTCATAAAGAGTTTTATTTAACAAAAGTATTGTACGAAAGGAACATTTAAAACTTGTTTGTTAATCCAAGATAGTTTTGAAAACAATTGACTTATTTATAAAGCATAGTGATAAATCACATGTGATTTGAACTACAAATTGGGAATCACATGTGATTAACTCTGAAATCTGAAAAATAGTTTTGTATAACTTTTCATAAACATGTATATTCAAC